>NW_006400010.1:1964819-2047673 GCF_000299155.1 Elephantulus edwardii
TGATCATGCTAATGAGAAACCCCTACTGGGATACTGGGATCAAGAGGCAGTCGTCAGAACAGAGGAATGAAACACTGCATGGTTCAGAAATGGGAAGGGCATACACCAGGGATGTGTCCTGTCTCCATACCTTTTCAACCTGTATGCAGAACAGATTATCTGGGAGGCTGAGCTCTATGAGGAGAAATGTGGGGTCAAGATTGGTGGAAGATCTATCAACAATCTGCGATATGCAGACAACACAACCCTGCTTCCTGAAACTGAGGAGGACCTGAAGCACTTGCTGCAGAGGGTCAAGGACTGCAGCCTTCAGTATGGATTGAGGCTCAATGTCAAGAAGTCAAAGATTCTCACCACTGGACCAATTGGCAGCAGCAGGATGGATGGTGAAGAGATTGAGATTGTTCACAGGTTCAGTTTGCTTGGCTCCACAGTCAACACTCTCGGCACCAGTACCCAGGAAATTAGAAGACGTATTGCTATGGGAAAGTCTGCTGTTAGGGACCTCTCCAAAGTACTGAAGAGCAATGGTCTCTCTTTGGAGACTAAGGTGCCTCTGATACAGGCCATGGTCTTTGCTATCACCTGTTATGCATCAGAGAGTTGGACAATGACCAAGGAAGATAGAAGGAGAATTGATGCCTTTGAGCTGTGATGCTGGAGAAGAGTATTGAGGGTACCATGGACTGCTAGGAAAACAAACAGATTCAACCTAGAGAGCGTTAAACCAGGTGGCTCCTTGGAGGCAAGGATTCTGAACCTCCGTCTGACATACTTTGGACATGTTGCAAGGAGGGGCAGGTCCTTGGAGAGGGACGTCATGCTTGGTAGGGTGGAGGGACAGTGCAAAAAGGGATGACCCCCTATGAGGTGGATTGATTCAGTGACTTGGGTAAACGGGATGGGTGTATCAGAGACTGTGCGATTGGCACAGGACAGAGCAAAGTGTAGGGATGTTGTGAGTCACAAGTGACTCGACAGCACGTAGCAACAACAACAACAACAACTATACTAATAATTCGACACTTACCCAAGCTAGTTTGACAGGTGAGTTCTTCCTTGGTTTCTGGATTTGGGAAAGTATTTGCATCATAGCTCAAGATTTACTAACAGAAGAGTGTCATATTAGTTGAAAGATGCTATGAGTTAATAATCTGATCTTATGTGAGTGGTTGGAATGATGAACACAGGAAAAGACCTGTGAGAGACAGAAGAAGGAGGTTGGAATCAGACTTGGCTTCTTGCAATTCTTACATTAGCAATAGCAGCACAACTGAAAGAGGAAAGAAGAAGAGCTAAGATTTTTAGTGTACCATTGCTCATTGAAATAATGTGGATTTTGTTTTAAGTAGAAGCAGAGGGAATTGGGTGGGGTTTTTATAATATTTGTCCTCTTTTTTTAAAAATTCATTGTTGCACATTTGCTTCCTCCCACATGCACCCCAGCCATCTCATAATGCATGTCTTATTCAAGATTGTTACCATACATAGAGAATACATAATCATATATTCCTTTCTGACAGTTCCTCCTCTCATCTGTTCGAATGCAATGTTCATTATCTATCCACTCTTTTCCCATTCTCTCCCCAAACTCACCATGTCTATCTTATTTTATAACAGCAGTGTTAGGCAGACTTTGTCCTTTTATGACTGAGATATTTCACCCAGCATAATGTCCTCCAGACTCCTCCATGTTATGTAATATTTTATGAGAACATTGTTTTTCAGTGTTGCATAGTATTCCATTGTATGAATGTACCATAGTTTTTCGATCCATTTTTTTGTTGATGGGCATTTGGGTTGCTTCCGTATCTTTGCTATTGTGAATAACACAACAGTAAACATTACTTTGCATACATCTGTTTGAATTGTGGCTCTGGTTTCTATAGGGTATATTCCCAGTAGTGAAATTCCTCGGTCAAATGGTGTTTCATGGAAATAAATATTAACGATCTAAATATAGGCTAAAATTGTCTATGTTCATTGTGGTTTTTAGAAAACTTCGCCTTGTACTTAGGGACAAGTTTCAAAAGTACCCAAGATATTTCTCCTCTTATATCATTAAACTCAAATTTATTTCATCAAACTGCCATTTTACAATAGCACTATTAGTTTTCCTGGAAAGTTCTGTAATTTTCCCCCTTATCAGGACAAATTAGACCTGATATTATTTCAGTATATCTAAAACATAACAGGAATATTTGGAATTGTTCTACATTTGGAGCAACAGGAAAAATGGGGCTTTGATCATCTCAAAATCCTTTAGTTACAGATATTCAGAGCTATCTATTCCTAAGATTTTTCAGTTAAAATAGCATCTTTAGTATGGGAGCAATTTAATTTGTACTACATCAACTTGCAGCTCAGTACAGACTCATGTATCAAAAGTAACAAAACCAAAAAAAAAAAAAAGTAACAAAGCCCACATCTTATATGAATAGTTACTCCTTACATTCTTAAACATTGCAAATCTTTCTAAAAATTAAAAGATTGAACTAATGATTTTAATATTGTTTATTTCAGATGGCTTAACAGAATTAATATGCTGACTGCTGGATATGCAGAAAGGGAGAGGATCAAGCAAGAACAAGGTAAATTTGCTAATTTTATTTGCAATTAAGTCAGTTCATATTTGAAAATAATAGTGACTGTTAATCAACAGGATTAAATGTGAGAAATAGACCTCAAAGTTAGATTATATAATCTTGATCATCATTCATTCAAAAGGGTTAATCAGTGTAGGAATAGGGATTTTTAAGTTCTTATGTTTTGCAGCATTAGCATAGATAGATTAAATTTACTTCTAATCTCCATTGCTGAAGCACAGCTATTCACAGTAGCCAGAGTTCTGTACAGCAGTGTGGGTGAGCAGGAGGAGGGAGCAGTTGCATGATCATGAATATGCTTCACATATTATTCTGACTCCCAGTAACTTAGCTTTGTTGTTGTTGTTGTTGTTGTTCATTATCAGTAAGTCAGAACCAACTCTTAGCTGACCTCCCATGGGTTTTCAGAGGGTGTAACAGGAGGAAAGTGTCCATCTTTCTCCCATAGAGCTGCTGGTGGATTCAGACTGCGCTCCTTTGGGTTGCCAGCACAACCCTTTACCCACTATGCAACCCAAGTTCCCTCTTAAAGTTTTAGGACAAGGTAATTTCTTAGTTCAAATGCCAGCTGTACTAATCTCTAGTTGACAAATAGTAAGGACTCAATAAATATTAATTGCAGTTGCTATTACTAATATTAATCAGTTTCACAACATTGTGATTCCTGGGTGGGGAAATGTTCTTGTAAAATATGTGCCATGATTTTTCACCTAAATAGAAATTTCATTAAGTAATAATTCTTTGTGATTTTTTTTTTACGTAAGAATACCTACATTTTCTTTAATCATCTGATATTGATATGGTAAATACTTCTGCTTTTTTCTTTTAAATCACATTTTAAAAAATTAGCCCACCAATTACAGGATGTATAATACCAATTTTTATTACTGATCTTTCAGCTTCATTTGGCTCACTCTAGTAATGCATCTCTCAGAGTTCTTCCCCCTCTGTACCTGAGGTCTGCCAAATCCCTTTGTCTAGCGGCTTATGTTTTCTACCCTTTTAAGTAGTTCTGGAAGTTTGGAACTTTCAGCCCACATCGGCAGATTTGCCCTTTTACGTCTGGCAAGAATCAGGATTTGCCATGTGTTTTCAAGTAGAAGTGGGAGTATGGTGTTATAGAGATTGATGTCAGCGTGACTCTGGAAACAGTGATTGTTAGATAACTAGTGAATTGAAGCCAGAGAAGAGAATTTGGAGCATTATTTTTAGAACTGATTATATTTGTAAAGATCTACAGCAATATATTCCTTTCCTTTGAATATTCCTCCTTAGGATAAAATTAAGCATGTTTAAGAGGCATAATAAGAGGCATCCATTATAACGTACCTCACTGAGATATTCTGGATTGAAGCTTCAGAGTAATTTGGCCTGTAAATGAAAACTCCCTAATCTTGATTTATATTATGTAAAGTCTTTTTCTTAAATCCCTGAGATTGTGACTGCATATAATTACTTGCTTTGAGAGGAGGTGGCAATTAAGTGATTGTACTCTTCCTCCTCAAAAGTCAGCTGAAAATAAAAATTGGTAAGTCTGTGGGGTGGGAAATGCAGGAATGGAATAGAAATTTTCTTTTGTTAAATGAGAGCTCTGTTGGCATGACAGTTTAATGTTGAACTATTAACAACCACAACCACATACACATGCACAAATTGGTGTTTGGGACCTACCAGCCACTCAGCAGAAGATTTCTGCTCCTGTAAATATGTTGTAGATATTGTTGTGTAACTTTGAGTCAGAACCGACCCATAGCTGACCCTTCAGCAGGTTTCAGAGGCAGTTAATCACACGGGAAGAGATTGTCCATCCTTCTCGTGCTGTAAAGATGTGTAGCCTCAGAAATCTTAAGGGGCAGTTCTGCACTGTCCTGTAGAATCTCTAGGAATTGGTGTCAACATGATAGCAGTGGCCTTGGCTTGAGTTTTTCTGTTAAATGATAGTGTATATTCCTGGAAATATGGCTAGAAACAATAAAATTTTGATGTGTCCATGTGTGTGAATTTTCAGATTACTGGAGTGAGAGTGACAAAGAAGAAGCAGACACTCCATCAACACCCAAACAGGACAGCCCTCCACCCCCCTATGATACATACCCACGGCCTCCCTCTGTAAGTAACAACATGAATATATACATCATTTAGAGTTAAATTCCTTGGCCAGAACACCCTTTTATATGTTAGAAACATAAAGAGTAGAGAAATGTATTAGTAGAAATAAAACAAGCAAAACACAACTAAAGAGAATGTCCATACACTCTTTTAAAATATAACTAATCCTCATTATGAATGCAACAAATGACTCCAATGAATTTGTGCAGAGATTGTCAAATGGGAACCTAACTTGCAGTATCAACTTTCACCAAAAACTCAATAAATGTCAAAATTTTAATTTCTTAAGTGTAAAGTAAATAAGGAAAAATTGTTTTAAGATATTAAGAACATTGAATCAGGAGAAACTCATTACAGGTTCCAGACAGAATAAATGCCTGCCCAGTTCACTAGGAAAATATACTGCTTGTGCCAAAATATACTTTATAGAAATAGCAACCACAAGAGAAGTGTTGGCCTATATATTCTATAATAATAAATCCTTTAGAAGTGACTTGTAAAAATTAAATTATACTTTTATTGAACATGTTATGTCATGTAACTTTGAAGTCAGCCATGGGCTCTGATTTAATGTATACATATCCATGCTGAAGGCTGTATAAATGATTGTGTATAGACAGTACTTTATCTCTTCAGATAAACAACTATCCTGGTTTATGCCAATTTCCCATAAGAATTACTTAAGTGTCTTAGTACCTTCCCAGTCTAGACAATATATGATAGGAGCTTCCAGCATTGGATATGGGAGTTGAATTTAGATTATAGCAGCAGTCTAAGTCAGCCTCCATAGTGTTCCAGGGGGTTGTTTAATAAAAAGGTAATATGCACTGTCTTGACTTAAATCTAAGCTACTTCTCAAACTTGTGTGGGTAGCAATCACCTCTAGCAAACATTTTAGACTTGGAGATGATAAGCTCTAACATAGTTAGTCTGAATATTTCCTGATTAATAGTAAATTAGGCTACTTGAGAGTGTGAATGATTCTCTGGACTGCACAGTGAGCTCTTTGAGAAGACCATGTTCTGCTCGTCTACACATTCCCATGGACAACATTAGCACTTATTTATTGTTTAGTGAATACTTCTAAAATAAATTAATGTGTTCTTTCAGCTAATAATTAAAAGAGAAGTCATATTTTTAATAAAAAAATGAACATAAATGCACATTCCTCTAATACTGTAGTTGATACAGTGTAGCAGAGCACAAAAGTCTAGAAAAAGAACAAGGAAGTTGGTGACAAGATACAGTCTGATATATTTTTTTCCTCTTTCCGTAAAATATCTTGATCTAATTTTTCTTTTACTTTTGGAAGAGAGGAGTGAACTCTGGGGGAGGGGTGGGCAGGGAGAAAAGTGCAACAACGAATGAATGGAAATCCAAAATCTCTGTGAATGTTCATTAAAATTAATAAAATAAAATTTTTAAAAATCAGGGGAAAATATCTTGATCTGAACAATTCCTTTTAAATGTTTATAAAAAAGGAAGAAAGGAGAACTACATCTTCATGAACAACCCCTTGAAATTTATTAATTCAAGAAAGAAATTATTCATAACTTTTCAGACATGTGAGAAAGTAGCCTACTGCTCACAGAAAATGCCAGGTAACTTTTCTCCATTTACCCAGATCAGCAACAACACAGCCTTCACTTCAAGGCAGGCTTGTCCAGAACTCAGCTTCATTTGTGGTGATAGTATTGAATCAGTACAGCACTTTCTCCTGCCTGAAAGGAGTTTATGCCAGTCTGTTAGCCCCCAAAGAAATAAAGGCTTTTTGTGATAGAAACTCAACTTACTGCTTTCAAATCGGAACCGACCAATGGTTCACCCTCCAGTAAGTTTTCAGAAGCTATAAAATACATGGAGAGGGATGTAGCAATCGGCTTTCATAAAGATTTGTGGCCTCGGAAACCCTTTGGAACAACTCTACTTTGCCCTACGGGGTCTTTGTGAGTTAGCATTGGAATTAATGGGAAGTGGTTTGGTTTAGTGTCTATGCCCAGGACAAATGCCATCAGATTATAATCTTATCTGCATACATTTTTCACTTACTCTGTGTGTATGTGTAAGTGTAACAAACATTTGCCATCTCACCATTTCAAAAATGCACAATTTTTTCAAAATTTGCTATCACCATTAACAGAAGGTTCATGTCCCCTAAGCAGTGAGCTCTTTCCCCCCCTCTTCCTATTTATTCTTGGTAACCACTGGTAAATTTTATCTCTATAGTCTAAACTAATCTGATGTTTTATATATAAGTGAAATGATAAAGTATTTATCTTTTGGTGACTGATTTCATTTCACTAAGCATAATGCTTTCAGGGTTCACTGATGTTTTTAATAGGCATTAGGATTTCACTCCTTGTTTAAGACTTTGGAAAATGCCTTGGAATTAACAAAACCATAAGGCAGCTTTTCTATGAAAAGAAAAAGAAGGGTTCTGTTTGTTTATAGACATTTTTTATATCCAAAAGGTTCTCCATTCTCCCTCATCCCAAGCTGCGTAAAATCTGGAAACACAAATTTGAGAACCAATACCTCTTCAGGAATTCCAGTGTGTGGATATTTTAAAGCTGGGTATTTTCAGCTCATTCATATTTTCTCTGTACTCACCTTTTCATGTAATTTTATTATTGTAAAACCTTGCATTAATGTCAACGCTTTTCAAAAGAACCTGATATGGGTACATTTCAATACATCCATGTCTTTGTTTTTTGAAATGTGAACTGAGACCTGCTCTTGAGATGTTTGAAAGCAAGAAAACTCATCAACTGGTCTAGATCTCTGTCCACGTCAATATTAACTGGCGATGACCAAATGTATTCTTCCCAGGTAGAAATGGTCTGTTATCTCGGAAGTAACTGATCAGAGACTCCTTTCCATCCTCTCTACAGATGAGTTGTGCCAGTCCTTATGTGGAAGCCAAACACAGCCGACTTTCCTCCACTGAGACTTCTCAGTCTCAGTCTTCCCATGAGGAGTTTCGCCAAGAAGTATCTGGGAGCAGTGCGATGTCCCCCATACGCAAGACAGCCAGTCAGCGCCGCTCCTGGCAGGATTTAATTGAGACGCCGCTGACAAGCTCAGGATTACACTATCTTCAGACTCTACCCCTGGAGGATTCCGTGTTCTCTGACTCCGCTGCTCTCTCCCCAGAGCACAGGCGGCAGTCCACCCTTCCAACTCAAAAGTGCCACCTACAGGATCACTATGGGCCATATCCCTTAGCTGAGAGCGAGAGGATGCAAGTGTTAAATGGAAATGGGGGCAAGCCTCGAAGTTTCACGCTGCCTCGAGATAGTGGGTTCAACCACTGCTGCCTGAACGCGCCCATCAGTGCCTGTGATCCACAGGATGATGTGCAGCCAACAGAGGTGGAGGAAGAGGAGGAGGAGGAGGAGGAGGAGGATGAGGAGGAGGAGGAAGGGGAGGCAGCAGGGGAAAACCTAGAAAAAAGTAAGTATGCTTATAGAGATTTAGCCTATACAGAGAGAGCCATAACCTTGTGAAACTTATTTTAAGAAGATAGAATTTTGTTGCTTTCTCCCTCCTCAGCATAATGGCCTTGCTACATAGAACTTCAGTAACTTGAGGGGAGAAATAATGAGTAATAATGGAGATTATATACCAGGACACCCACTCTTTTTGCTAGGGCAAAGAATTCTTTTTTTCAAAACATGCATTTGCTTTGTAAGGTTAATGGTATTAATTTCTTTTTCTTAGCCACTTTCTTCTCACACTCATGCATCATCTCTTCACCCCACAGTGGTTGACCTGGAATCTAAGTTAATAAACTATAAATGTTTATGGTAGAGTGTTAGAAGAGCTTGGGCTGAATCAGTAAGTGAAAAAACACACATGCATTCTTATCTTCTATTTTCACCATCAGAAGATTGAAAGGAAAAATTCAAAAGACAATTTTTCCAACAAGAAATTTCCCACAGCATTTCTGTCAACTTCAAATAGCCAACTTGTTTCTCAAAATCAGTTTTCGAAAAGTATTTGTCTACTCTCTTGGTATGTAGATTGATTGCAGAACTACATTTATGTGAATCAGCTCTTGAGAGAGGCAAGTCGATTAAGTTACACTCTGCCTAGTTAGCATTAAGATTTATGTTACTCATGATCAAGTTATTTGTCTAACATGCCATACCAAGCATCTGTTATAATAAGTGCTCAGAAACTCAGGCTAGTTGAAGAGAAAGGTTACAATGCAGTTATTTTAGTATATAAATAAGACCTGTCTTTGGCTATAAATCCGTAATGTAAAATAAAGCAAAAGTAATGTAGAAGAAATAATATCGAACTGTTGCATGTCTTTTTTTCAAGCCATTGGTTTGGTCCTCTCTGGCCTTAGGCATGTAAGGATACAGCCTGTCTTTATCCTTCAATCTACTTGCCAAGCACATGGGACTCTTATTACAGGGTGTATTAGTATAAGTTCACCACAACTAGGAAAGCAACTCAAAGCTCACAGGTTACGAACAGATCAGGACCGTTGTGTTGATGTCAGCGTTGGCTCATTTGAAATAGAAAATGTTGACTAGAGGCTTCTTTTTACTAAATTATTTAATAAATCATATCTTTCAGAAATACAAAAGTTGCTTATAAGTAAACTTGTATGTTAAGGTAGTTTCCATGTGAAGTATGTTTTAGCCATAATCTCGATGAGGAGCATTATAAAATATTGGAGCAGGAAAGGTTGTTACCATCCATTTCCTGCCTCGCTCTCCCATCATTCACATTTATTAGAGATTTATGAGAAACTTGTGAAAGAAGTATTTAGGAGTCATCCTCCTTTCCTCTAGGAGGTCTGGCAAGCATGATAATACATGTTTATTATCACAGTTATAACTAGGATTAATAGATTGTTTTCTAAGATTTAACTAAAGAGCATTAAAAACTTCACTTCCACTGTCACCTAGGTTCTATGCAAAAACTTTAATAGATTATGTCAGGTTTATTAGTTATTCTCCAAATACACTGGAGAAAATACTTCATCCCAGTCGTTTTAAAGTCATTTTGTTAAACAAACAATCAAACAGATTCATTGTATAGGGTCTTCCAAAATGGAGACTTGATTGGCAAACATTCCATCACTCTTACAGGCAGACATGATTGAAGATGTCACTTCTTTAGGACAAGCGAGTCGGTGTTTAAAGAAAGACTAGAGCAAATACAGGAAAGCACTTCAGGGTTTTTTAGTGTTTCACAGAGCATCTCTACTTAGATTGCTTTTGCTTATTTTTTCCTTCTCTTGACATTTTCTCTTGTTTTGTGGATTAGATTTCTTTTTAGCCATGTAGATGCACTCCCAAGTTGATTTTCCCCTTCTTGAAGGTTCACAAGTGTATTAAGCTGGAAATTATTCAGTACTTTCCTACACTCCTCTGTTTCTACCCCCAATGAACTCTCTGTCTATGGAATAATTATAGTAAAGCAGTATGTCAGTACATTTGTTACTGTACATTTTGTTTTTTCCACATAAATGTTGTGGAACAATTTACACTTTTTCAGTCATATCTACTTTACTAAAAGTGGTAGGTGGTTCTCTCTTTCAGGCCCCATTGCTCTCTGGGTATTTTTCCATAAATCTGATTACTTGATGTCTCAGTATACTTCAGACTTCTCTCAGATGAGCAGCTCACCCTATAATTGCAAAAAAAAAAATACTGTTTATTTAGCAAAATATATACTAAACTTCTCTAGTGATGGTTTTTCTGCATTGCTGGTACTAAAATTTAGAAATGTGCAATTTGACAGACACTTCATTTGATAAATACCTGCTTTAAGATCTGTGTTTTCAAATGAATCTTTCAGGTTTAGTTAAGGAGTTTCATATTCTGGACTGCCCTGAATTGGCCGTTGGGAGTAAATATTCCAGGCTGTGTTTTCAAACCAAGCTGCCTAAGTTATATACTAAAAAGAAGCTGTGGCCATTACATGAGCCTCATACGCATGTGCACACCACCCACTACATAGCATTCTGCTGCTGCATGGTTAAGCAGGCAATCCATTTTTGTGAAAATCAAAGTCCAACAGCATGGTGTTCTGTCCTGAGGCAAGATTTTTGGTTTGACCTACTAAAGTGAATTTGGACTAATCAAGTACAGACCTGCAGAGAAAATAAGCTTACTATCTCTGGCTCCAAACAGTTTTCTAAGAAATTAAAAATATGAAGCCTCAGGCAAGTAGTGGGCAAGAGTAATGGAATAAAATGTAAAAATGTGGCCTATCTTATACTGTAGGGATGAGGAATTATGTCATTAAGCAAACCCCTTATAATTTACATTATACTTTACCTTTATGTAATATTTTTTAATATAGTGCTTTGGAGCTTACAAAACGACCTAAGAAACAAGATGCTCCTAAATTCATGGCCTAAATGTTTTCAGTTTCCTTTGAGATATAGAATTCGACCCCACTTTTGAAATGTAAATTTAGCCCTCTTTAAATCAGATTTCAATCTATCGTCTCATGGTTGAACTATCTTTTGTCTTATTTTGAAATTCAATTATTTAACTGACTCATAGTGTGATCCCCACCCCCCTGGACGAACTCATTTTAGTCTAAAATGGATGTTACTAAAAGTACACAGATGAGACTTGTCTGGTTTTCCTTTGACTGAAAAGTCAGCCTGCATATTAATTATTCTGACCTACTTCACTGGCATTTGGGAGAAGACAAGTAATTTCCTATTATCCCAATTAAAAATTTGGAAGCTTATTGAGGTGTGGGCCTTATAATACCTCAGTTAAATGAAATTATATATTATATATCAGGTTATGAAGATTTCAAGGAATATAAATCATAAAAGTGAGGAACCAAGTATAAAACCTCTTTTCATTCAGAAATCATCTGCCATAGCACCAAAATACTGTTTTGAATGATGCATCTTGATGTCTGCTTAAATATCTCTCTTTCCTTTGCCATACTAGGAAATTTAGATGAGGTTTTCGAAGGATTTATCCTTTAATCCTGTTGACTCACCCCACCCCCTGGCCACTTATAGAGGTACTGTTTCCTAGCCATACATTCTTGGTACTTTATGTGCTAGAGCTATAATATACTCTTACATTGTTTTAGAGATAACATACCAGTAATTTCAACCATTTACACATATATTTACCTAGCTCTTCAAGTGTAAAGTAAAATCTAAGATTATTGGGGGCTTTATGCCAGAAAGGATGAGGAGAAAATATGTTACCTTGTAGCTATATACATGAAATTATCTGCCTGATATATTTATTAATGTTTTCAAAATTAGATCTCTGAGAAATATATTTTAAAGTCAGTTTTTAATACCTAGCCTCCTTTGTACACCATTGATAACTTAGGAAGTGTCCAGAATATACAGCTTAGTGAACGAACATCCTAAATTTTCAAACAGAAAGGCTAGATAATGACTACCAATACCGTACAAAAGGAGATGTAATAATTGTCTTCAATCATTTTAAGGGTCCTAGAGCAATTTCCTGGTGATTTCCTAAAAGCCAAGAATGTTATTTTGAAGAACATTCAGGTATCAAATGTGTGTGGAATGAGAAGATATTCCTGGAATATGAAATTTGATTGAAAGGGGGAAAAGGAACAAATTGAAAATAAGGAAAAATGTTGCAGCTATTTTCAGTGTCTTATTTGTTGTCAAGATAAATTAAGCTCAAACAAACATTTTGGAAGAGCATAATCACACTAATAATATCAAATTATAGTTCATGTCTAAAGGGAATAGCTAAGGAAGGCTATAAGTAATGTGAATTAAAAGGCGTGCAATAATTTTGGAAAGAAGTTTAAGGAAGATTTCTTGGTTGGCCTTGTGAAAAATATATAGAAACCTCTATAAAGCGGTAGAAAAATATTCTCTCTATTTTATTGTCTAATTTTGAAGAAAGACTATTATGGAGACATAGAACACAGAAGATTAAATGTAGAATTCAGGTGTAATTTTGATACTGGTTAGAAGTTGAGTTTTTATCATGCCTCCTGGGTTTTCTGCCTTAAATAATGAATAAAATTATTAATTTACAGGATTAGAGGTGAACTGTCTGGGGTAAATGTAGTAGCTCTACAATGTCAGGACTTGCCATTAAATCTTTTTTTTTTTCCTGAAGTATTTTTTTAATTTGTTCACTTAACAATATAACACACAAATCATGACAATCTATATCTACAGAGTACTCTTTTCTTTCTCATTTACAATAAAAAGATTAGTGAGTCCAGAGGGAGCTCGGGTGGCCTAGTGGCAGGAAGCTGCACTGCAGTCCTGGAGGTGTGTGGTTCAAATACACCAGATGCTCTGCTGGAGAAAGAGGGACAATCTCCTCCTGTACCAGTCCGATCCGATTTGACGGTACACACAAAAATAATGAAATAAAATTTTTTTAAAAAAGATTAGTGAGTCCCTAGGAACTGATGGAATCATTGTCTAGAACACACTATATTAGTATTTTAGTAGTTTACTCCAGTCCATTTATTCTTTTGTAATCTAAAACATCTTTATTATGTTGCTTGATTAGATAGCCCCACAAAAAGGCTGCAGTGCCCAAGGTCAGTCCAACTTTCATCCAGTTAGGTTTGCTGTTTGATGGTTCCTAAACATAGAACTTTGACCTTACTGAAAGACTGCTCAGAAGCCAGGCGAGGCCAACAACCAAGAGAAGGAGCACAACAAGATAGATGGTGCCATCTTGCTGGCTGGCTCTTCCCACTTTCAGTTAATTTTTATGTAGTGTCAAGGGGCTTTCCTTCTTCTCATAAGGCAGGGTCCAAACACCAAGCCTTATCTTTAATTATTTCTGTAATATCATTGAAAACTCTCCCGGGAATCTTCGTAGGCAGATAAGTTCTCAAATTTTGCTGGCCAAAGTTGCATCATCATCATATGATCATGTTTTTAAACAGTAAGGGAAATAGAATCATTGTGAATAGCATAAGGTTGAATTGTTTTTAAGATCATGAAAATAAATTACCAAACTACTTTTTATTACTTGGTGTTAGAACAGCTTTACTACTCTGTATTTTATGTCCTCAAATATGTTCATTTAAGCAGTGTTTCACTCTTTTAACACATACACATATACTAATACACACACACACACAGAGACATGTATTCCAGATCACATCATTAACATTTTCACACTGTGGACATATACAAGAAGGGATAAATATGCAACTCTGAAAATAAGACAAGTTTGCTAGCAGTATCTCTTGAAATGAATAAATATGCTGTACTATGATGAATGAGTGAGTGAATGTAAAGCACAGCCTTAAGAGACACCCCTCCACTCTAATTCTTGCTGTGTCACTCTGCCACTTTCAAGGGGTTTGAGTGTCACTTACAGAAGGTGTTAAACACCTGTAGACTTCGGTGTCTTTATTGATAAATCATATGATAAGTCATATGATCTGTTATTTGACAATGTGTGGGAATTAAGTGAGGTAATACCAGAAAGTACTTAGTAAACATATGTATCTTATATTGTGTGTAGCTTTTATACAAATTTGGATTGAGTCAAAGAAAGCAATTTATAATACCAAGTGTCAATTCATAGCAACTCTCTAAGGCAGAACTGGCCCGATGAGTTTCTTAGGTTGTAATCTTTTTTCGCCTCTAAGGCCCTCTATGAGGTGGATTGATTCAGTGACTGGGATAATTGGGATGGGAGTGTCAGAGACACTGCGATTGGCACAGGACAGAGCAGAGTTTAGGGCTGTTGTACATAGGGTTGCTATGAGTCGCAAGCAACTCGATGGCACATAACAACATTACTTTTTATTATAATTTGAGTGAAAGTTTACAGCATTAATTGATCTTCCATTGAAATATTCATGATTATATAGCTTTATAGCATTGATTATAATCCTCACCCTTATCACTCTGTGATTCTTGTTTCCATTCATCCTTCAATCCTCTCCGTTTCTACCTTCTGAACTTTATCACTCAGTAAAGTCCTTGTGCTCTTGTGTTGCTGATTGTTCTAAGGAATGAATACCACCCTGGTGTTCTTGTTGTCTACCAAGAGCTGTCTACTAGCTGCTCTTCAGGAGAAGGATGGGCAATCTCTTCCCATGCAATTTACTGCCTTTTAAAACCCACTGGAGGGTCAGCTGTGAGTCAGTTGAGACTCCTTGGAACACAACTTTTGGCTACAAGTTGTGCCACATGTTCAGTTCCACGCTCAAAGGGTGCCTAAGGGCTATAGCCTATGGGCTTCCACCAGTCTCTGTCAGACCAGTAAGCCTGGCTGCTACTGTGATTTTTAATCTTATTCTATAGACTATAATCTTTATGGGAGCACATTGCCAGTTCTTTTATAAAAAAATAAAATTTTTATTTTATACTTATTTACTTAGAAAGGTCATATATATTGTTTTTCAAACAGGATCTTTCCTATTTTTTTTTTACCCACCCCTCCCTATTATCCCCCTGCCCATCCTCAGTCCTCTGCTCCTACCCTCCCAACCTTGGATCCTCATACACATTTTATTAGTTATAATTCTATTTCTGCAATTATGGTCTTATACATATTTGTTCTTGTGGGCCTGAGTTAGTTCATTTAGCACAGTGCTCTCCAGTCCTTCCCAAGTTAGGTAGCGATTTTCAAAAATCATTTCTCCTGCATGCTGTGCAGTATTCCATCATGTGAATATACCATAATTTCTCAGTCCATTCAATTGTGGTTGGACATCTGGACTGTGTCCATGTTCTTGGAATGGTGAATAACACTGCTATAAACGTTGATGTAAAAGTCTCCATTTGTGCCTCGGTTCTCATTTTCTCTGGCTATATTCCAAGCAGTGAAATAGCTGGATCATATGGAATTTCTATGTGCAGCTTTTTGAGGAAATGCCAAACTGCCTTCCAGAGTGGCTATACCATTGTACAATCCTACCAACAGTGTATAAGAGTTCCTGTCTAAAAAAAGAAAAAGAAAAAAAGAGTTCCTGTCTCTCCACATCTTCTCCAACATTTATTACTTGCTGTCCTATTGATTTTTACCACTGCTACTGGGGTGAGATGGTATCTCACTATAGTTTTGATTTGTATCTCTTACTACCAATGGTTTTGAGCATTTCTTCATGTGTCTGTTGGCCATCCAAATATCTTCCACTGTGAAAAGTCTTTTATCCCATAAAGTTGCTGGAGAGATCAAATAGCTGGCTTTTCTATTAGCAGCTAATTGCTTAACTACTGTGCCAC
This sequence comes from Elephantulus edwardii, assembly GCF_000299155.1. Classification (NCBI taxonomy): domain Eukaryota; kingdom Metazoa; phylum Chordata; class Mammalia; order Macroscelidea; family Macroscelididae; genus Elephantulus; species Elephantulus edwardii. The sequence goes on from NW_006400010.1 coordinate 1,980,732, forward strand.
CAGGGCTCCTTAACTAAAGAGTTAGACCTGGAAAGTCCCACTAAATAGTGTTTCTTTGACTACATGACCTATCTTTGTTCAGTTCCAACCACTGAATTTAACCATATGAATTGCTGTTTTCGTAGGTCAAAGTGGTGAATAGCAGAAATTTTGTTTCAACATAATATAGTAACTATGCTATGTGTTGTTGTTGTTGTTGTTGTTATGTGCTGTCGAGTCGCCTGCGACTCATAGCGACCCTATGTACAACAGCCCTAAACTCCGCTCTGTCCTGTGCCAGTTGCACCGTCTCTGACACTCCCATCCCAATTATCCCAGTCACTGAATCAATCCACCTCATAGAGGGCCTTCCTCTCCTGCGCTGTCCCTCCACCCTCCCCAGCATGATGTCCCTCTCCAAGGACCGGTCTCTCCTCACAACATGTCCTAAGTATGTTAGACGGAGCCTCAGAATCCTTGCCTCCAAGGAGCCACCCGGTTTAACCCTTTCCAGGACAAATCTGTTTGTTTTCCTTGCAGTCCATGGTATTCTCAATACTGTTCTCCAGCACCACAGCTCAAAGGCATCAATTCTCCTTCTATCCTCCTTGGTCATTGTCCAACTCTCTGATGCATAACAAGTGATTGGGAAGACCAAAGCCTGTATCAGACGCACCTTAGTCTCCAGAGAAACACCATTGCTCTTCAGTACTTTGGAGAGGTCCCTAACAGCAGACTTTCCCATGGCAACGTGCCTTTTCATTTCCTGGCTGCTGGTGTCAAGACTGTTGACTACTGAGCCAAGCGAACTAAAGCTGTGTACAATCTCAATCTCTTCACCATCCATCCTGATGCTGCCAATTGGTCCAGTGGTGAGAATCTTTTGTCTTCTTGACATTGAGTCTCAATCCATACTGGAGGCTGCCGTCCTTGACACTCTGCAGCAGGCGCTTCAGGTCCTCTTAAGTTTCAGCAAGCAGGGTTGTGTCATCCGCATAACGCAGGTTGTTGAGAAATCGTCCACCATTCTTGACCCCACATTTCTCCTCATAGAGCCCAGCCTCCCGGATAATCTGTTCTGCATATAGGTTGAAAAGGTATGGAGATAGGATGCATCCCTGGCGTACGCCCTTCCCAATTTTGAACCATGCAGTGTTCCCTTGCTCTGTTCTGACGACTGCCTCCTGGTCCAAGTATAAGTTTCGCATTAGAACGATCAAGTGTTCTGGGATTCCCATTATTCTCAGAGTCAGCCATAGTTTGTTATGATCTACACAGTCAATGAAACACAGATAGACATTCTTCTGGTATTCCCTGCTTTCAGCCAAGATCCATCTAACATCAGCTACAATATCTCTCGTACCATGACCCCTTCTAAACCCAGCCTGGACTTCTGGTAGTTCTCTGTTGATGTGCTGTTCCAGTCGTTTTTGGATAATCTTCAGTAAAATCTTGCTTGCATGTGAAATCAGTGAGACACAGAAATGTCTCTCATTTCATATTCTTAGCAATTTCTCTTTTTAACTTTAGACATTTGGGAACTCCACAGATATCTTGAATTCCAAAAGCAATAACCTCATACATATTTACTAAAATATGTATTTATAGATCTTGCCATTAGGCTCTCAGTTCAAATCAGAGTCTCAGAGTCTTTTCAATACCAATCCAGTCTAACTCAGATGTCCCCCCACAAATCCCATCCACCCTAATGGTACTAGTTACTACCAATTGCCATTAGATCAGCTCCAACTAATGGCAACCCTATTTGTGTCACGGTAGAATTACACTCTAGGATTTTCAGTGGCTGAGTTTTCTGTAGTACATTGTGCCAGGATTTTCTTTTGATGTGCCTCTGGTGGACTCAAACCTCCACTTTTCAGTTAGAAGTCTCCTTCTCTGGTACATTACTCTCTTTTTTAATTATTTTTTTTATGTGTGTAGTGTCAAATTAGATCTGACTGGTACAGGAGGAGATTCCCCCTCCTTTTCCAACAGAACATCTGGTGGGTTCGAACCGCGTACCTCTGGGATTGCAGTGCAGCTTCTTTCCATTAGGCCACCAGAGGTCCCTACATTCCTCTCTTTTATAGTTTTATCACTATGGGTATAATACTGCACATAGTTTCTTTTCATGACCACCCACTAGAATAAAGTTCAAGAACAGGGATTGTATCCCCATCTTGTACAGCCAGCACCTAAAACTGTGGCACATAGTAGTAGGCCAGGAAACAAATGAGTGCATGAACAAATAATAGTTAACCCTCTTTCTACTAAATTCCTTCTATTTTATAATAGTTACACATACTGTTTTTCTTCTTGTAATACATAAAACACAAAAACATTGCAAAAGTCTTCCTTTTTATTTTGTGAAAGAAGACATGGCTGCATCAGCTCAGCGTATCTTTTTCATGCTGAGGATGACAAAGGTTAAGAATGAGGAATACTGCTCATTTATTCTCACTCTCTCTAATGTTGAAACAATTCTCCTCCCATTTTAATCTCATCTCGAAGATGAAGGCCACAATGAAACATAAAATGTCATTGTCATGAACAGGATGTTGCTGTGTGATTCATAGCTGACCCTCCAGTGAGTTTCCAGAGGCTGTGTAAATCACATGGGAGGACATTATCCATCTTTCTACTGAAGAAAATCTGGTGGATTCAAACTGCCTGCATTTATGTTGGCAGCATGACTCCTTACCACTAAGCTACCAGAGCTCCCTGTTTAGCTTACTGCAATGTAAATTAAGCCTCTATATTTTACTTTTGGTTTGCTATATCAGTCTATTTTCTAGTTATTTTCTAATTCTATTTATGTGTCTTTCACCAGATATTATATATTCCATTTTAGGTACTATATAAAAAGTATTATCTAGCTTGCTGCAGATGCCCTTCACAAGAAAGATGTGGAAAGCAGGAAAAACATAATTTAAATTTGCAAGTACACAGTGACCAAATTAGGCTTGGAAAGATCACACATAAGCCACAAAGCTATGCAATAATAAATTTTTGTTTAGTAATTGATAACCAATTTTAATGCAGTGTGAGAAAAACATTTTCATGATTTCTGAAATGGGTGTTATTAATTTGGAATAGTACATTTTTCTTAATAAAAGTGTTATTCTGATTAACATCAGGTAAAGTTTTAAAATTAAGCTCTTAATATAAAGCTCACGGTATGCAGATTAGGGTTTCAGGGGCTTTTTGATGGATGAGGAAAGAAATAACTTACAAGGTAAAGATTAATTAAAGCTGTAACATCTTGCCTTGCCAATTAAATTGATTGATTATTAGGTGGGAGAGTATACCTAGTTCTTCTATAAATCTACTTACAGAGAAAATTTATAAGTTTTTTTTTAATTTACACATTTGACAGAATGATGTTACATTAAAATAGTACAATGAAGAAGAAAGTGCAGTTAGCTTTCTTTGAGATGAGCTTCCTCAGATGTGAAGTTCCCAGGTTCCTCATAATTAGTGATTAGTGCAAAAAAGAGGTCTGAGTGTGTCTGTTGTTAGCCTAATAGTTGGCATTTTTAAAGCCATTACATTAAACCTCCTCTGGTCTCCAGCTACCTTAACTGCAGACACATGGTCTTGCAAATTATCAACAGCTGTTAGGATAAAAGTAAGAGTGCGTCCCCCACTGGGGAGCAAGACTTGAGGAGCAGCAAGACTTGAGACGGCTTGAGCAAGACCCTGGTGAGAGAGAGACCGAGACCCTGGTGATGGTAGTGGAGAGACTGTGGCATTACTGTGGAGAAACTGGCAAAGTGTGTGACCTGAGCCTTCTTCCATTTGTGCTGGCCACAGTTAAAGGTTTTTGATGTTACTTGCCGGATGCTTGAAAGAGAAGCTCACTTATAACTAACTACTTTGAAGGAAACCTTGCTGGATTATTTGAATTTGGCTGCTGAACTGAAATCAGAGCCTGGACTAATTGAGGAATTGTGTCTTGGAACTTCTGAGCTAAAACTTAAATATGCATTGGGTGATATTCTTTGCTTCCCCCACTCTCCAACTTACTTCCCTAATAAACGCCATTCTTGGTACCACAACTGTGAGTCAGTAATGAATAAACAAACCTTTTGCTGCTGGTGTGGCTCTAGAGGCACCATGGGGCTGGGCTATAGGCTCTTTATCTGCTTTCTACTTTTCACTGGTGACGGACTGTGCTGTTCTCACTTTCTCTGACACTTTCAGAGAGATGTTCATAGCCCTGTGCTCCTATATCGCATTTTTTGCCCTTTAGACAGTGGGTAAGCAAAAGAATTGGGGGTACTATTAGCGACATTAAAAATTCCTACACTGCCACTGTCAAAAATCTACAAACATCAACTCTTTCAGAGCTTTCTCCATATAATGAGAAATTGTTGGAGTGGTGATCAATAGATTGTGTTTGTTATCCTCTATCCCACCAAAAAAAAAAGAAGAAATGTACTCTTTCTCAAGACTACCAAGCCATTCTTTTATTTTCCACTCCATATTTTTATTGGTGTGCATATAATTATTCATATACATTGTGTTGCATTCATGTACATAGTGTGGGGGTTTTGTGTGTGTTTAACACTTTCCTTCATTGGCATTGTTTCATACAATCATTCTCATACATTGTTTTAAGCAAGTATCTTTACAGATTCCTATAGCCCAGTCCAAAGATTTGTCCAACTTGATCTCCCAGTATTGGTTACCAGAGGTGAACACCTGGGATCCCCATGCAGCAAAGTAGGTAGATCTTGCAGAAAAAAAATACACAAAAAACAAAAACCCACCCATCCTGCAGATCACATACACACCTCAATCTTTTCACATCTTGAAACAGCATAACTGCTTATTTCATTATAGAGGGAAATTTCAGCCAAAAATTGGTTGAACCTGTCTATCAGTCTTAAAAGTCTTGATTAGTCTTAAATGGATTTTTGAAATCTGGGGCAGCTGTAGAGACTCATTCCTGAACTATATGTCACCCAAATCCTGGAGCAATTCCACATCTGGCTGATAGCACAGTTCCTGGTACATTTCTCTAAGATGTTTTAAAACATTGTAACTTTACTTTTCCTGTAAAAACCCATTCCTGTTGCTATTTCTGGAGCATTAAACATTTTTTTCCTTCCAGAGAAGACCTGGATGCAATTTGTAATACTCATATTGGATCCTCATTCTACAGAGATTCACAGTATACATACATATTATCTTGCATTCTTCATTTACATTTCTCTCATTCTCTTGAATCTCTCCCTTTAAAGATGTCATTGGTTTATGAGCTTATCCTAGTATTTCTGCACAGCACTTTCTATTGAAGAGTGTGAGCTCCATGCTTCTGAGTTTCAGGACAGGGCAAACAAAGCAGCTTCTTGCTCACTTCACAGATCTTTGGCTCCTTGTGTGCTCCACACATCTGGTCCTCTGAACTCAAGAATTGCCTGAGACTGGCTTGTCTGGCAAAGGACACCAGCTTCTTTACAAGAACACTGGGGTTGATGTCTGTCGTCTTTGATATTTTCCTGCACAAGGGGCAACTCTGGCCGCCTTTCCAGGCCAGGTAGACACAAGACACAGGGACTACAGAAAGTGTGTCCACAGCCTATGATGATAGGGTCAATCATGTAGTCCAACCAGATGGAACAAGTGAGCTCCCTTTGGAAGTCCTCAGTGATGTCTATTTTCTTGAGGAATATGCCAGTGCTTGAAAGTCACCTTAGAGATCAGGTCCTCCAAAGTGGTAGCAGTAGTTTCCAGAAGACTCCACAGGCAGGAGAGTTCCAAAGATGCCAGCTACTTCCAGAGGAGAAATATAAGGTATCTTTAAGAAATAAGACAAATCAATCTTTCTGATAACATGAAATAGAACAAATAATTATAGACAAAAAAAATTAAAAATTTTCAATATTTGTGTTACCAGTGCCAATAATTTCCCTGATAATCAATTAAAAAAAATTATAAAATTATTTTTGAGAGATGTCATGAAGCATTCTATTTCCATTTTTAAATAATTTGTGTAAAAACTAGGATTATAATCAGATGTCTAAGACTTTATCTAACATGTTGTGGCACTTTTTAAATTGATGACCATGCTTAGAAACAAATTTGCCATAATTTGCGGCAACATGTTAACAAGAAGACTTCTAAGATGTTAAAATTAGTCCAAAGAGCAATTAAGATGATACATTGTATAAAATTTTTAGTACATACTTTCATTAGTTTGCAAACAGTAATTCATATCCATTGTGCTTCATGCATGTACATTGTGTCTTATACAGTCTTTACATTTTATTTTATTTCATTTATAAATATTGTGGTTCCCCCCTTACAATCATCTGACTGATAATACATTCATGAATGCATGTAAATCAGCTACTTTATTCCTCATCACTTAATATCCCCATTGTAGATAGCCAGTTTCTGATTTGCTATCTGATTTCCTATCAAACCAGCACTCTGAGGGAACAAGTATGTTCCTTTTCCTAAAAAAACTTCTGTTCAGTTTGGAAATTTTGAGCATCTGTATCCACCAGCAATGTCTAGTTCAAAGCAAACCATCAGGGTGCAGCAATCACCACTAGCTCACAGCATGGATCATCTTCTCTTCATCTGGTTGGGTTCTAGTCAAATTCATCCCCTGCCACCTGTGGTTAAGTCCAAATGGGCATCAACTCTAAACTCAGGAAACCACACTTTATGCATTCCACACCAATTGGTCCCTTCACTTAGCCTTAGCCTCCACGTGGGCCCAAGTCAATAAGCCAGAGGTCCTCATGACTTCCTGTTCAGATAAGATCACTTTTAGAGCTCTTTCTGCTGTGGCTCATTTCTTAAGCATTATAGTTGCAAAATGCACATTCTTGGGAGCTCTAGTGGCCATTGTGAGTAGGGAGTTATGCTGCCAACACAAAGGCACACAGTTCTAATCCATCAGCTACTCTGCAGGAGAAAGGTGGACAGTGTCTTCCCCTGTGATTTACATGTAGCCTCAGAAGACCTTCTGGAGAGTCAGCTATAAATTAGTTCATTACTTAAGCCTTATATTGTGTTGATTAAAATAAATCAGATGGTTTAAAAAATAAAAATTAGCATAATAGTATACTGAGCATAGATGAATATTTAGTTGATTGAGAAGCTTCCTTATTTTAAAATACAGCTATGATGGAATTTGATTATGAGAAATATCTATAAATACAGGAAGTATTGGGAGATTGTCAAACATGTTGTTGTTATGTACCATTGAGTTACCTACAACTCTTAGTGACCCTAGCTCTGAAGCCTGCCCTGTCCTCAGCCAGTCTCACTAACTCCAACACACTTAGCCCCATTACCCCAGTTACTGTAGCAATCCATCTCATCCGGGGTCTTCCTCTCCTGCGCTGTCCCTCCACCCTTCCAAGCATGATGTCCTTCTCCAAGGACTGGTCCTTCCTGGCCACATGCCCAAAGTATATGAGATGGAGCTTCAAAATCCTTGTCTCCAAGGAACAACCTGGTTTCACCCTCTCCAAGAGAGACCTATTTGTTCTCTTGGAAATCCATGAAATGTTCAATACTCTTCTCCAGCACCACAACCCAAAGGCATCAATTCTGTCATTCTTATTGTCCAGCTTTCTGATGCATAGCAAGTAATTGCAAAGACCATTCCCTGGATCAAGTGCACTGTAGTCTCTTGACTGACATCACTGCTCTTCAGTACTCTAGAGAGGTCTCTGATAGCAGACTTCCCCAATGCAATTCATTTTTTGATTTCCTGATTGCTGGTGCCAAGAGTGTTAGGAAAATTTCAACCTTAGCATCTTTAAATAGTTTTTCACTTTCTTCTACATTGAAAATTCCTTATCTTCATTGATTTCAGTCTGATATTTTAATGTATTATTTCTCTTTTGATAAATTATCCATAGACTGTATGGGCTTGATGCTTAAGATCTACCCATGTCAGGTCTGTACACTTTCTCACCTGTGGTTTTATTGGTGCCTTTCATTGCAGCTTTTTGCCTTAAATCTTGTTGTCACTGTTGTTGTTACCCGTTACCACAATTACCTTTATGGCCTAATTTAGTGTCTATTCTGTAACTTATAAAGTGGACTGTTTTTAAACCAGCCATCCACCTTGAGATTCTCGGTGATAAAAAATAGCCTGTAACTTCCATATCATTAAGCTTTATAGCTTTTCCTCCTAGCATTTCTATTGTTTTCTCCTTGCTCTTTAACAACGCCAACACAGAGGAACAATGTGTATGTGCTTTCAGGAGGGCACGGGAGGGAAGAAGAGAAGGACAGCTTGGATTCAGTATGACTTTAATGAGACCTTTAGCAAACTGTGACAGTAAGCCTCACCCCTCACTTTAAGCTCTGTTATCTTTTTCATATCCTGTGTAGTTTGCTGGGCAGCCTTTTCTTGATTTAGCATCTTGTATTCTAACAATGGTCTTTTATTAACCTAATTAAGAGGATACTGCCTTAGCACTAAAGGTAGAAAAGATGTTTACCATTCTAAAAATAATTCTATACAAATGCTTAATAACTGTGCTGATAATTAAGATAAAAGCTAGCTTTAAGTTTAAATATGTCTTTAAATTTGTAGGCTTGGTTGTTTGGGTTTTTTAAATCCGAAAGTGTGCATTACTGTCTAGGGTATTTCTCTGGTAACTTTCTACAAAATCCATTTATGATGCTTTAGGTTAAGGTAAAGATTGCATAACATTGATTTTTTTTTTTCATTTGGAATGTAGATAGCTTGTCCCCTATTGTCTGTAAATAAACCCAAGCCCAACCCAATTCATAGGACTTTTCATCAGGTTGGAAACAATTTGTATAATTTTCCATCAAATTTTCAAGGCTATAGGTCTATATAGGAGAAGACTGCCCAACTTAATACCAAGGGATTGTTGTTGTTGTTCATGTGTTGTTGAGTCGCTTGCAACTCATAGCGACTCTATGTACAAGAGCCCTAAATCCTGCTCTATCCTGTGCCAACCTCACTCTCTCCAACACACCTACTCCCTCCACCCCAGTCACTGAATTGATCCCTCTCATCGAGGGTCTTCCTCTCCTGCGCCATCCCTCCACTCTTCCAAACATGATGTCCCTCTCCAAGGACCAGTCCCTTCTTGGAACATGCCAAAAGTATGTCAGACAAAACTTCAGAATCCTTGCCTCCAAGGAGCAGCCCAGCTTCACCCTCTCCAGGACAAAGCTGTTTGTTCTCCTAGCAGTCCATGGTATATTGAACACTCTTCTCCAGCACCACAGCTCAAAGGCTCTTTCTATCATCCCTTGTCACTGTCCAGCTCTCTGATGCATAGCAAGTAATTGCGAAGACTAGAGCCCAGATCAGGCGCACCTTATTCTCCACCTTGACGTTGCTGTTCTTCAGTACTCTGTAGAGGTCCCTCACAATGGACTTTCCCAATGCAGTTTGTCTCTTGATTTCCTGGCTGCTGATACCAAGAGTGTTGAATGTGGAGCCAAGTAAACTGAAACTGGTAGCTGGCTAGTAAATTCAAACTACTTACATTTTTACTCGAAACCAAATACAGTAAACAGTGTTCCACCAGGGCTATAATATCAACCCTCTTACCAGACTATTAGGAGTCCCTGGATAGTTAGACATGGTTAAGCACTGGACTACTATTAACCAAAGTTTTAGGCTTCAAACCCATTTAGAGTTTTGCCTTGAGAGAAAAGTCTGTTGATTTGCTTCTGAAATGATCACAACCTTGCAAATCATATGGAGCACAACTTTACTACACAGGACAGGGGGATTGCCATAAGTCAAGATCAACTAGACAACAACTGACATTTTTATGGTGTAATCTGTAGTGAGTTTTGTTGCTAATCCAAAGGCATAGCAGCTCCATAGACCCAGACACCTGATTGAGGGTTACTTTGAGTTTGGAACCAACTCAACAGCAGTAAGGATTGAACTTAGGGGTTTAGGCACTTAAATTTACCCCGTAGCCCAATAAAAACATTATGCATGTTTTAAAAAATTGTTGGTGAGATTCTGTTTGAAGAATTTTGGAGACCCAAGATCTTTTAAATCAAATTCAAACTATTCCTGGTAAGACAGCTCTAGCTAGGAAGTCTTGTCTTCTGTTGAGAAAAAAAAAACACACACACACACACACACACACAAAACAGATGTCTTATACATTTTCTACTTGTGGATTTTAAGGTGCAAATTAGAAAAACACTGAAATAGTGTTTGGAAAATAGGGTGGTTGGCTTTAGATTTATTTAAGGGAACATTTTAAATTTATTGAATTTGCCTATAAATGGAATAAGTGGTTTTATTAATTTGGTGAGTTCCCCATTACTCTGAGTGTTGAAGAAGGTGATAGTCAGAGTTGTGTCACAGAGAATATCATTACTGATGTCAGGTGGATCTTGGCTGACAATAGAGAATACAAGAAAAATATATATTTATCTCTTGTTAATTATGCAAAGGCATTTGACTGTGTGGATCATATCAAACTAAACTATGGCTAACATTGAGAAGAACAGGAATCCCAGAATGCTTATTGTGCTCATGCCAAAGGTATACGTCTACCAAGAAGCTGTTATCCAAACAGCAAAGGAACACGGCATGGTTTAAAATCAGGAAGGGTGTGTGTCAGGATGCTATCCCTTCTCCATACTTATTCAGTCATTTGAGATGGTGATCTTTATGAAGAAGAATATGGCTTCAAGACTGGAGGAAGACTCATCAACAACCTTCATTATGGAGAAGACACAACCTTCCTTGATAAAAAGTGAGGAGGACTTAAAAAACTTGCTGCAGAAATTGCATCTCAGCAGCAAGAAAACAAAAATCCTCACCACTCTACAAATACAGACAATATCATGATAGGTAAATAGAAGATTGAGATTGTCCATTATTTTCTCTAGCTTGCATCCACAATAACACCATATCTGACCTTTTCCAACTCCACAGAGGAAACTCTCCCTGTCAGTAACATTCACAAAAAAACCCCAAAAAAACAAAAACCTAAAAACACCTAATTTAAATGAGGTCAGACATGTCCCCCATGCTCCCACCCTGCTTTCTACTCATCCCAACACTAATCTTAATGCTCTGGTTCCACAATCCATTGCAATAGCTCATAGAACCATATTAAAGAAATTAAAAGGCTCTAATTCTGGTTAGTAGCAGAATACGGTCACTCAGTTAAGTCAACTTCCAAAATGTATTCACAGACACCTCAGCCTTTGGCCTCACAGCTTTAGGCTCTTAGTCCTGCCAGTTAGGGCTCACCTCTATCTAAGTCCTCCAGTGAACTTGGGCAAAGGCTCTTAGCTTCAATTCTGTGGTATAGCAGTCCCAAGGTCAGCTCCATCTCCTGTCAGGTTTCTCATTCTCTTCTGCTGGCTACTATAACTGCTGCTCCTGTAGACCCTCATCTGCCTGGCACAAGAATCTCTGGCCCCCAAAGACACTGCATTCTTTTGCTTCTTTGCTCCGGTAAGATTCTCAAGTTCTGCTGGATCAGCTCAATTTAATGGTGAGGTTAGTCATTCCCCTTGTGGATTGACAAAACTAGCCAATCCACTTGTGGATAGACTATCACATCCTGTTCGTATAGTTCCACCTATCTAAATGGCAAGGTCAAAGTCACTGGCCAAGAAAGTCGTTTTGAACAGTAAACTTTTAACACCACAGAGCCCTTGGTGCCAGCAGTGAAGAAATCAGAAAGTGTGTTGAATTGGGGAAGTCTGTTGTCAAGGACCTCTCCAAAGTGCTAAAGAGCATGGAAGTCAGTTTAAAGACTAAAGTATGCCTGATCCAAGCCATGATATTTTTCATCTGAAAAGTTGAACTATAAATAAGGATGACAGGAGAATTATTTAATTGGGTATTAGTGAGAAATATTTGATATCCCATAGAGTCCTAAAAGAACAAACAATTCTGTCTTTAAGTACAACCAGAGTGCTCCTTAGAGGCAAAGATGGTGACAATTTGCCTCACTCTGGACATATTTTCAGGAGAAACCAGTCGGGAAAGATGGAAGGATCAGAGAAAGAGCTAAAGACCCTCAAGGACATGGATTTAGCACAGTGTTTACCACAATGGACTGAAGCATGACAGGGATCATGAGGATGGGACAAGATAGGACAACAAAGTTCAGATCTATTGTTCATAGGGTCACTTAAGTCATAGTCAATTTGACAGCACCTAACAACAACAAAAGAGAATGTTAAAATACTTGAGGAGTTTATTCCTATAGTTTCTTCCAAATAAAAGATGTTATGGCTCTCTCTAAATGGGCTTGAAATTTGCCCTCACCATAGTGCCCTGGACCTTGACCGTTTTACACAGTACAGTTAGAATATGGAATACCAAGGTTTTTAGTAGCTTATTTTTGAAACCTGTGTCCTGTTCTTGATTAACCCTGTTATTTGGTACACTGCATTCAGTGGTTCCTAAGATTTTTCATTTTTATATTGCCAAGACTCACATCTATAAATTCAACTATAGAAATAAGTTGCACTCAAACTTCATTTTTATCCTGTTTCTATATTGTATTTTTCTCACATATAATGTGCCCAAGCAAACAGCATGAGTCCATGTGTTCAGAATTTAATACTCAAGAATTATAATGAGACAGCTCAATTAATGAGTCAATGCTTTACCATTAATATTTCTACTGGTAGCATACAAATACAGGGTTTTTTTTTCTTTCTAAAATGTGCAAGAAACTCCTATACATTACTGATATGCATTACCTTTTTAATATTGTAAGAGGTTTGATACAAAATCAGGAGCCTGAGATCAGTTGCTGAACTATTTTCACAGAGTGTAAAGGTATCCTATTTCATGTTTTCTTGTTGGTGGAAGGAAGAGAAATAATGTAGTATGTTACACCTGATAATCAACAAAAAACACGTTAAACAGGGCTTGGTTATAATCCCAGCAGTGAATCACAAAAGTAATCATAAATTGGATACTTTAACTTTTCATATGTTTAACCAAAGACTTAAAAACTTTGCATTGTATTTGCAGTTGAGTTTAGTGGCATTCAAATGATGGAAATTGTACCTATAAAGTAATAGTAATTCACATGGCTAGGAAGAATCTGAAATCCTTTTCTAATATGAAAAGGGATTGTTGTTATTGTTAGGTGTCTTCAAGTAAAATATGACCCATAGTGACCCTATGAACCCTGCCCAATCCTGTGTCATCCTCATCATCTCTGACATACTTGAGCCCATTGCTGTAGTCACTGTGTCAGGTTCTCCCTCTCTTTCATTGACCTTCCTCTCCAAGGAATTTTGTACCGTGAATTGTTTTCATGTTAAATAGGTTGATATGCTAATTAATTCACTTAACTAAACTTCTATTTATTGTCCAACTTTTAAAATCAGAGCTTATCTAGGTTAAATATACCAAGGATACATTACCTCAATAGCGCAACGCGATGGCACTTCACAACAACAAAAGGACTATGATTCATGGGGACCCTATGCACAGTAGCTCTGAACTCTGCTCTGTCCTGGCCAGCCTCACTGTCTCTGATACACTTACCCTCATTACCCCAGTTACTGTGTCAATCCATCATACATAAGGTCTTCCTCTCCTGCTCTGTCCCTCAACCCTTCCAGCCATGATATACTTCTACAAAGACTGGTCCCTCCTGGCTACATGCCCAAAGTATGTGAGACAGAGTCTTAGAAATTATTCCTCCAAGGAGCAGCTTGGTTTCTCCCTCTCTAGGCAAATATATTTGTTCTCTTGGCAGTTCATGGTGTGTTTAACACTCTTCTCCAGGACCAGAACTCAAAGGCATCAATTCTTCTTTCATCCTTGGTCACTGTCCAGCTCTCTGATGCATAACAAGTAATTTCAAAGACTATGGCCTAGATCAAGTGAACCTTAGTCTCTGGACTAACATCCTTGCTCTTCGGCACTCCGGAGAGGTCCTTGACAGCAGATTTTCCCAATGCAGTTAGTCTTTTGATTTCCCAACTGCTGGTACCAAGAGTGTTGATTGTGGAGCCAAGCAAGCTGAAATTGTTAACAATCCCAAATCTTCTCCATCTACCATGCTGCTGCCAATTGGCTCAGTGGTAAGAATCTTTGTTTTCTTCATGATGAGCTTTAATCCATATTGAAGACTGTAGTTCTTGACCTTCTGCTGCAAATGCTTCAGATCCTCCTCAGTTTCAGAAAACAAGGTTGCGTCATTTGCTTAGTTCAGGTTGTTGATGAGTCTTCCTCCAGTCCTGATGCCACATTCTTCCTCATAAAGCTCCTCCTCCCAAGTGATCTGTTCTGCATTTAGATTGAAAAGGTATGGAGACAGGACATCCCTGACACACTTCTGATTTTGAACCATGCAGTGTTTCCTTGCTCTGTTCTGAGGACTGCTTCCTGGTCCAAGTATAGGTTTCACAGGGACACAACCAGGTGTTCTGGGATTCCGATTCTTCTCAAGGTTAGCCACAATTTATTGTCATCCACACAGTATACCCTAGTTAAATAAAAGTGTGAGTAAAATAACACACTAACACACTAAGTTTGAGTAAGGTAGAATATTAGTTCCAGTATTTTAACTCCCTCTAGTGAAATGGCTGGGGCAGTTCCAGAGATAATTTGCAAGGATGTTGTGTGTGTGTGATTGGAAAAATACTTGTTTAGAATTAAAAATATATCAGTGCTCAAAAAAGTTATTAAAAGAGAAACATGTCATATTCTAAAAATTTTAAAAAGAAACAGATGGGAGAATCATTAAAATCTTCGGGTAAAGTTTAGCTACTCTTTATGTTAACTTTTCAGTATTTATGGAAATACAGAGATGAGCAGATATAGAATATGGCACTTTTAAATGTTAAAACAATAATTAAGGATTATTTAGTCATGCCGACTACTTTGCCTGATCCTTATGGCATAGAAATCCAGCCATTCAAAATATGTTTAAAATATATTTTGAGGGGAAAACAATACAGGAAGGGTATACTTAGATATTGTAAAGAGTAAAATTTACTCTTGTAAAAATTATCTTTAAATAAGTAAAACAAATAAAACTATGACAAGGGAGGCTCAACCTGGGAAGAATCAAGATAAGGACAATAAAGCTGTAGGAATTAGCAAGTAGGAACAATATAACTGTTCAAAAGGGAAACGAGAAGAAGAGGTGAGGAAGAAGGGAGAAGACATTGCTGAGACAGTAGAGAGAGATGGGCAGATGTGGGCACTTGATGACACAGTGATAGAAGTCATAGATCAATCTATAGAAATAATTGTATAAAATAAAATGTTCATTTTTTAAAAAGACTTACATTTTAGATGCTGCATTAAGCCAGTATCAAGAAATTGCGCTGCAACCCTTTCTGACGTCTCTCCAGGTTAGCAAACTGGTAAGATATTGTTAGGTGCTGTTAGGTGCTTAGTTGAGTACAACTCCTAGCGACCCTATGAACAACAAGTCTGAACATTATCCTATCCCATGCCATCCTCACAATCTCCAGCACACTCAAGCTCATTGCTGCTGTCAGTGTGTCACTCCACCTCATTGAGCGTCGTCTTCTCTTTTGCTGCCCCTCCACCTTTCGAAGCATGATATCTTTCTCCAAGGAATAACCCCTTCTAGCAACATACCCAAAGTATGTGAGGCAAAGCTTCATTATCTTTGCCTCCAAGGAGCACTCTGGCTGCCACTTTCTCCAAGCTGTATCTTTTTGTTCTTTTGGCAGTCCGTGGGATATTCAGTACTCTTCTCCAGCACCACAGTCCAAAGACATCAACTCTTCTTAGGTCCTCTTTAGTCATTGTCCAGCTCTCAGATGCTTAGCAAGTGAATGAAAATACCATGGCCTGAATCAGGTGCACCTTTGCCCTCAAACTGACATCATTACTCCTCAGTAATTTTGAGACTTTCCCAGTGCAGTACATCTCCTAATTTCCTGACTGCTGGTACCAAGTGTATTGTTTGTGGATTCAAGTAAAATGAAGTGGTTGACAGTCTCAATACTTTCTCTGTCCATCATGATGTTGCCAGCAGCAAGGATTTTTTTTCTTGATAATTGAAATGCACTCCATATTGAAGGCTGCATTGTTTAACCTTCTGCAACAAGTGCTTCTAGTCCTCACTTTCAGCAAGCAAAGTTGTGCCATCTACATAATGAAAGTTATGAGTCGTCTGCCAATCCTAAGGCTATTTCTTCATAGAGCCCAGATTCTCAAATGATTTGCTCAATATACAGATTTATATGTATAGAGAAAGTATACAACCCTGACTTACACCTTTCCTAATTCCATGCTCTATTCCCTTGCTCTGCTCACACAGCAGCCTCTTGGTGTAGGTATAGGTTTGACACAAGCACAATTAAGTGTTGAGGAATTCCCATTCTTCTCAATGTTAGCCATAATTTGTTATTATCTACACAGTCAAGGGCCTTTCTGTAGCCAATAAAGCACAAATATACATTCTTCTGGTATTCTTTGCTTTCAGCCAGTATCTTTCTGTGTCAATAATGACATTCCTGGTGCCACGGCCTCTTCTAAATCCAGCTTGAACATCTGGCAGTTCTCTGTGTATGGTTCTAGCCATTTTTAAATTATCTTCAGCAGTATTTTGCTTGCATGTGATATTAATTATATAGTTACATAATTTCCTCATTCTGTTGGATCACCTTTCTTGGGAATGGGAACAAACATTGATCTCTTCCAATCATTTGGCCAGGCCGCTAGCCTCTGTCATTTGAAAATTGCAATTGGTATCTCATCTGTTCCTGGGGCCTTATTTTTTTTTTGTCAATGCCTTTAATGAAGCTTAATTTCTTCCTTCATTATCATTGACCCCTGATCATATAGTACTCCCTGAAATATTTCAGTGTCAGTCAATTCTTTTTGTTACAGTGACTCTTTTTATCCCCTCCATCTTCCTGGATCATTCAAGATTTTGCTCATAGCTTCCCTAAGTATTGCAACTCGAGGCTTGAATTTGTTTTTCAGTTCCTTCAGCTTGAGAAACAATGAAAAAGTTCTTCCCTTTTTATTCTCCAGTTCTAAATCTCTGCACATTCTGATAAAATAGTTTGCTTTCTCTTTTTGAGCTGCCCTTTGCAATTTTCTGTTCAGCTCTTGTTGTGGTGTTGTTGTGTACCATCAAGTCAGAACTAATCGCTGACCCTCTGCCTGGTTTTCAGAAGCAGTTAATCACATGGGAAGAAACATCCCATCCTTCTTCCATGGAGCAGCTGGTCGATTCATACCATGTGCCTTCAGGATTTCATTGCAGCTTCTTACCGCTAGGTCACCAGTGCTCCCTTAGAGCCTTTAAATTGGATTGATCAATTGAAGAGGATCTTTCAAGAAACATTTATACTTATCATGAAAATCTCATCCTAAAAAAAAAAGTCTTGGTAAGATTTTGACTCACCTCATCTATTTTCAATATTCATGATATATGAATAACTTGAACATCTGGGTCATTCAGAGAAAACATCCTTTAGTGATGATTACACTGTCACTTCATAGAAAGTGTGATTCATTCTTCCTTGGCATAACTGTCCCAAAAATAGCATCCTTTGAACTCACTGACCTATTTTTCTAAGATTTTTACCCCCTCTTCCATATAGTTTCACATCCAAGGCTTTAAGTAGACCTTACTTTAATTGAAAATCTAATAAGGAAGAGCAGTTTTAGCAAGTGAGGTTGTATCATCTGCACAGCACAGTTTGTTGATGAGTTTTCCTCCAATCCTGATGCCACATTTCTCCTCATAAAGCCCAGGCTCCCGAAAGATCTGTTCTGCATATAGATTGAAAAGGTATGGAAACAGAATACATCCCTGACACACTCCTTTCCTGATCCTGAACCATGTACTGTTTCCTTGCTCTTGTCCTGGTCCAAGTATAGGTTTCACATGAGCACAATCTGGGATTGTCATTCTTTTCAGATCAGCCACAATTTGTTGAGATTCACACAGTCAAACGCTTTTGCATAGTCAATGAAACACAGATAGACACTCCTGTGCTATTCTCTACTTTTGGCCAATGTCCATCTAATGTTGACTGTGGTGTCCCTAGCACCATGACCTCTTCTAAACCCAACTTGCACATCTGGCAGTTCTTTGATGATGTACTGTTCCAGTCGTTTCTAGGTAATCTTCAGTAGGATCTGGCTTGTGTGTCATATTAGTGATACTGTTTGATCATTTCCACATGCAAAATAGAAATGAGGACCAAAAACAGAAAAAGAAAGAAATTCGGGAAACATGGTTTATGTTGTAGATGAATACGAATTAGTCTAAAAAAATTGTGCTGGAATTAAGATGGTTGTGGGATGCTTCTGTTCAGAGGAGAACCCATAATTGAGCTTGAGGAAGTTTAGATCACCCCAGTAGGGTGTGGGAAGCTGAACTAGCCAAATACCAAATTGAGTAGCCCAGTAGGATGTTGGAAATTGAACTAGCTAAATAGAACGAAAGGTCTATTAAATAATCTTGAAAGATCTAAAATCAGCAAACAGCACTTTGGAATGGTTTCAATTAGCATGGCTATACAGTTTTCTCTAGCAGTTCTCGGTGACTCATGGAGAAGCTGAGACAAGTGATGACAAGCTAAAATGTGTGATGTTTTGGGATTTGAAATCAAGTCTCTGACATATAAGGCACTTATTTCAAAACAAGTCTTCATATACCTCTTTCATGTTTGCAAGAGTGAAGGGTGAAAGGAGGAAAAGAAACAACTTTAAAACACTTTGCCACTGTGTTAAGTAATTTATCTAGTGGCAAGAGGAAATGCCCATTTAAATGGTAAATAAATATCATCTGTAGAAATAGGATTTATTATATATTTAATATATATTAATACATTCAGCTGGTTTGAGTTTTGAGGAAGTGAAAATTCAAGATTTTTTAACTCAGTACCTCCATTCTATAGTAGATCTCATATAATTGATTTTAAATCACGTATGCAGCATCATTAACTGGCCAGTCTTTGAATAAAATTATTTGTAATACGATAGCAAGGTGCATTCTGAATGCAATGAATGAGTTCTATGTATTTGTCTTTTCACTTTCATGTTCTATGTATCTGTCTTAAGAAAACTCTATACTTACCTGTTGATGTAAGATACATTTCAGTCATTTATCTTCTCTATAAAAGTTTTCTAGGTAGTCTGGACTTAGGCAATCTGTAAAGCCAGGCATGCCTATAATTCTACATCTTTCATTATTCTTTTTAGCTCTTCACTCCCTCAGATCTATAGTCCTTAATTCACATTTAAATGTAGCAAAGTATTTCCTTCCAGATGCCTTTTTTTTTTTTAGTGTATGTATTAGGATTAACTCGCTCAACTGGTTGCCTTTGTGTCTGAACTGAGTCAAGCTGACCCTCCACTGGGTTCTCAGGGCTGTAGATCACACTAGAGGAGCTTGTCCATCATGCTCTTGTGGAGCCACTCAAGGATCTGAATCAACAGAGAAACACCACTTTTGAGTTAGCAGCACAATTCCCTGCAGGCAATTCCACCACCAACTTAATGTTTTAGGTTTTATTATAGCAAGTCAGGGTAATCATTAATATGTTCAATCAAATAAAGCAAAAACTTGAGTCTAGTCTTTCATTTATACCAGTGAACCTTTTAGTCATAAAAGTAATAATTAGTGTACTTTGCTTTAACTAATTAGTATTCAAAATCGTGCATAAACTAAGTCATGCATATAAACAATGGAACAATTTGACCACTCAAAACTATTTCTTAGTACTTTAAACTTTGGCATGATTCCTTTTATAGTTAAATGGTACCAAATTAATACATGGAAATGACAAAAATTACTTCCCAAAGAGGGAACTCTTGTTGCCTAGTGGTTAGGAAGTTGAACTGCCAACCCAAAGCTGTACAGTTTAAATCCACCAGATGTTCTGTAGGAGAAACATGGGCAATCTTCTCCTGTGTGATTTACAGCCTCTGAAAACCTCCTGGAGACAAGCTATGAGTCAGTTCCAACTGCAGGGCAGTGCGAGAGAGACTGACTTCGCAAAGTGTAGCCTGGGTGCTCCTTAGAGGCAAGGATGGGGAATCTTCATCTCACTGTCTTTGGACATGTTGTCAGACAGGGCCAGTCCTTGGAAAAAGACATAATGCTGGGGAAGATAGACAGTCAGTGAAAGAAAGGAAGACTAAGAAAAAGCTGGATTGACACAGTGACGGTAACAGTGGGCTTGAGCATGATGAAAATGCTAACATTAGTGCAGGATAGGACAAGGTTGTTCTGAGGTTTCTATGAGTCATAAGCATGTGAACAATGGCACTGACTTCCCAAAAGTTAAATCTTGAGACCAATTCAAAAAGTATGTCACATACTAGAAACATTAATCAACAAAATTATTTTAGTATTTCCTTTCATCTTCTTAGAAATACTTTAATCATCTTCTTAGAAATATTCTGAATCTTCCTATATATAAATGTTGTAGTTGTTAGGTGCCATCAAGTTGAGTACAACTGATAGTGACCCTATGAACAAAAGGTCTGAACCTTGTTCTATCGTGCAGTATCTAAATAGTAGTGTGGTTCTGGGTGGGTTTTTTTGGTTTTTTTAATCTGATGTGTCACTAATGAGACTGGCTCAGGACAGGGCTTCAGAGTTGCTGTACTTAGGGTCACTATGGGTCGCAGGTGACTCGACAGCACATAACAGCAACAACAAAGTACCTTTTTAGGTAAGCAACAGTTTTTAGGAGTAAAATTGGGAATTGCCACTAATCTTGCAAGTACATACCATACCCTCATGTGCCAAATCTGATGTAATGTGTGTTCTCTCATAAAACATTACATCCTGTCACATCCTGCCAGTCTGAAAAGTTGAGTCACATAGCCTGAAAGAAACAATTAAAAGGTGCATCAATCATATTCTAATCTGTCTCAAACTTCTAATTTTATGTTTGCAATATGCATTTTAGCATAAGAAGTCATTACATAGTAAACTCAGGTAAAATGCTCATAGTTCCTACTTCTTTTTTTTTTTTTCATTTCATGTGAAAATACTTTAAAAAGTGAAAGGTAAAATTTTAGTATTTTTATCAGTGTTACTACTGAGTTACGAAGCGCAGTAATGGTTGTCTTCAGAAAGTTTACACTAAATTGAAGAAGAGTAAAAACTGTTTAGTGCTATTTCTTGGGGTTTTATTTTTTTAAAAAAATATTAGTCATTAGATTGTATGATATTTCTAAAAAGCAGCAATGCCACCATTTATTTCCCAATTCCTGTTCATTTAACAAAGCCGAATTCAGAACTAGTGACTAAATTATCACTTTTAACCCTCAAGTTCTCACTTTAACTTGACATTTTATTAATATGTTGATGTATCTGAAACCCACCTTTCTTAGCAGATTGCTATGGCAACTGTAGAGTTACTGTACCAGTTCACTGGAGCTACAGGCTTTGTGGATGCTAAATACAGAAGCTGCATTTGATTTTAGCTTGTCTGTTTCTATAGAGAGCAATGTACCATGATTCTTCCCACATCTTCTCAGGCTGATTTTTTTAATCACTATGGTGACCAGATCAGCCTACACAACTAAAATCTGAAACTATTCTAGTATAGATAAAACTAAGGCCTTGGTTCTCAAGGCTTTCTATAATTAAAGTGTGTTGTATTGTTAAAGAAGAGTCTTGCTTCTGCTTTTGAAGTATTTATTGATTTTCCACAAGGAAAAAAGAAGCTTTCTGGTGCTATACTAAAGATTTATGATAAGAAGAAAGAAAAGGTTATCATGGCCCTTTCCTTGATCAGATTCTAGTTTTGCATGTATTTATGGAAGTGAAGCCAGATGATCAGATGCTTATCTCACACACATAGGACATGTTATCAAGAGAGGCTAGTCCCTGGAAAAGCACATCATGCTTGGAAAATTTAGAAAGTCCATGAAAGAGAGAAAGATCTTCAGTGAGATAGATTGGCAATGACTGGAACAATGGGTTTAAGCACAGCAGAGATTGTGGGCACCGGGCAGGATAGGCTAGGGCTTCATCCTGTTGTTCATAGGATTCTGTTGTGCATGGGCTAACTATGAGTTGGAACCAACTCAGGCTCCTAACAACTCTGCATGGTCAATTATTATGGAATAATGTGTTGTTTCCAATTATGTCACAATATTCCTAAGTAGTACTAAACACATTTCCTATTCATGGGATGGTAGTCTTAGAAATTCTGCTTTTTGATCCTTTCAAACTTTCTAAACCTGATATTAGTATCTTTTGGATTACTTCTGCACTTGCCCCCACTAAAACCAGTATAAGAAAAGTTCTTCTACAACTTTTATTATAATTGCATGTAAAGACTCATTTAACTTATCAGCATAAATCAGATATTGTTATTGTTACTATGTGCCATTGAGTCAGGACCAACTCATAACTGAGACTCCAACTATAAGTTGGTTTTCAGAGGCAGAAAATAGCAGAGGAGAAGATTGCCCATCTTTTTTCTGAGGAACAGCTGATAGATTTGAGCTGCAAGCTTTTGGGTTGGCAGCGCAACTCCTTACCACTAAGCCACCAGAGCACCCTAAATC
The DNA here is from genome assembly GCF_000299155.1 of Elephantulus edwardii. NCBI lineage: Eukaryota > Metazoa > Chordata > Mammalia > Macroscelidea > Macroscelididae > Elephantulus > Elephantulus edwardii. The sequence goes on from NW_006400010.1 coordinate 2,003,215, forward strand.
TAGGTTTAATATATACATATAGTTCTGATATATTATCTATGGAAAGTCTTATAAACCAAGATAACCAGTTTTGTAATATGTATTATTCATTTTTATGTTATGCCAGTATTGCAAAGGGTGCAAATAGCTTAATGATTTTACTTGTTACTGAACTAGTAATTATTCTGTAGCTTTTATTTTTCTGTCCCCTTCCCTCCATCTCAAAAGAATCATGAGAAAGTCTAGAGTACAACTTACTCAAAAAACTCACTATCTAGTCAATTCAGACTCCAGACAACTCTCCATTGCAATTCTGAGACTGTAAATCTTATCTTTCTCCTGGAGAGCCATTGATGAATTCAAAACACCAGAAATGTGGTCTATTTTAGTTAGTAGAACAACATACGACAGAATATGTCACCAGAACTCCTAAGTGGAATTTAAGAATATCAAGGTGTCACTCCCTGATTTGCATTGCAAATCCCTAAAAAGGGGAGCTCTGGTGGCCTAGTGACAAGAAGCTGTGCTACAATCCTGAAGGCAAAGGATTTGAGGCTACCAGCTGCTCTGTGGAAGGTATATGGGCAGTCTCCTCCTGTGTGATCAACTGCCTCTGAAAACCCTCTGGAAGATCAGTTATGGGTTGGTTCTAACTGTACAATACATAATACCAACAAAAAGTGACTTAAGGTGGCCTCTTGAGTTTGATGACAACATGGTCCTTGTTTAATATAGTCTCACATAGCACGTATACTTTGAAAAGAATTATGAATATATCCATAGACCTCACCTGATGGACTTACATAGGCATCAGATTGACTACGTCTGTGCAAAGAGTCCACAGAGATGGTAAATATCGGCAGTCAAAATCAGGTCAGGGACTGTGAAACGGACCATCAATTACTTATGTGCAAGTAAAAATTGAAGCTAAGGAAACTTAAATCAAGTCTATGAGAACCAAAATACAACCTTGAGTCTATCTCACCTAAATTTATAAATCATTAGTGTTCAAATGACTGAAGACCACATGCATTATGAGATGACATCAAAGATATCATCCATGAAGAAAGCAAAAGGGGATTATAAAGACAGAAAAGCAAGAAAAGAACAAAAATTAAAGAAGAGACTCTGAAAATTGCACTAGAACTTAGGTCAAAGCCAAGGGAAGAAATGCTCAAGCAAGAGAGCTGAACAGAAGACATAAAGGGGCCGCTCAAGAAGACAAAAAGAATTGGAGTTCATAAACCTAAAGAGAATTTCTTTTCTAAAGCTGTAAGTACTGAAGAACAAATTCAAGCCTCAAGTTGCCATACTGAAGGATTCTGTGTACACAATCTTGAATGATACAGGAAGCATCAAAAGAAAGTGGAATGATCCAAAGGGGTGGGGGAGGGTGGAAGCAGAAGGATGAGGATGTGCAAGGGGAGGGGGGATTAATCATGGAGTTGTACAATTTGATGGAAAGGGTGAGGGGAATTTGAAGAATCTGTTCTCGAAATCAATGTATCCAAATTTTGTAAATGAACTAGTATTTAAAAAAATAAAAAGGTGAAAGAAATACAGAGTCATTGTACCAAAACAACTGGTCAACACTGAAACATTTTAGGAAGTAGCATATGATCAAGAACTAATGGTAATGAAGGAAGAAGTTCAAACTACATTGAAGGCACTTGCAAAAAATAGAGCTCCAGGACTGGAATACTAGTTGACAAGTTTCAACGAACAGTTCTAGCCCCAGACGTATCTATTAGCCTATGCCAACTGACTGAAAGAGAGCCACCATTGTTCCCATTCCCAAGAAAAGTGATTCAACAGAATGTGGACATTATCAAACACTGTCATTACTATCACATGCAAGCAAAAGATTGTTGAAGATCATTCACAAACTGCTAGAAGAGTACATTGACAATGAACTGCCAGAAATTCAAAGTGAACTTAAAAGAGGCCATGAAACAAGGGATATCATTGCTGATGGAAATTGGTGGAAAGCAGGAACTACCAGAAAAATATTTACTTGTGTTCGATTGACTATGCAAAAGTATTTAATTATGTGGATCATAACAAATTATGACCAATATTGTTTATCTGAAACCAATACAGACCAAGAAGCAGTTGCCCGAACAAGGGAATATTGTATGGTTTAAAATCCAGAAAGATATATGTCAGTGTCAAATCCTTTTCCATACCTCGTCAACCTGTTTGCTCAGCAAATCGTTCCAGAAGCTGGACTCTATGAATAAGAATATGGAATCAGGATTGGAGAAGGACTCATCAACAGCTTGCATTGTGCAAATGACTCAACTCAAGATTTGAAGAAATTTGAAGAAATGAAGAAGATTTGAAGCACTTGCTGTTGAAGATAGTGTAAGTATTGAATGCTGCAGCCTTCAATGTAGATAATACCTCAACATTAAGAAAACAAAAATCCTCTCCACTGGACTAATAGTTGACAACATCATGTTATATGGGGGAAAGATTGAAATTGTCAACAATTTCATTTTACTTGGATCCACAGACTACACCCAACCTAGAAGTCAAATCAAAAGAGGTGTTGCATTCTGAAAATCTCCTCTCAAGGAATTCTCCAAAGTGCTAAAGAGCATGGATATCAGTTTAAAGACCAAGGTGTGCCTGCTCCAAGTCATGGTATTTTCATTTGTTTCCTATGCATCTTAAATTTGAACAAATAATAATAATAACAACAACAAGAATTGATGTCTTTGAATTGTGGTGATGGTGAAGATTACTGAATTATCACAAAAAGAAAAAGTATGTCTTTGGAAATAGGGCAACCAGAGTGCTCATTATAGGCAAAGATTGTGAAATTTAGTCTCACATACATTATTAGGCTTGTTGTCAGGAAGGACAAGTCCTTGGAATAATGCATCCTTTTGAAAAAAAAAGGAGAGGATTAGTGAAAGAGAGGAAGACCCTTAACAAGGTGGATTGGCATGGACTGTACCAGTGAGCTCAAGCATATCACAGATAGTGAGGATAGCACAAGGTTCAGATCTGTTGTTCATAGAGTTGCTATAAGTTGTATCCGACGAAATGGCATTGAACAACGTTGTGGTCGAGTTTAAACTGAGTCATAACTGACTCTCAACTGTGTTGGCAGTGCAATTCCTTACCTACTCAGTGTCCTGTTTAATATAGTAAATGTACTAAGTAGAATTTTTTTTAAAAGTCTGACTTTGGTGAAGTATAAAATTGTCCTTATTTACTAATGTAATATGAATAGCTAGTATTAGTAAGGTAATTTAAATTAGTTTATAATAGAACATAGTTTTATTAATATAATTCCACTTTTGTTTTGTTCACTAGTAGAAAGTTAGCAATTCATTGCTATATTCAAATACAAATTGAATTATACAGTAGAGACACATCTGATATTTAAAACATTTCCATTTTTTAATGGAACTCTCACCCTAGAGTTCATTGTTTGGTTCTTGTTTTTTAGAATTTTTAAAATTTTGTAATTACACTGGTGAATGTGAAATTCAACATGTAATACTGTTAAACATGGCAATAGTTGGAAACTTTTATCAGTAGCTATAAAGATAGTTGTAATTTTTTTTTCTGTAAGCACTGAAAGTCAGTACATCTCCAGCTCCTTAGTAAAACATACTTTCTTCTAAAATGCAGTCATTCTGTTTTCCCAGGATGAGGAAGGGCACTTATAGACAATAGGGCATTTTTTTTCCCTTTTCCCCTTAATCCAGTCTTAGATTCACTGGCTTTTCATACTAAATAAAAGATGAGTTTGCTATTCAAAAAATTAATAGTCATCAATTTCCAAGATAGCTAAAATTAAACGAAGTCTCTCCTTGGAAGCTAGGATTTTGAAGCTCTGCCTCACTTACTTTGGGCATGTGGACAGAAAAGATCAGTCCTTGGAGGACATCATGCTTGGAAGGATGGACAGACAGTGCAGGAGAGGAAGACCCCTGATGAGATGGATTGATACAGTAACTGGGCAATGGGGGTTGATGTGTAAGAATTAGTGAGACTGGCTCGGGACAGGAAGGGTTCAGAGCTGCCGTACATAGGGTCACTATACATCACAGGAGACTCAGTGGCACATAACAGTAACATACTGTGACAGGTTTGGAAGTAGGAGTGACATCCACTTCCTAAACAACATGCCTCTGGAAACTATGAACTTTGATAAATGTCAGTAGTTGTAGAGGGGCTTCAGGCCTTTTGTTCATATGGTCACTATGAGTTGTGCTCGACTCAAAGGCAATCAACAACAACAACTCATTACTTGTAAATTTTAAACCAAGATAAATGTTTATACTCATTTACATCCACATAATGTCTTATAAACATTATTTCATAGTGACTTCATACATTTCTTCTTTTCACATGTACAATTTGTTATGAACATTTAAAACTATAATAATTTTCTAAAATAAATTACCAATGGAGATTTATGAGACTAGTCTATGCTGTAATTATCATATGTTGGAAAATAAGTGATATGAAAACATCATTGCCTAAAATGAGATAGTAGATTTACAACAGAGGATAATGAAAAGTATTAATTCTCAGAAACAACTCTTCTGATATAACTTTAGATTCTTAAAAGTATCCTTGACACTGTCTTCTTACCTTCCTTGACACTTGCTTCATAGGAGAGGTATTTTCAGTTCTTAATGCTAGGAAATTCAATTGGCTATACCCCCAAAGTAGTTCCTTCTTGCCAGAATTGTTAATGAGAAAATTATTCCAAATGTCACACTGGTATGCCAAGGAGGCTAGTAATAAGGCATTAACATTTAGAAGTTATTGAGGGGGAAAAATCAATATTGTAATTCTTCATAATATTAGAAGCTCAATCACAAAAAAGTAAACAGGAGATGTCCATTTCAAGCTTCCACGGTCATAAATACTGTTACAGTGTGAGGAGAAATAATGTCTTTAAAGTTTTAGTACAAGGATCACTTCTTTTCTTACTTGTAACCCACACATGCCTGTTCTACTCTTGCAGGGAAGAACTTAGTATTCCACTTACTTTCCCACTTCTGTAGATCAATAAATTGCCTCTTTTTCCCCTCCTCATTCAGCCCTCATGGGATAATAAGTTATTAGAGCTGACACTGAGTTACATTCTTTAATCACCAAAATAAAAACAGCAGTATTTGAGGATTGTTGTTGTTGTTGTTGTGTGCCACCAAGTCGGAACCAACCCATAACTGGCCCTCCAGCAGGTTTTCAGAGGCAGTTGTATGGGAAGAGATTGTCCATCTTTCTCCCTTAGAGCTGGTGGATTTGAACCATGTGCTTTCTGGATTTTAGTGCAAAAGTGAAAAGTTTGCAAAGATTTATATCTCTGTTAATTTGAAAAATATGCATAAATCTTTATTTTATATCTAATTCCCAAGAATTAGGAAAGTGTGCCATGGATCATCTGCTTCCTAAATCAAAGTTTGCATAGTTTTATTGATCACAGTGTAAGTTAGCTGATCAAACATTTGTCAAAAAGGTGTAAGGCACAAGTCCTTTTGTTTACTTTGAATAGATTCTACTTTGTTGTTGTTATATGCTGTCAAGACACCTGCAACTCATAGCAAGCCTATGTACAACAGCTCTAAATTCTGCTCTGTTGTTGCTGTTGTTGTTATTGTGTGCCGTTGAGTCACCTGCAACTCATAGTGACCCTATATACAGCAGCTCTGAAGCCTTCCCTGTCCTGAGCCAATCTCACTGACTCCAACACACCTAACCTCATTGCCCCAGTCACTGTGTCAATTCATCTCATCCGGGGTCTCCCTCTCCTGTGCTGTCCCTCCACCCTTCCGAGCATGATGTCCTTCTCCAAGAGCCAGTCCCTCCTGGCCACATGCCCAGAGGTCGGTTCTGGTAGAGTAACCATACTAAATGTATCTTCACAGTCTGAACTCCCCAAGTACAGATACCTTTACCAGTTTTCCCCACCAGAAGCCATGTTGTCTTCTTAATTGTCCTATTTGGAGAAGTCAAGTCAAATGTGATAGGCAAGTTAAATACCTTTGATAATGAAAATCTAGTCAATGTTCTTAAGACATTTTTTCCCACCTAATCACAGAAGTGGATCAAGTTTTAGATAAAAGTGGAGCTGTTTATGTAAGTACTTCTGAGGTATGAAAGAGTATGTTCTAGTAGAATTTGGAGGAACAAGAAAGATTCAGTGTAAGAGAGAGGTAAAAGAACCAGATAGGTTCTCTTAAATAATAAAAATTTGCTTTTTTTATTCTAATAAAATGGACCTATTCAAAGATCAAGTGTAGTACCATGTCCTATTTGTTTACGAGGTCAACAGCTCTTAATATTTAGTTACTTTATACCAATTACTTGGTGGCAAGGATTCTGAAGCTTCATCTTACATACTCTGGACATGTTACAAGGAGGGACCAGTCCTTGGAGAGGGACATCATTCTGGGGAGTGGGAGGGTTGAGGGACAGCACAGGAGAGGAAGAATCTCGATGAGATGGATTAATTCAGTGACTGGGGTAATGGAGGTAGAGGTGCCGAAGACAGTGAGGTTGGCACAGGATAGAGCAGGATTTAGGGCTCTTGTACATAGGGTTGCTGTGAGTTGCAAGCGACTCAATGGCACATAACAACAATATCAATTATCATCTAGATTGAATATAACTTATCTAATTACATTGTTGTAAAAAATTATGTAAGGTTGCTGTATGCCATTAAGTCATTCTGATTCGTCTTAACCCTACAGGAAGGAGTAGAATAGCCCTATAGAATTTCCAAGATTGTGATGGTGGCCTAGAGGTAAGAAGCTGCACTGCAATCTCAAAGGTACAAAGTTCGAATCCACCAGCTGCTCCTTGGGAGAAGAATGGGCAATCTCCTCTCTTGAGATTTACTGTCTCTGAAAACGTCCTGGATGGTCAATTATGAATCGATTCTGACTTGACAGCACATAACAACAATCTGTATAGAAGCAGACTGCTACATCTTTCTACTACAGAGTAGCTGGCGGATTTGAACTGCCAACCTTTCTGTTAGAAGTCAGGTGCTTAACCCTTTTACCACCAGAGCTCCTGAGGTGGTAGTAAAAGCTAGAAATTCTGCTGTGTTGAAAACTTGCTTTTAAGAATCATTCTTACAGGATTTAACAGGGATGAGAAGAAAGAGAAAGGGGAACAAAAAGTAATAAACAGATAAAGTGGGTTAAGAGAAAGATAATACACAATAGGGGTCCATTAGACATTGTAATTAATTACATTTATAAATTTTAACTAATGTTCTATAACAAAAAACCTATGAATGAAAAATTTTAAAATGGAGATAGGAATAGATATACATCAGTTTGAAGGGTAACGGTATACTTTTACATCTTTATATTTCTGACACATGGACTTTGATATTCCACATATTCTAGGATGTTGTTGTAACAAAATAGATGTATGGTTTTGTTTACAAAAATATTTGCACTATGTATCTCTGAAATCTTTGAGGGTGAAAATTTAATCTACTCTTTCCTGTACTGGCTTTGCTTCTGTTAGCTCTGTAACTATTTCAACTGGAAATTAGAGAGATTATTTTAAAGTTAACTGTTAATCATAGAACAAGATAGAAGAACAACCCAATCTTGACATCTACCAATAGGCTGCCACCCACTGACATGGCTGAATAAGAATTTACTAGAAACAGTTTATTTTTAGTGAGATTTTCTTACCAGAACTTAATATAATTATTTTATTAATAACTCCAGAATAACATTGTTTATGGAAATATTTTAAAATATTAATGGATTAGGATGGAACATTTCAAAGGAGCAGATTTCAGTGTTTTAAGGTCTCTTATAAAACAACAAAAATCACTTCATTTTATGCTGTTGCCTGCCACCATGTTGACTTCCAACATAAGGACCCATGCAACAATGGGACCAGACCATTGTGGTCCATAGGGTACTTATTGGCTTCTGGTAGACTACCAAGTCAGGCTATCTGTACCTGTGGAGTAGGAGTCCTTCACATACTTTCAGTACTTTTAGAAAGGCCCTCCTGCACCTTTCTTCCTGTTTAGCATCATGGCACTTGAGTGCATTGGTCTTGAGTTTCAAAGATGGAAGACTAGATTCTAACCATTACACTCACGTCTTCATTCTCTTTAAAAAAGAAACCAAAACATGTTTTCTACCAGCAGTTGATTTTCAACCCTTTAGGACAGGGTAAAACTGTCCCCATTGAGTTTCCAAAGCTGTAAATCTTTACAGAGACAGACTGCCATGTCTTTCTCCCACAGATTGGCTGGTAGGTTTGAACCATAAACTTCTGGTTAGTATCCAAATCCTTGAACTACTATACCCTTGTTCTAAAATGTGCTTTAAATTTCACATATTTTCCTTTTTTTTTAATCCCAAAATACATCAATTAAAATTGATATATGTATATAACATATGTTGTGTATATATCACTAGGAGCTCTGGTGGCCTAGTGGTAAGGAGCTGTTCTACCAACCAAAAGGCACATGATTCAAATCCACCAGCTACTCTATGAGAGAAAGATGGACAGTCCCCTCCCATGTAATTGGCTGTCTCTGAGAGCCCACTGGAGGATCAGCTATGGATTGGTTCCAACTCAGTAGTACACAGAAACAAACAATAAACTGTTCCAATAGTATAAGGGAGCCTTGGTAGTAAAGTAATTAAGCTCTGGGCTACAGAAAGTTCAGTGGTTCAAATCCACTAGCCAGTCCCTGGGATGAAAATGTGGTTGGCTGTTCCCATAAGGCTCACAGCCTTAGAAACCCTATGAGGCAGTTGTAGTCTGTTATATAGGGTCCAGTGTCATAGCAACGAGTTATTGTTACTGTGTGCTGTTGAGTAGCCTGCAAACCTGTGCAGCTCTGAAGCCTGCCCTGTCCTGAATCAGTATCACTAATTGTGACACACCAACCCCCATCGCCCCAGTCACTATATCAATCTATCTCATCCGAAGTCTTCCTCTCCTGTGCTGTCCCTTCACCCTTCCGAGCATGATGTCCTTCTCTAAGGACTGGTCCCTTCTGGGCAAATGCCCAAAGTGTGTGAGGCAGAACTTCCAAATCCTAGCCTCCAAGGAGAAACTTGGTTTCACTTTCTCCAAGACAGACTTACTTATTTGTTTTCTTGGCGGTCCATGGTATGTTCAAGAGTCTTCTACAGCACCACAATTTGAAGGCATTGATTACTTCTGTCATCCTTAGTCATTGTCCAGCTCTCTGATGCATAGCAAGTAATTGCAAAGACTATGGCCTGGATTAGCCACACCTTAGTCTCTACACTGACATTGTTGCCTCTCAGTACTCTGGAAAGGTCCCTGACAGCAGATTTTCCCAATTCATCTTTTGCTTTCCTGGCTGCTGGTACCAAGAGTGTTAGTGTAATTATATAATAAAAGTTACATACACATATAATTGAATCTATATAGATATACATAATAAGATAGGACTATATTTCAGTGGCATAAAAATTCAAAAAGAAATAGAGGAAGAGTTACATAATTGTTGTATAAAGTCTTTGAGCTCAAGCTATCATCTTTGTATATTTTTTCCATATATACTCATTAAAATGAAACAAAAACCCCGTAGACATGGAGTTTACTTCCACTCACCGTTACCTGCATGTGACAAAGTAGATCTGCCCCATGGGTTTTTCTCATCTTTAATCTTTAGAGAAACAGGTCACCAGGACTTACTTTCTTTCCCAGATCTGTTAGGTTAATAGTGAGGTCAAACACAGTAATGTTTGTGAGGATGGGTCAGGACAAGGAAATGTTTTGTTCTCTTCTACATAGTGCTGCAGTGAGACAGAACTGTCCTGATGATGCCTAACAGCAGCATCAATTCATTGATACATATTCAAAAAGGAAGACTAAATTCTTTTCTTTTTCTTCTTTTTTCCTTTCTTTTTTCTCTTTCTCTTATTTTTTTTTCTGAATACATAGGTTTAGAAAAAAATGGCAGGCTCCAAATAACTATATTAAGCAAAAGAGCACAAGGCATCTACACTTTTATGAGTTATTCTTGTGTTACTGTTGATAGGCTTGGAAATCTACTATGGGTAAATTTTGTGATCCACAGTTAGGTAATAACAAGTAGCCAGTGGCTTAAATTTGCCACTGATAATATTATTGTTGTTGTTATGTACTGTCCAGTTGAAACTGACTCCTAGCTAACCCTCCAGTAGGTTATCAGAGGCAGTAAATCTCATGAGAGGAAATTGCTCATCTTTCTCCCACTGAGCAGCTGGTGGATTCAAACTTTGTGCCTTCAGGTTGGCAATGCAGCTCCTTACCACTAAGGCACCAGAACTACCTAATTGGAACTAAGTAAATCTAATTCTCCTCGAACTCGGGCCTAAGTAGGCATCTTTGAAAATGCTCTTCCCAGGTGGACAATTATTTCTGTTTTCAAGCATTTTCTTCTCTTTCATGCACTAAGGAAAACATTTTTAATCTGATTTGTATTCTGATGTAATCATTCTCTTGCAAATATTTGCACCTCCATCATGAATTATATGTATAATCCAAGGCTTCAACCCAGTTCATTCTGTTTCAGCCTCCTGCTGTTAATTTGTATTTCCACCCAAATATACTAGATGTAAGGAACCCTAGTGGAAGAGTGGATATTGTCTAGGGCTGCTAAAAAAAGTCAGCAGTTGGAATCCACCAGCCACTTCTTGGGAGACTAACAGTCTTCACCCATTAATATTTACAACTTCAGAGAGTTTATATGAGTTAGAACCAACTGAATGGCAGTGGATTCAGTTTCAGAGTTTTATACTAAGTGAAAAATGCAAATTATCAGAAGAAATTTGAACCAGGATGAACCAGTTGAAAGTCCAGGAATAATTTCATCCTCGGGCGTCCCTATCAGGGACAGTATTGGGAACCTGGTAACATATATAAAGCTCCTCTTTCCAGTATTTACATCACTGCTTACTGTTTGTGTGGCACTTTGTGTGAAAATGTATGAATTATAATTTATTAATTTAAATTTATAAAACAGATTGAGGAGGGAATGCGATCTCCTTTAAATACTTGGGGTGAGAACTTGCATAGAAACTGGACCTATACTAGAATAAGTCATATTAATCTTGATTCAAAATGACTGGATATCTGGATTCACTGTGCAAATATCAAGGGGTTATTAAGTGCCAGGGAAATAAGATTGGTCTCTTCATGTTTCAGTGATGAGTGGAAGCTTAGTAAATATTTGCTAATTAATATGTCAAACAGAACCATTATTGATTTTCTCTGGGGTAGCATAGATATATTTATTGCTGTTGTTTCAAAATGTAATTTGTTGGGCATTTACTAAATAGTGATATTTATTTCAATAGCTGGAGTATGGAATATTTTAATAGTTAAGAGTTAGGCCAAAAGGAAAGAAAACCATCAAGAGCTATATGAATTCCACTTGTCCTTTTTAAAAGTAGAAATAAAATTAATCTATCACCACTATAATAAATAATCTTTGACTGCTTGAGAGGAGATAAATGAAGTAAGTTATCAGCTACAAAGGAGAAGAGTAGAAAAAGGGATGTAGACACTAGGCGAGGGGAGATGGAGTACAGCACAGACACAAAGCGAGAAAACGAGAGTGTTGAGAACCAGAAAGAGACTTGCAAAAGGCTTGTAAACCTAACATTCACAGGAGTCAGAATAGCCTTTCACAGAATAGTATCTTAGAGTGTGGGTCTCTTTTTCAGAGATTTATATAGATTACCCATATACCAGCAGTCCTTCTATGCCTTTCTCTCTAACTTACCAGCCTTACCAACACTATTCATATTTTATATTGGGTAATTGCACACTAAGACACTCATATTTTATTCAACAGTACTGAGTCAAAAAGTATCTTTGTGAGTGTTTGGTTTGCCTCAAAAAAGAAATGGGAACTGTTTAATTCTACATGAAAGGATAGTTTTAAAGAATTTCTTTCAGCAATATACCAAGGATTTTGGCATCAAAATCCAGTAGGCCAAGATATTGCCATCAGAATCCTTTACCAAAATCCTTGAAATTGTTTGAACTGTGTAGTATAATGGTGATAGGACTAAATATAAAATGCTATATGGTGTCCCCAACTGAAGTGCTGCTGATTAGATCATACATTTCGTTTGTATACTGTACAAAAAAACGGAGTTTAACTCCAGCCAGCCCTCTCCACTGTATGTTGTTGTTAGCTGTCATCAAGTCAGACCCTGACTCATGGTAACCCCAGGTGTCAAAGAGTACAAGTGCCCCATAGGGTTTGCTTGGCTATAATCTGCATGGAGCAAATCGCCTGGCCTTTGTTCCACAGAGCCACAGGAAGGTTAGAACAGCCAGCCTTTTGGTTAGTCATAAATCTCCTGTGCCGCCTAGGCTCCCACCACGTAACCAACCTGAGTAGAACTAGCCCAGAGCAGTAGGTCTCAAACTTAAGTGGGCACAAGAATCACCTGGGAAGTTTGCTTAAAATGCAGATTCCTGATTACCCTACATGGAAATTCTGCTTATGGAAAGGAGGGAGTGATACTAAGTACTATTATTTCAAAACCCTGCTAAGGAGTTATCTTCTCTTATACAAATATGCACACAGACTGGTAATTAGTTGTAGCCCATTTGAAAGAATGATTCTTACTCACCATTCTCCGGCACTCTGGCAGTATTCTGATTGAGGAGGTCTCTTGGAGTAGAATTCAACAAGCCTATAGAAACAAATTAATTCTGTCATCTCTGGTGAAGGAGAAGAGTACTCAATATCCCATGCACTGCCAAAATAACAAACAGATAAGTCTTGGAGAGGGTGCAGCCAGAGTGCTCGCTGGAGGTAAAGATGGCTGAGCTTCATCTCACATACTTTGGGCATGTTGCTAGGAGAGACTCTTCCTTGGAAAGAGACATCATGCTTGGAAAGGTGGAGGTTCAGTGAAAGAGAGGAAGACCCTCAACCAATGGATTGATACAGTAAATGCAGTGAGGGCTTCAAGTGTGTCAGAGATGGTGAGGATGACACAGGATACATGAAGGTTCAGTTCTGTTGTTCATAGAGTCTCTACGAGTTATACGCAACTTGATGGCACCTAAGAATAGAAACAAATCTGTCTTGGAGAAAGTGCAACCAGGGTGCTCCTTAGTGGAAAGGGTGGTGATACGTCACCCAATATACTGTGGGCTTGTTGTCAGGAGGGAGCAGTCCTTTGGAAAAAAACATCATGCTTGGAAAGGTGGACGGTCAGTGAAGGAGAGAAAGCCCCCTAATGAAACATACTGACACGGTGACCACAGCAATGAGCCCAAGTGTCTCAGAGGTGATGAGAGTAGCACAGGATAGGACAAGGTTTGGGGCTGTTGTCCATACTGTCATCATGAGTCATAGTCAACACGATGGCACCTAACAACAACAATGAAATAGTGAGAGTCCTTGGGTGATAGAAGTAGCACTCATGCTGAACTTCTAACCAGGAGGTAAAAGGTGCCTCAGAAAAAAGGCTTTGTGATCTATTGCTCAAAATCAGAATGGAGTTACCACTAGACAGAGTCAATTCAATAGCAAATACTATGGTTTGGGTTTTTGTTTTGGGAAACAAGGCTACAAATGTAAGTAACTTTCCACCTCGCTAATATAGTCACCTGGCCTCTATTTTAGATTTCCCTAAAGTAATTTATGACTAAATGTGTGCTAGTATAGAACTGTGTTTCATTTTCATAGGCTGGTTTTTCAAAAAACTAGGCTCTGTGGGTATTAGGGGAAGCACTAGACATTAAACCCTTCTAGTGCTGTATCTAAGGGGAAATGAGAATTGTGCTCAGAACAACAACTTATATATTTTTTAATTGCTTAGATAATTTAGGGATGACCTTGTGCTTAAGGTCCAATTGCCTCTGATTTTACTGTTTGGAATTCCATTATCTTATGAAATGATGCGATGGAAGCCAGAGCTGGCTGGCATTCTCTTACTATAATAGTCTTAAAAATGGGGTCTTCTCCTTTGTATCACGTAGCCGCCATATGAAGATGACTCAGTTCCTAGTACATTTTCTGCAAAAGGATAAAAGTTTGATAAACCAAAGTTAGTTCAACTCATTCTGAATTGTGCTGCATTCACTTTTCTAGATACCGATGTTCTAGGCAATACATGCCTCTCTCCATTTTGTAAGGAAGGCGGTAATGAACAGCATGCTTTCTCTGTTCCCTTTTCCTCCTTGTTTCTTCTTCGTAAGATAGCTCAAAAGATACTGCTGGGTATTGCAGATCAAAGTCTGCCCTGAGCTAGAAATGTAACACAAAAAAGATTACTGATCGGTGCCAGCTGAAAATATAGGAACTTTTCTAAACCCAAGATAAAATTAACTAAAAAAGACTACAATTCATTTTATTAGATATGTTCTTAGTTGTTGTTTTTTTTTTTTCGTCATTCAGAATCCTTAGTCTTTTAACTCCTTCACATATGGCTTCTGCGAAGGTACAAAGTCACTCATTAATCATGTTTGTTACAGCTTTTGGATTTTTCTTCACTTTGTTGTTCGCATGTAGTCTCCTCATTGGAGAGATGCTAGCTGGCATATTGTGCAATCTCACTGATTAGGATGTGGTAGCAGTATATTATCAAAGAGCCCTGATGGCACAGAAGTTAAATGCTCAATTGCTAAACTAAAGGTTGGCAGTTCAAATTCAGCAGCTGCTCCATGGGAGAAAAATGTGGCAATCTGCTTCCATAAAGATGACAGCCTTGAAAACCCAACGAGGGACTCTGTTTGGTAGGCTCAGAATTGACTCGATAGCAATGACTTTGGTTTCAATTTACCGTATCTATCCAGGGAGTTCAGGAAAATTTAGAAGAAAGTAGAGCAGAAGATTTCTTTATGATTGATGAATTGGGGGAAAGATCTTCTATAAAAGTAGTTTCATTTTATTGAAATACTAATCATTTTATATGTGTTTAGAAAATACTTTTAACCTAAACTTTTCTGATTAAAATTACAGATGTGCATATACAAGTATAGAGGTGAGAAAACATTTATCTGCCCTATATATTATTTTGTATATGTAACATTGGCATTTTCAAATGGCCAGGCTTATAAAGTATCCAATTTCTGGCTAAGTACACTTGCATGCCAACAGAAAAACATCATAGTATTAAAACCATATGCAATTCTAGCCACATTTTTCTATTTTTTTTTCTTCATGGGTATTGCATGATGGTATTTCTAGTACAAATACTAATATGCTTTTGGAAATAATGGCACTTGCAGGTCTTTCATCATATTGTATCACTGCTTTATCATATTAGGCTAATACACTGCGAGAGTTGGTAGAACCTCTCCATGCCAAATCGGATCCACTTCTGTTGGCACTGAACCCATTGGACTCACAGATTAAGCTAATGTTTAGAGAATTTAGATCGGAGAGAGTCGGCTCGGCACAGACTCAGCATCAACCTCTTGCAAGCAACTAAAATGGCCTCGTCCTTGCTGTTTATAACAGAAAACAGACTTTTAAAAAGTTTAGATCATCAAGGTTTTTGGATGTGGGGCCTCGCTGAAGGGATATTGAGAGGGACAGGCCACTCTTAAGAAGAATGCGAGCTTTCTACATTGGGACTAGCTAAGATCAAAGCCAATCAAGATGGAGCAGAGTAACAGAAAACTGCCTTTTCTGTGGGAGAACAGAGGGCGAAGGGGCTGGATGGGAGGGCTTGGTGTGGGGACACTTCAGTTGTATTTGGCTGACCCCAGGAAAGAGAGGGACCAGCTCTAATCACTAGAAACCTGGGCTGGTTTTAATGGACTCTTCAGTGGCCTCTTTATGGCAAAGCAGAGGAAGCAAATTCTGTATAAGTGTATTTTGCATTTTTAAAAGTTGACGTTCTGTATTGTACTAAATTAAGTGTAATCTATTAAGGCAAGGTATACACAACCTTCTCTGAAATTTATGATGTTGATTCTATTATAAAGTGTATTCCGTGCAACACAGACTGCTTTTGGTGACAATAATGAAAATTCCTCATTCCAGGCTTTATTAGATTCCTCAGATAAAACCCTAATTTTCCTCTTATTTCTTGGCACTTGTATATCAATGGTGTTGCCTCATAGGACAGGCATGAGCTATTCTTTTCTGTAAAGTATTCATAATCTATAGGCTGTGACATTCATTTTGGAAAAAAATTTTGTCTGAATGTCTTTCAAACTAGCTTCAGATATTATTTAATACTATGTAACTGAGTCCCCTGTGGCTCGATATTGGTCTCTTTTCCTTCTGTAGTGGATGTGAAATTTCCTTTATTTAGTTGGATAAGATACACTGTAATAATTTCAATGCTAATTAATGGATATTTCATACTGTGCAATGAACAGATAATTTAAAACTGTATTTTGAAATGTTGCCCCCCCCCTTCCTGTCGCCGGAGTGTGTGGTATTGCATAATGTGAATACCTGTAAAAAAAATATAGATTACTTAAAAATAAAAATATGACCAGTTGATATCAGATCTTTTTAGATAGCTAAGTAATTTGCTTAATATGCCTGATCATAAATATCTTTCTAAAGAGAAGTAATCTGCTTCTTTCTCACAAATGGAATTTGTGTTGTGAATAAAATCACATTGATCTGCCTTACGATTGCCTCTGTGCTATAACCATTCTCATGTGTGTTTTAAGTATATATATAAATCATAGCTCTACTATGTAGAAATCCATCAACAAGCATGTTAATATAATTTAATAGTAATGAAAGTCATAGTAAAATTTCATGATCGGAAGAATTTTAGAGTTTTTTTCTCAGTAAGGAATGAATATGGTGACTACACATTTTCAATTATCTTGTAGATTTGGTTCTAAACTATCACTTTTATAAAGTTCTGCCTAAAACCCAAATACTTTGATCTCCATGGTTCTGTTAGTTTCATTTTCTAAATTTGATAGATAAATCTAGAATCATTCATTTATGTTTGTGATAGTCCTTCAAAGAGCCTTCCCTTCTTTTGGATCAATAAGTCAGTGCCAAGAGCACTGGGCCTCTGCTATCTGAAAAATCCATCACAACTCCAGTGCTCTAAAAGTTCAACCATTGCCGTAGATTTGCTTCATTAAGCTACAAAATTTCGTGGAAATGGCTGACTTAGAGAATGAAATATAGAATGCATTTCAGCTCTCTCTCTTCCATTCCATCTTAGTGTTCTAAAGGGATTTACAGACACATAGATAGGCCATACCTGAGTTTGTGAAGTGCAGTGTCATTTTTACAAGGATGGTCTTTGAATGTACTTTAACACACATACACACACACACACATACACACACACGTAATTAGCAGTGTTGGTGTGTCTGCTCAGCTATCCTTTTTTAAGAAGTATTGTTTTCTTTCGTTTTGCTATAATATGGCTTTTAATCAAAGAAATTCTTTCCCAGTGGAAAGGTTTGGGTATAATTATATTCCATAAAAATAATAAGCAGTTACTTCTGAAAACAAAACAAGAAAGATTAAAGAACAAAGACTGAAAACTAGCTTTTAAAATTTTATACTCATTTCTGATACACCAAACTGCCCTCTGCCTCGTTTTTAACAATGCTAGGCATTGCAGCTACTTGACATATAAAACCATAAATTAGAAGTTAATATTTAATTATTCTAAAGATAGCATAAATTCCTAAATACTTAATCATCTTTAGCAAACCTTAAAAGACATTAAATCTGTTTACTACCACCTGACATATAAATAGACGAATGTGATAGTAAGTTAGTAGTCATAGAAAATATTCCTGTGGCCTAAGTACAAATGTTTTTTGCCCTTTGTGACAAGAATAGTGTTCCACGTATTTGATATCAGTCTGGAAACCTTAAAGCAGGCTGCACTTGTCCAAGAATTAATGTCTCTCAAATTTGACTGATGACTAATACTACTATGTGCAGCCTTCTCTACCACTTGTTATTTAACCTTTCACAACCTTCTGTGTCCATTACCCAGCTGTGTTGGGAAAAGAAAAGCTGTTCTAAGAGGACATTATTGCCCAATTTTTTAAAAAGCACAGTTTCTTTGTAGCACACATCCCAGGATTGTTAGTTTGGTCTTTCAGGAACCAACTGATCTACTCATTTGAGAGGTTTGCTCTTATTTTCATTTTCCTTCAGCATTGCCATTACAGGGGATGGGGGGTGGGGGAAAAGCCAAAGCAAATGTTTAGATCTTCTAGATTCTTATTCCTCTCTCCTAACTTTTCACCAAAGAGACATGAATTACACATGAGACTACCATGACAATTCTACAGCCACCTGATAGGGAACTCTTTAGAGTGTTTCATGGAGAAGATCATCACTCAGTTTCATGTTGGGTGCATAAAGTGCTATTCCAGAGCAATGGGGAAGTCACAGTATACTTCTCTGAGGGCCCAGTGAGGTACAGGAAGGAGAGAGAGAGAATAAAAACATTGCAAATACCTCCTCAGATTTTAGATCTTATCCTTTGGAGTTTCTTTTCTGGGTATGGTTGGTAACTATTATTATATAGTGATACAGGTTTTTAAGAGAAGAACAAGAGAAGTATTTTAACTGGCAGTGGTACACAGCTAGAAAAGTTTCAGAAGCACCAAGCCAGAAATGTAAGGAAATGCATCAACCCAGAGACCTTTTGATATTTGAAACGTGCCTTGTCATCTGCTTATGAGCAATTTGCAAGAAACCACCAACAGAATATTCTTTTTCCTTAGCTAACCTTTTCTTTGAACTTTTCTTGGTCACTCACTACCTGGAGGTCAGACAGACTGAAAGAACCAAACAAATTGCACCTGTGATGCCCACCACATACTGAGATTCACATTATTTCACTGGCTAGTAACTGAGACAAGAAACAGTATTTCCTCCTTTTCCCTCCACGGAGTTTGACACTCTCCCTGAATTATTTCATCAATAACATAATTAGATTCCTCGAATCTATTAGTCAATCAAATTTTATATTGGAAAGGGAACTTTAAATGTTTGCTCTGCTTTAGGAAAACTGGCATTCAACACATGCAGTGTAGCACAGGACTAGTTGGCATATTGCAAACATAATTTGGGAAGGGGATTTCTTCTACAACAGGCCTATATTTTTCTGGATAAATCAGGTATAATTTTTTATGAATAAAGAAAATACAAATACAAAAACTTTCACTGTAGCAATGATCTACTTCCTCATTAGGAAGCACAGAAGATGCTATATGTATCCTGTGATTTGAATGTACTCCTCTATACTTGGCCAACTTTCCAGAAATATCTGTTCATGACTGCAAATCAAAACCAAACCAAACCACCAAAATCTGGTTAGAGGCCAGTTCTCCAGTGGCTAAATGGGTGCCTTGAAAGAAAAGAGCAGATCTCATCAAGTACTTGCTTCCCCTTCCTAAGCAAGCTACAAGGGCAAGACTCTTTGGAAAGAAGAAAACCAGGATTTTAAAAAGAGAGAAGCCAGAAGAAGATGGCCAATAAAAGAAAACCAAGGTGCTTTCATAATTGCAGTTGCAACAGTAACCCCAATTGACTTAACTGATATTCATCTGAGCAAAATCAAGGAACCCAATTGAAAAATATAAAAGAAAATAAAGGTCTGTTTTTGTCTTGAATGTTGAGCTCTGTGTTGTGTTTTGACTGTTGAGCACAGTGAGTCAGATTTCTAATGTGATTGCCCTCACCCTTTGAAAAGGATTCTCTGTCTAGTCTTAAACTGTGGGGTAACTAGTGGCATTTGGGGGGGGGGTCTAGCATCAACCCTTCATCCTTACTCATTCCACCACTGTGTCTTGTGCAGTGTTACATATGTGTGTGATGTGTAGGAAATGGGAGTCTGCTTATCTCTGATTACACACTCTTCCATTACTATACTTGGAAATGTTTCTGTGTTCCGTCTCATTGTGATTCCTTGTTCAAATGTGCTGACCAGAGATAAATCCATACTCAATTCTTCTTACAGCTGTCAAGCTAGATTCTATGTATAATTATGTTGTCTTTTGGTTGAAGGATTTCCGCCCCGCCCCGCCCCCCCCCGCCTTAACAGTGAGAGGGGAGGGAAAAAAGCTTTCCACTTCTATTTATTTAATGGCTCTGAATTTCATTTTTATACTAAATCTTACTTACCCTACTTAAAGTAAAACTACCCTGAAATTTTGTCAAAATTGGTCATCTGCCCCATTATTCTGCAAACTTAATGCACTGGGGGAAAAGAAAACTGGATCAAAATGTATATTAAGCACAGTATCTTTTAAACAAAATGTATACTCCCTAAATACTACGTAATATAGAGGAAGGTTATGTTAAAATAGAAATTTACTGTATAAGAACATTTCTGCCTCTCTTAAAACTATAATCTGAACCCCTTTTCCCTTCTCTTTAGAGGTGAAGAAGCAATAATACACTAGGTTCTATGATACCTAACAACTATAATTCACATCTCTTAGGCCTCTTGTTTCTATCCTGCCCTCTATCTTTTTAGATGCAGCCTTGTTAAAAGGCAAAAAGACTGATGACTATTAAATAATTCCTTGAGGTCCTTTCCCTCAATCATGATTTTATGAAATGGGATTTATGCTGTCCAAATGTGTCCTTGTTTTTACAACTCCATTTCATTACTCTAACGTACGTGCCTTCATACTGCCTTCACTCCAGACCATTGCTATCTATCTTACTTTAGTCTTGCTCTTAACCCAGCTCTTCCTTGTTACAATTTTACATCCAAGAATTACTCACAATCCTGTAGGTGTTGGAAACATCGAAGGATAAGCCTGTAGAGAGTTTTAAAAATGGTTATTTAGTGGGATTTGAGTCTCTGTTCTTTTTATAGCTCAAAGTTATGCTCTGGTTCAGACGTTAAAATTCATTGTAGCGGGCTGAGCACCCATAGCGATAGCGTGTGCTGATGAGGACAAGGGGTTTTCTAATGGAAGGACTCAACATTACCATTAGTTGATAACTTTGGCAGGAGAGCCAAGAGTTGAATTTGACATTTAAATGAAGCTACTTTTTAATCCTAAGGGTGATCCTTTCCAGTTAAGGTACTGTATTTTTATAAACTTTTTTCCAGGCAGTTTCAGGTACCCTTCTTTAAAAATCACTTATAGGCTACATTTTTAGAGTGTGTCATATTAACAGTTACTTGTTAAATAGACAGTACAAATGATTACTGAGGTGGGGGGAGGGGGAAATGGCAGTATAAGATTGTTAAAATCGTAGGTTCTGGAGGCAGGCTGCCCAGTTGTACTTCTAGCTTCACCACTTACTAGATATGACCTCAGGCAAAGTGCTTACCTGCTGTAAAATGAAGATAAAGTAGATCTAGTATTGCAAAGATTAAGTGAGATAATAGATAGTAATTAAGCATCTGGCCCACTGCATAGCATACTACTATTATTACCAGTTGTTTTGTGCCATCTAGTCAATAAAGAGACAGAAACCCTAAATGACAGAGTAGAACTGCCCTGTAGGGTTTCCAAGGCTGCAGTCTTTATGGAACCAAATCACTAGGTCTCTTCTGTCATGGAGCCACTTGTGGGTTCAGATTGCCAACCACTTAACCATTGTACCACCAATGCTCCTATTGGGTCAGAAATCCTAAAATAATACATGGACCATGGTGGAAGGGAAAACATTCCATATTTGCTCCTTGAGCAATATAATTAGTATCCCTCAAATAAGACATCATATGGCTATCTATTAAAGGAAGTATGATGCAGCCCGACTCCAATCAATCACTCCAAGCAAAAGCCCAGCTCATCTAGGCTTATCATTGTTGGAAAGCACACAACATTAGTATTCAGGCCATTAAAAAACAAGATGGGAGTTTAATTTGTTCAGCTAATCTAGAATCCTTTCCTGAGCCAGTCTTCTTTCCCTCCCCCCCTTCAAAATTAATTAATTAGAATATTTTCTTCCCAGGTCTTATAAATGCTAAGTAGCTTCTCTTAGAATGTACCATATTTTTCTTAAATTTGCATATCAGCATATTACCACATTTCATTTCATTAAAGCATTACTGATGACAATTTATGATCATTTAGTGTATTTATTGTTTGTCAGGCATTACTGTGACAGTCACATGATAGCTAATATCCTCTACGGCAGAGTAT
This sequence comes from Elephantulus edwardii, assembly GCF_000299155.1. Lineage (NCBI taxonomy): Eukaryota > Metazoa > Chordata > Mammalia > Macroscelidea > Macroscelididae > Elephantulus > Elephantulus edwardii. The sequence continues at coordinate 2,025,265 of NW_006400010.1, forward strand.
TGGAAGATTTTTGTAATCAAATATGCTCCAATGAATGCCATTATACCTTATAATGTCTGGAAAAACAGTAAAAAGCAGTTCATTTAGTACCTGCTAACCCAAGAGAGCTTTATGAATCAGCACCTCTATGCTTATCAATACGATGACAAGGGATTCACAATGTTTTTAAATACTAAATTATCTGCAAGATTGTTTCTGTGTTGTGTACCTTTTGTATTCTAATTCTTTTAACTAAATGGACTCATGATATGTATAGTTATTTGCTATCAAGAGAATATTTGGCAAGTCAAGGCATCGTATTATTTAATCATACTAAAGCAATTGGCTGCTTATAGCTAATTTTTACCCAGTATAACTAGCAGCTGTGTTCCTTTGAAAACCATTAATAACAGAGTGTTCCCCAGTCATTCATTATCCTGTTTTTCTTTTGGTTTTGTTTTTGGTTTGTTGTGTTATTTATTTATTTAGTAGTGGTAGATTTTTTTTTTTTTTTAGTGTCAAAGAATTGTTTATTACATCGAATTCATTTTTATCTGTTTTTGGAAATTACAGGTGGAAGTAGGGAAGAAAAGTTAGGAGACTCATTGCAGGATTTATACAGGGCATTGGAGCAAGCCAGTCTGTCACCTCTAGGAGAACATCGCATTTCAACTAAGCTGGAATACAAGCTGTCTTTTATCAAAAGATGTAATGATCCTGTAATGAATGAAAAACTACACCGGCTGAGAATTCTCAAAAGCACTTTAAAGGTAAGAAATTAAATGAAAGGAGAAATTCCTTAAGAGTTTCTTTCTTGAACACCGAGTAGATGACCAGAGATTCTAGGTGAAGAAATAGGAAACCTAGAGAGAGGAAGAGACCGGGTCCTCTGGAAGAACCTGAAGCTTGTTAGCGTAAAGAGGAAATCAACTTGGCATTAAAATCACAACATGCTGACTAGATGTTATGAAAATTAGTTCTAGGAGCAAACAAGTGTAATTTTCCCCCTCCAAAGAAAAGGCTGGTGTTATTCCTCAGGCTCTCATTTTCCTAAGATAAATATACCAGGTAGTGTAGTTGCCAGACTTATTAAATGAACCTGTCATGCATGCAGAGTGTAGTAAAGGGTGCTGAAAAGGTTTGAGATATTGTGTGGCTATTTCTTGCATGAATGACTATGTATTTAGAGTGAAGTCATGATTTAGGTTCCATGTAGAAATTTATAATTACTCAGTTTATACTATCAATTCCCAACTTACATGTTATTTTCTTAGTATACATTTCCTAAGTGATTTGAGGGATTCTGATGGCCTAATAGCTAAGGAGTTGTGCTGCCGACACAGAGGCAGGCAGTTTGAATCCATCAGCTGTTCAAAGGGAGCAAGATGGGCAATATCCTCCCATATGATTAACCACATAGAGGGCAAATTACGAGTTGGTTCTGACAATAGGAGTTCTCTCATACAAATGTATGCTTCTCTTATCTCCGCCCAAGTCACCTTAGAATATGCTATTCCCAGACAGGAGAGGAAACCATGAAAAGAATATAGTCCCTGTTGCCATTGAGTTCACTCAAATACACAGCAAACCCTACAGGACAGAATACAACTTTGCCACAGGGTTTGCAAGCCAAAAAGAAAGAAAACCTATAGCCATTGAGTTTATTCCAATTCACAGGAACCCTACAGGACAGAGTAGAACTGCCCCACAGGGTTTCCAAGGCTGTAATGTTTATAGAAGCAGACTGCCACATCTTTCTGCTGCAGAGCAGCTAGTAGGTTCAAACCACCAACCTTTCTGTTAGCAGCCAAGCATTTCAACCATCATGCCACCAGGGCACCTTTGAGAAAGGAGTAGGAAGGCAGAAAGTTCAAGGAGGTGGTCCAGTGCAGTCCTCTCACTTGTACATATGGACAAAGCAGTATTCATACTCAATACTTACTCTTAAGATATACCAAGAGAGGGCCTGTCATGTAAACTAACTCTAAACAAGGCTGCACCCCTGGAAAATAAAAAATGGGAAAGAACTATCATGCAGGATCCATGGTAAAGTAACCTCAAGAAACCAGAGATCACAGCGCTCCTAAGGGAACTCTTTCAGACCCATAGTGTGCTGCTGAGGTTTTGTAATTGTGAAATCTAGACCACCATCAAAGAGACAGGGAAACAGAAAATGAATTCTTTGAAAGGGGGAAAAATATTGGGTGGCAGGTAGTCAAGTTTTCAGAGTAAAATAGCTTTTCAAGTTGGTATTCATAAAAGCAATATTGCAAATCTATGGGAAATTTGAATGCATGAGAACTAGATTTTAAAAAAAGAAATGGCTCTAATATTTATAAAGAATAATGCCAATAACCAAACATTCCTTCAAAGATACCTTCACCATTCCACCTTAAGAAAATTTCACTTCCTACTCAGTTCCAAACTACCTGGGTTAGATGCAAAAGATGGCAGGTGCTTTCTTGGGCTGGAGCAACCTAGGAGGAATAGAAGGTCAATGGAAAGAAATGCCTTTTGTTAGCAAACTAGAGAACATTAAGAGGTTTTAGCAAAGAAATGACTAAGGAATGAACTCTCCCATTAGAGAGAGGCAACTAACTGTCCAAACAATCTTATGTGTCTGGTCCCTGGAATTTTAATAGTCCCCAATCAGGGACAAATCTCTGATCGCAGTACAGGCAGGTCGTAGTCTTCTCAACCCCAGTCCTATTCTGTACATTTTGTCCAAACTAAGCTATATACCCCTAGGACCAGAACAACTTCTTAGCTATCTTTTCCTCCCAACTCTGGTTGTCAGAGTCATGACTCCTTACTTCCTGTAGAACACTTCCTAGGCTGTTCCTTGAGTCCATAAATGAGTTTGAACTTCTTGGACTGTCTCAAACCCTGTTCTCTTTCACTCTGTACCTGAAGATTCACCTCCTCCACAGGCAGAGAGTTGTATTGTTGTGATTAGATGCCATGAGGAAGCTTATTCTTCAGCTGAGATCCAGCCTCCAAGGGGGAAGGGAAGGTAGGGCCATTTCCCATCCATCGCAGGCTAACAGTGTCACACGCAATGAGCCATATCATAGCCAGAATTACACGTGTCAGCCAACAAAAGCACCATTCTTTCTCTCCAGCATGCATGAGGAGCTGGCCTTGTATGGCAGGGTCATATAGAGCTGGCTGCATACAGCATAGGTCAGGTGCAGAAGAAACTCAAAGGACAGAATGCGATATTGACCATATACGAAAGCAGATAATGACAAAACAGGAAGATGTGCATAGGGGAGCAAGCAATTTTCTCCCCCACCCCAGTACTTTAAAGAAGGCCTTGAGAAATAAGAACTGTTTGTACTGAAGCTTAAAGAATGATGACAAATTCCATAGCTTGAGATGGGGGAAAGGACAGACCAGGAGAAAAGATCAAACACAGACAGTGCACAATGGGAGCATCTCTCAGGTGTAGGGGGAAAAGTACACAGGATTTTATTCTAAATCATCAAGTTTGTATCAGCTACAAGAGCCATTTTTTCAGTTTAACATTTTTTTTGTCTATTAACTTTTTTCTTCTTCACCCTAGTAAACATGAATGTATCCCCATCTTAACATTTAACTCCTTTTGCTTTTCAGGCCAGAGAAGGGGAAGTAGCCATTATTGATAAAGTTCTAGACAATCCAGACTTGACATCAAAAGAATTCCAACAATGGAAGCAGATGTACCTCGACCTTTTCTTGGATATCTGTCAGAGCACCACTTCAAATGACCCATTAAATATTTCCTCTGAAGTAGATGTAATCACTTCCTCTCTGACACATACTCATTCTTACATTGAAACGCATGTATAAGTGTGTTCTGCCTTCGGGCCATGTTGTACCTTCCAGTACTCTGAACAAGTATATAAGGTAGTTTTTGTATCATTGTGTGGGGACACTTTACAAGCTATACTTTAATGTTACTGAACTACCAGTATATGAAACAAATCCTAATAAGGTCACAATACCACTGTCTTTAATGAGCATTTGTATATTTTATATGCAACTAGTGCTCAGCTTGTGTTTACCATGTGCAAAAAAAAAATTTCAAAAATCCCCACAACTGTCTTTAATGACTTAAAATTAACTTTTGCAAACAAATCTGAAGACAGGTGGTCTTCAAGTAGTAAAACTGAAAAAAAAGGCAGTTTTATATCTAAGGTCATTTTTTTCCCTTTAATTTTCTATAAATAAGACTTCAGAAGTAAATTACATTTTTTCAGGTGCAGACATCCTTGTGGGTGGGAAAGAATTTAAACCTTTTTTATATTTATTAAAGTGTTCTAAGGATTTTCTTAAACATTGCACAAAGTTTAATGCTGTAGTTTTATTTTTGTGAAATGTAGATGCGCACATGAGAGTTAAGCAAACTAGAAAAGCATCAACATAAGAAAAGTTCAGGTCTTAATATCCGTCTTAATAGTCTATTAACTTGTGAAAGCTGGTTAATGGAAATACTATTCCAAATCTATGAGAACACTTAACGGTGTTATCAGGGCAAAGCTTTGTAAGATGTTTTTGTAACTAAGACCAAAATTGAAGATAGAACTGCTTTATTTTCTTGGTTTAAATCTTCCTTTATTTTTGTAGTGATGAAATGCTGATTGTGTACAGAGGAATCTGAGAGTGGATTTTTTTTTAAACAGACTTAACTTGCCCAGAAAGGCAGCTAACAGCTTTCAAACTCAAACTGAAAATAATACAAAGTATAAACTGAAAGAAATCAACTTTTCCAGATAGTGTCTGATTCCCCCCAGCCCATCAACCAAACTTATGTAATTATACATCAGGCAAGGAAGTAAAATATATCTAGTTATGTAAAGGCTGAGGTGTGTTACAAAAAACAATATTGGGGGGGGAAATGTGCTTCTCTTCTAAGGAGCAAAAGGGTGGTGGTAACTCAGAGATTTGCTGCATTGAATGATATGAGAGAAACAACTATGAGGCTTGTCCTAGCTTCATGAATTGTCCTATAGAGTGGATGAAGTCTAGGAAAAACATTCTCTTCATATATTTCCATTTACAAACATCTTGTTTTTTCAAGCGATCACAGCATGCTATTGACCGTGCTGCTTTGTCGTGTCTGGCTGCATAATGTACAAGTCACAATTTGCTGTTTTTTAAGGAGGAAGGCACCCTCCATTACTATTCTGTATCCTAAAATCTACTTTGAATCAGCTTTCTACTGTTGCCTGTACAGCTCAGTGAATGTACTTTCATCTTTAAGAGTTCCAATAGATGCCAGTGAAACTTTTTGCTGTAGAGGAGAAAGTAACAACTCCACAGCCAGGCTCTTTTTTCTTTGCTTTTGAAACCACCATTGACTCACTATCGTTTTGCAAACTTTGCACAACTGTACAGAAGAGTGGCCTTTCTACAGCACATTTTCAGTAACCCTCTATTTAGTCTAAATGGATGAGAAATCATGTATTAATGTTTGTATGGAATTTTGGGTCCAGTGTAATATTTTTATCATGTAAAAAAAAAACCTATTTGTAAAAACATTTATTTACTGCATGGGTACTGACGCACATTAAATTTGTGGGATTTTGTATATGTTAAAAAAAAATAGGGAGTGGAGAAAACACAACAAAAAATCAAAAACAACCTCTTGTCCTAAAAGGAAGTGTGCTTGTTACAGGTGTTTAGACTTGTTGTTGTTTACTAGACTAAATGTGTTTGTTCACATAATAATATCTGTAGCAGATGAATGGATGTGTCATGTATACAGTGGCCAGGTCCTGCCTTGTAGACAGCAAACAGATGAAGGGAAGACTAGCTCTGTTGCTACAAAGCCGCTTTTTCTTTTTTAAAGTCAACTCTGTTGTTATTAAATGGTAAACAATAAACGAATGAATTTCAAGACTGGTGGCTAACCTAGCATGAAAGAGACCTTTTACCACTATATATCTGTACATTTTATTGCATTTTTTTCAAATCTAGGAGAGAGGTGGCACTGTAAACTGAAGTCAAATAAATTCAGATCTTAATGAATCCTTATGAAGCACTTTATTCATACAGCCTGAACACATACGGGGCCTATCCACACAGCCGCCATGCTGCCCAATTCCAACTTTGCCACACCATACATTGTACAATGCTCTCCTTTGAGACCCTGAAAAGTCAAGCTGGTTTCCCATTTACCTTATACAAACCTGCTTCTCTCTCCTTTGTTCTATGAGCTTTTTACAGAAGTGGGGGTGAAAAGGTGGGGGTGGGAGTGACCCACAAAAACATATAGATTATTTTTACAAACATAAACTCTAGTATGCCTACAGAATGATCATTTAAAGAAGATGAAATAAATAGGTGTTTGGTTTGGTTTTTGTTAGATGTCCCACTTAAGCTAAGGAGTCTGATTATTATGGGTGAATTATGACTATAAATCAACAAGCTGCACAAAGCTACAGCAAAAATAGACCAAGAATGGCAATGGATGATTACACACGTAAACCTAGGATACGTTATACACACATACACACACAAACCATAAATATATATCCATGCTCTGGGTCATAAAATCTAGTTCACCTTTTGATTCTCGCTGTTTAACCAAGGCACTTTCACTATTATTTGGATAATGCCATCTTCTAAGACTATATGCAGGCACCCTTTAGTTCCAGACTACCATAATAAAGCTTGAGGTACAATGAAGCAGGTCGCATGAAGCTGCCATTTTTTTTTATCCCAGTAGTTATAAAAGTTGTGTTTACACTATGCTATAGCCTATAAGGAGTTCTGAAAGCAGAGTCATAGGTGTTGTGCTGCTAAACAAAATGCTGCATCTCTGGGAGGTTCAAAGCCACCAGAGACTCTAGGGGAAAGAAAGTTAATCAGTATCCTCCTATGAAGATTGACAGCTTCTGACCAAATGAAAGTCACTATGATTTGGAATTGACTATGGTGAGTGAGTGAGGATTCTATTATGTGTGCATGGAGCTCTGGTGGCCTAGTAAGCTGTGCTGCAATCCCAAAGCTACAATCCCGAAGTTGTTCTCTGTAGGAGAAAGATGGGCAGCCTCCTACCCCAGGATCAACTGCCTCTAAAAAACCCACCAGAGTGTCAGCTATGGCTCCATTCCGACTTGAGAGTGCACAACAATAATAACATCACAAACTAGTTTGAAATGCTATGAGAATTACCAAAATGGGACACAAAGACAGCACTATTGTGGGGAAACTGGCACAGATAGGCTTGCTTAATTCAGGGTCGTAACAAAAGCCAGCCAAAACCTAATCTACTGCCATCCCCGTGGTTTCAACTCATGAACACCTTTCACTGGTTTCCAAGCCTATAAAATCTTGAGGTTATCGCATCTTTTCTGCTGGTGGATTCAAACTGCAGACTTCACAGTTAGCAACAGAACACCTAAGCTACTTAGCCACCCAGAGCTTTAATTTGTAAGAAAAACCACATGATCATCGAGGCTCAATAGAGTGGAGAGCAATAAAATGAGGTGTGCCTGTATTCCAGCTTTTGCAGTCAATAATCTTCTGGGTCTCACAAATCCTTTGGATTTTTTTTTTTCCACAAAAGCAGTCATTGTTTAGCACCTTGGTAAACACTTCATAAAAAGTGTAAGAGGGAGAAAACAGGGTCATATTTATTTTAGAAAGACCATCTCTATCTAGCCTAGCATGGGGTCTTTCTGGCAATCAGCAGCTCACTGAAGCTGATCCCCATGCCCTAGTTTCCAAGCTCTCCTGCCTTCTACTCTTAATGGGAAATGTTCCTTTGTGGCCAAGCTCTTGTTTGCCTCCTTAACCTTCAGAATCCACTCTGCTTCCAGAGTCGCACTCTTAAGGAAAGGTCATCTATCTGATGCTCGATAAACCTGGTCCAGCACGAATTTCCCCTCAATTAACCCATTAAGCTCATCACTAAACCTGGTGCCCCTTCAAGGTCTTCCTCCCTCTCCTCATCCGCACCCTCAGGCAGCTGCAGCACTGCACACTGCAGGCCACTCCAAGCCCAGGGTAGTGCGCAGCCAATGTCCTCCCAGCGGTCGAGGTCCAAGTCATAGCCCACCACGTTGCAGGTGGGCACCTGGCGTGAGTCTCGCCACTTGAGCCCACCTATCAGCAGCGCCGTCTCCTCCACCACAGCCAGTCCATAGCAGAAGCGATCATAGGGCAGTGGCCTCAGCCGGGTCCACTGGTCTGTGCCTGGATCATAGCGCTCGATCTCAGAGAAGGGCTCATAGCGCCCAAGAAAGGCGAACACTGCCCCGCGCAGCGCTGTCATGTGGTGCCCAAAGCGGGCCGTGCCCATGGGCGCCCTCTTGCTCCACACCTGCTCCCCGGGGCACAGGGCGAACACGTCGCGGAGGCTATTGGTGCTGCCCTCACCTTTGCCCTCCTTGCCCCCAGAGATGTATACGATGCCCCGATCGCCTACGGCCCCTGCGTGGCCATGAAGGGCACGCGGCAGTGACCCCACGGGAGTCCAGCGGTCCCGGCGCAGGTCGTACATCTCCACCGAGGACAGCACCTCGCCATCAGCGCCCAGGCCCCCTACGGCCAGCAGTCCCTCCCCCACAGCGCCGCTCCAGAAGTGTGCACGCGCCTCGTGCATGGCGGGCAGCGGCGTCCACACGTGGAAGCGCGGGTCGTAGCGGTGGCCCTGGGCGGTGACTGTTGGCCGGGCGCTTGCCACGTGACCGGAAGCGTTGCTCTTGAGGCTCTCCCCGCCCAGCACGAACAGGAAGTTGCCCACTTCACACACGCTGTGGCCCAGCAGAGGCCTCGGCAGCCGTGTGAACCTGCTCCAGTGGTGGTTATACACATCGAAGGCCACCACGTCCTGGGTAAGCTCCCACGCTTCCTCTTCATCCTCCTCCTCTTCCTCCTCCTCTTGGGGCCCTGCCGCACCGCCCCCGCCTTGGGCTGGCCCACGCGGGGCCGCCACCTCCTCTGTCAGGACCACCTGGGCCCTGCGCCCCCCGACCAGCAAGACACGGGTTTGGGGGCTCCGGACTCTGGTCTGCTCGCCCTGCAGGAGCGGCTGGCGGGAAGGCGTCGTGTGGTAGGTGAGGGCTTGGATGATGAGGCCCTTGACGCGAACGGGCAGCGAGAGGCCAGAGCCCGAGTACACGTGCCGCAGTACGTGCTCAGGCACCAGGCCGAAGCGCACGCGCTCCAGCAGCTGCACGCAGTGTGCCAGGCGAGGGGCCGCAGGCTCACTCCGCAGCCAGGCCAGCGCGAGGTCCAGCAGCTGGGCTTCGGGCACCCGGGCCACATCGGGGGCACCCAGCACAGCCCCGAGCGACGCGGGGTTGAGCTCCAGCAGCCCCGAGGGGCCAGCGCCCCGCGCCAACAACTCTCGCAGGTGACGCACAATGCAGCGCTCGGCCGCCCCCAGCGTGTGCGGTAGACCAAAGCGCGCTGCCATATTAGCGGCAAAGCAGCAGTTGTCCGGGGTCAGCTGGCGCTCCAGGTAGCCGCCGCACAACCCCAAGGCCTCTGTGACTTGCAGGTAGCTGGCGGCCTCAAGCGTGTCCTCCACGGTGTCCATGGAGAGTGGCAGCCAGGCTGTGTAGATAAAATCAAGCAGGCGCTGCAGGCCAGCCGCCGAGGGCACGTGCAGGTGGATGACGCGCTCCCTCGACTCCTGGGTGTGGCTTTTGAACAGGGCTCTGAAGTAGTCACTGGAGCACGCGAGCAGCGACCGGTGCGCAGGGAACTCGCTGCCCTCTGCCTCCAGCGTGACGTCGCACAGGAAGCCTTCTGCGCGCAAGGCCTGATAGCCGGTGAGCAGCGAGCCGCCGTGAGTTTTGCAGTAAGACAAGAAGTAACTCATGATGCCCAGCGTGAAGTGGCAGGGCCCAGATGGAGGCATCCCGGGGGTCGGCGCCCCCGGGACCCCGCGACCCGCCGAACCTTTAGCAGGACCCCATTTTTGCCTGCTCAGTTTACATCCAGGAGCTCATACATCCAGATCCGCAGATGACCACTTGCCCCTCTCAAAGCAAATCCACTCGGGCTCTGGCTTCCAGCCGCAGGCAAGGGGAATGGGGAGTATGGAAGCTTCCAGGGGGTGTGGATCTTGATTTTTGCGGCTATCAAGGCTGCCAGCGCGTTGCCCAAAGCCCCTTCCCTGGCCCAGTTTGGGGGAGTCCCACATCTGCGCGCTGGGGGCAGCAGTGGTGGTCCCCGGGGCTGCTGGATCACCGACGACTCAGAGCCGCAGATGTGACCTGGACCCAGGTGTCCCAGGAGTTCGGGGTGAAGCCTCTGACCTCCCGGAGGTGGATGAGGAGGACGACTTCTGCGGACACCCGCGAGGCTGGGGACAACTGGCTGCGGGGCAAACGGGGTGGTGAGCTTGTTCCACACAGAGGATCAAATCAAAGCCTGGGGGATTAGGGAGGAGGGGGGTGCAGGTCAGCGCAGCGGGTCAGAGGCGTGATTGGGTGCCGCACATAACATGCCCGTAGCTCACAGCGACAGGAATAGCGCGGCCGCCTCAGCCTCCAGGGTGCACCCCTCCCCTCTCCTGGCCACTGGCTGCAAACTGAGGGCCAGGGCCAGACACTGCCTCCGGAGACCAGACAGGTGGCACGAAACAAAGGAACTCAACTAGGCATTGGGAAGGAGACCTCACACTGGAGAGATGCGGATCACCGAGGACCTTGTGACTGGTGGAGTCTGGGGAGGGGAGCCTGGCTAGGCCAAGGGTCATCGACCCCCAGGTGCCCCTGCGGCTGGGGAAGAGGCCTCTGTCTCTCAGCTTTCTGCATTGAAGAGGCCCTAATTAATCCACCAGGAGCCAGGATTAAGCCTGGACTTTGCACACTGACACCCGGGAGGTCGCTGCAGGCAGAGGAGTGGCTGGTGGGAGCTGCACCCGGATCTGGGGCTCGGCCCAGGGACCTGCCTAACACGCCCCTCACCCGGACTCACCTGTGGCAGACGCTGGGCCTACTCTGCATCTTCCCGCATCTCTCCAGGCTGTCCACGTTCACATCACACATTCGGGAATTTGTTCCCATCCCCACTTCTCCAATCTCGCTCAGTTCTCCCTTCCTGTTCTGGGACTCTGCCCAGCCCAGCCCTTTGCAACATGATCAAGGATGTGGTAGATTACTTGCCTTCTGATGACCACTTCCTTTAAGAAAACATTGTTACATTTTCTCTCCTGACTTCCCACGCTCTAATTGTTGGATGCTACATCCTGCATACTGTGATTAGATAATGGGCAGTAAGATTGCAAAGCTCAAGAGAGGCAGTGGTTTCTTGAACTTAAATAACGAAATTATTAATATGACCTTTCTTGACAATTTGAAGGTTTCTGTGTGTTTAGCTTTCATCTAGAATTGATATTTCTATTTTCTGATGCAGTCCCTTTGGTAGTCTGTTTTAAGTGAGCCTTTTGAGATCCTCTGAAATAATTTGTATTTCTCACAGTTAGGGTTGTATTTCATAGGGAAGAGGGGAACGTCTAAAGAGGGATAAATTTCTAACAGCTTCTGTCTGAAATGTGATCAGTACTTACAAGGGCTTCAGTTGAAAGTGATTCCATAAATGCATACATAGTATTTAGTAGTGTGATTTTTGCCTTCTTGTCAAGAATAGGACTGCTTTGTCACTTAAACTAGCCAAATTCCCCCTTGCCTATCCTCATCCCTCTGCCAGGGGATAAATCACCAGGTCACACAGTTTGAGGGGTGGAGGGAGGGGGTAAAGGAATAGCTACCTGGGATCTGAAAAGACACAGTAATGCTGGATATTGTTCAGTGGTGATTCATTTTATAAAACTGAATTAATGGGAACGATTGTGTGAGACTGCATGAAGGATAGTGTAAAACACAGTGTATATGGATTTTGTATGCAAAACAATATAAAATGGTGGTTGGTTGTTGTGATAGACCTTTGATTCAGAACTAACCTATAGCTGACCCTCTGACCGGTTTTCAGAGGCAGTTAATCCCACAGGAGGAGACAACCCATCCTTCTGCCTCTGAGCCGCTGGTGAATTTGAACTGTGTGCCTTCAGCATTGCAGTATAGCTTCTTGCCACTAGGCCACCAGAGCCAATATAAAATAAAGATGACACTTCTCTAAAAAGGACATCTCTGAGTCTTTCCTGCAACAGTGGTCTTGTTTTTACAGACTCCTTTAGGTTCTGTTTTTCTGGGAATATCTTGATCTCTCCTTCATATTTGATGGTTAATTTTGCTGGATACAATATTCTTGGCTGACAGTTGAGTGTTTGATATGTCATTCCACCCACTGTCTTCTTGCTTGCATGATTTCTGCTGAGAAATCGGCAGTTAATCTTATCTGCTTTTGTGTCTCCCTAGATGCTTTCAGAATTCTCTCCTTATATTTGGTTCTGGTGAATTTGACTATGTTATGTCTTGGTGTTTTTATTTTGGAGCGGGATGGGAGTGTCAGAGACAGTGCGATTGGCACAGGACAGAGCGGAGTTTAGGGCTCTTGTACATAGGGTCGCTATGAGTCACAGGCGACTCGACGTCACATAATAACAACAACAACATTCTATATGGTGTTTGCTCAGCTTCTTGAATATATATTCTGTCATTTTTCATTATGCCTGGGAAGTTTTCTTCCAGTAATTCTTCCACAACTTTTCCAGTGCCTTCTGTTACTGGAAATATACCCTATCAAAGCCATAACTGCCACCCAGGCAGATATATGCACACCCATGTTTATCACGGTTTTGTTTGCAATAGCAAAGAGCTGGAAACAACCCAAGTGCCCATCAACAAACCAATGGATAGAGAAGCTCTGGTATATTCACACAGTGGAGTACTACACTGCATTGAAAAACAAGGAACTCATGCAATATTATTCAAAATGGGTGACCCTGGAGGACATTATGCTGAGTGAAATATCTCAGTCACAAAAGGACAAATACTGCATGGTGCCACTGTTGTAGAACGGGACTGACGTCAGGGTTGAGAAAGATTGGATAAAAATTATGTATACAGCATTAAGACATATGAGGGAAAGAACTGTTTAAAAGCCATATATGATAGGGTATTATGGTTATGACAAGAGTCCACAGTGAAGGTTGCATAGTGGAATGTACTGGGGGGCGGCATTTATACCAATGAAAGAATTTTTCTTTTACCTTTCAAAGAGAAGAGCGAACCGGGGGAGAGGGGTGGGCAGGGAGAAAAATGCAACAATGAATGAATGGAAATCCAAAATCTCTGTATATGTTAATTAAAATTAATAAAATTTAAGAAAAGAAAAAATAAAGATATGGGGAGGGGAATAGCTTATTTCTAAAGTGAGAGGTCATAAAGTTGGTTCTGTGTAAACTCCATAGTCTTAAAATACTCAGATTTGAATTCCTAATGTTACCGCTACAAATGGGCTCAGAGGAGATGCAGATGTGGTGTGACTATAGGTATAAAGAGGCTTGTTTGTCGGAGGCCGAGCGGGGCGAGGTGGCGGGCGCCCGGTGGCGCGGCCTCGGACTGTAGCCGTGTCAACGTGTTATGATGCCGTCTCGCACAAACCTGGCTGCTGGGATTCCCAGTAGTAAAGTGAAATACTCAAGACTTTCCACAGATGATGGCTACATTGACCTTCAGTTTAAGAAAAGCCCACCTAAGATCCCTTACAAAGCCATTGCCCTTGCCACTGTGCTCTTCTTGATCAGCGCCTTTCTCATCATCATCGGCTCCCTCCTGCTGACAGGCTACATCAGCAAAGGGGGGGCAGACCGGGCCGTTCCCGTGCTGATCATCGGCATCCTAGTGTTTCTGCCGGGCTTCTACCACCTGTGCATCGCCTACTATGCGTCCAAAGGTTACCAGGGCTACTCCTATGACGACATCCCAGACTTCGATGACTAGCACCCACCGGGGGCCGAAGCAGCACGGATGGGACCCAGTACAGTTTAAGACACTGGGCAGCAGCTCAAGCTAAGGGCTAAGGAGTTCTGTAGTTCGAAGATATTTAGCAAGATTGGGGCCAGATTGTATGGGTCTATCCCAAAGCCGTCAACTGAGTTTCCAAGTAACTAAGTAGGACACGCTCTATTATTCATCTCCTGGCTTTGGCAAATCTTCCGACAAGTTTTCCACAGGAATCTATATCAAGGAAGAATAGTGATGTTAATAGTGAAGAGACACGGAAGGTCTTCTGCAGCGGAAAGTGTTCTCCCCAAACGCCTTCAAATTGAAATGTTCTTCTAAACAGTCTTTAATGTCAGTTTGTTCTGTGGCAAATGGAAAAATGTATGTTTGTTTTTCAAAGAGGGAACACAAGATAAGCTTGTGGGATATTATATTGGTAAAAATCAAATAATGTCCCCCCCAAAAAAAAAGAGGCTTGTTTGGGTGATAAAAAACAAAACCAAAACCCAGTAAGACTTCCTTTGCACAGACTTGGGTATTGTGTTTCAATGACCTTTACTTAGCCAAGTAACATTTTACTAGAAAGTATGTTTTCGTTCAGTTAGCTAAACTTCCTCCCTTTCCTCCATTGTTTTTTGTTTTTCTAAGCCCTCAAGGTTTTTCTGGGGGTGGTGACTATTGAGTTACTTAGTCTGGATGGGAATCAGGGCTCCTCCACCATATCCAGGGTTCTCTCCACACCATATTAAGTGACCTTGTGTCTTAAAAAAAAAAAAAAAGAGTGCAACTCACATCAAACTTACTGAAGCCAAATATTCAGGGTGATAAATTTTAACTATGGTTTCTTCAACAGTGCCATCTGAGCCCAGAAATGAGATCACATCTTCTCAGATCTGTCCCTGCCTATTCACTCAGGTAGAATCCAAATGTCACACTTGTTGGAGAATAAAGATACTGTGGAAGACTTTTGAAAGTTCTTAGCATCACTAATCCAGTTATGTGTTCTTTGCTGATCCAGTCTGCCTGCCATCTTAACATGTTTTGTGGTTGAGGATATGAGTTGTGTTAGCTGAGTCACTTTTTATAGTAAATGTGCTCTATCAGGTCTTGTTTAGAAAATATACATGCCAATCTATCTAAGAAAGTCACTATTCTTTAAGTAACGCTATGTCAGGAGTCTGTGTTTTCATTACTACAAGACTGTGGTCAAGTGCTAAGTTAACTTTCAAGGAGAAGTTGGCACTTAGGACCCATCAGACAGTTTAAAGGAAAAATAGCTGGCAATCTATTTCCATAAAGGTTACAACTTTGGAAACCCTATGGGACCATTCTACTCTATCCTGTAGCATTGCTATGAGTTGGAATCTATTTGACAGCAAAGGTTTGGTTTGTGTTTGCAGTGTGAAGCATGCTAAATAATGTTTCGTGGTGTTGGTGGTGGTTATGTGCTGTTGAGTCACCTGCGAATCATAGCGACCCTATGTACAACAGCCCTAAGCCTGCTCTGTTCTGTGCCAGTCTCACTGTCTTGGATACACCTATCCACATTGCCCCAGTCACTGAATCAATCCACCTCATAGAGGGTCTTCCTCTCCTGTGCTGTCCACCCCAGTCACTGAATCAATCCACCTCATAGAGGGTCTTCCTCTCCTGTGCTGTCCCTCCACCCTCCCAAGCATGACGTCCTTCTCCAAGGACTGGTCCTTCCTTGCAACATGTCCAAAGTATGTCAGATAAGCTTCAGAATCCTTGCCTCCAAGGAGCAGCCTGGCTTCACCCTCTCCAGAATGAACCTGTTAATTCTCCTGGCAGTCCATGGTCTATTCAGTACTTTTGGCCAGCACCACGGCTCAAAGACATCAATTCTCCTTTCATCCCTAGTCATTGTCCAGCTCTCTGACACATTGTACACTGTAGTCTCCAGAGTGACAGCATTGCTCTTCATGGTACTGAGATACCTTAGGGTGGGCTACATAGAAGCAGACCCTGAGCCTTCCTCACAAAGTAAGATGATGGCTACAGCTTGTAAGGTTAAGTGCCTGATGGGAGTTGACCTTCCCCATTAGATGGTATACTCCTTGAAGGCAGGGACTGGTTTTGGGTCTTTTACTCTCCACCACCAGGGCATATCTATCTTTGACATAAATGACATGCCGTTGAACAGATACAGGAACTGGAGCTATTATTGGGAGGATTTCAAAAAAGTAAAAGCCATTTGCCATCCAGCGGATTCTGAGTCCTCACAATCGTCTGTGTGCCTGAGTGGAACTGAACTCTGTAGGGTTTATATGATCTTTGGGAAACATTTTTCCAGGCCTTTTCTTCACTCCCCTTTCCCCCCCTGCCCCCCCTCCCGTTCCCAAGCCCTAAGCAACTATTAATCTACTTTCTGACTCTTAGATTCTGGACATTTCCTATCCACTTAGCATAGTGTGCTCAGGTTTCATCCACAGTAGTAGTCTTGGAAAAGGAAAAAGCTTAACTTTAAAGACCTTTTCACAAAACTGAAAATTCAGTTGTTCAGTAGTTGGGATACAGTATTTGGCAGATTAGTCTTTTACCATCACTCCTTTAAATCCAGATATGCTTCTTTCCAGCACATGGTTTCTGGCAACCACTGTGGAGAGGTTGTTATTATTAGAAATTGTCACAGTAGTTAATTGTGAAAAAAGAATTAGGAATCACTAACAACCAAGTAGTTGGGGATCAAGGGGAGGGAAAACTACATTATTGTCACCTTTTCCCAGAATACTATATGTATGTGTGTGTGTGTGGAACTTTTTTTTTTAACCTTGTGGTCATGCAGTTGAACAGATTTCAAGGAGTGGGAGGAGTGTGCAAGTCTTTTAATCATAAGTACTGCAGACATTCTAGTCCAGATGATAATTTAAGGTACAGCATGGTGGAGAGCAGAGTATTGAGCTTTGGAGTCAGATAGACGTGGTCTCCGATTCCGTATCTGCCCATGATACCTTAAGTGAGTGACTTAAATTAGGTGTGTGTCATTTTGTTATTTTTAAAACAAGGATAATGACTCTTCTTCCATGGTCCTGTGAAAATATAATTAGATCATATACATGACTGCACCTGGTACACAGTACACACAATAGATGTGAGTTTGTCCTTTTTCTCTTCCCCTGGAAATCCATAATACCAGAGCAAAAGCAGACAGAGGGATTGAAAAGAGCCATGGTTCTTGGTGATCTCCAGCAGCATCCCTGCAAGCAAATTCTCAAGCCCCAGGATAGATGGAATCAGACCTACTGAGGGTAGGGGAAGGTGTGAGGCTAAGCCATCTGGTTTAACAAGCCGGTTAAAGTGTGAAGTGTTCAAGTGTGAAGACCACAGCATTCGAGGACCGTTAGTCATTTCTGCTACACTCTAAATCCGTTATTCTCACTAACAACTTGCTCTGCATGTGGTGTGAGCATTTTACAGAAAAGAGTCTCGTAACTAAAAAATGTCAGAGCTCTGTCACCAAGAGAGGCAACACTCATGATCTCAGTCCTTTGACAGGTTTTAGTAAAAATATATTGTTGGTTGTCTCCTTCCCTTACTCCTATGAGGAACCAATATTACTAGTGTATCATGGAGGCATGATATGCTAAGTTGATAAACCAACAAGTTTTCAGCAAAAACTGTTGAATACTCAAATCAGAGGGTACATGTAGCTTCAGTTTTCTATCTGGATGCCACATTTTAAGAGGCCCTTGGGCAAACTAGGGAATCCCAGAGGAGGCTAGCCAGGAGTGCGGTCTGGTACTGTTCTGACTCATAAGGAACAGAAGAAACTAGATAATTTGGACCAAGGCAAGAAAAAAGAGTGTCCAACAGCCATTAGTTTAAACGGTGGAGGTCTGGGTGGTCATCAAGGGCAGACTCAGGACCGGTAAGTAAGTAGACATTATAAATAGACATTTTGATGTAACATAAGAACCTTCAACTAGTGTAGCCCCTTGAAAGATGACATGTAAATAGAAGTAGAACATGCTTGGTAATGAGAAGAGTGAACTGAAGCTTAGAGAGGATAGGGTTTAGGAGACCTTGCCAGAGTACCACCACACCTCGTGGCATCTTTAACATTTCTTTGAGCCCATTCTGTATATACCCCTACCAGCCTAGTTGTTGTTGTCCTTGTTTGCTGTCAGTCCAGCACGACTTCATAGCAACCCTATGAACAAAAGGCCTGAAGCCTTTCTATAACAATTGTCATTTATCAAAGTTTATAGAGTTTCCAGAGGCACATTGCTTAGGAAGTGGATGGCACTCCTGATTAGAGGGCCTGCAAATTTACAGCCTCCTGAGGTGCTGGCTGGGGCATACTGTATTACATGTCAAACTGCTAGCAGAGTGATCATGCAGTTCAAGTCTACCACCAGGCATTCCATAGAAAAAGATGTATACTCTTCTCCCATAAAGATTAAATCTGAATGAACTAGCTACCATTTGAGGGTGGAGCACCCTGTACCAGTAACTGACAGCTGGAAGGAGATACACAACCAGCCAGCTTCCTTGCCCACCATCACCACAATTCTGGAGGTCTCCAGTGGAATTATTTGCCTCAAAAGATCTCTTTAGAGTGTGCATTTCTGGTTGTATTTGGCAGTATCTTTATACCTTGGACTAGCGCTTCTAAGCTTGATCCCAGTTTGTCTCTTATGAGCATTATGGTTTGGGGCTTTACTCCCAGGTCTCTGATCCGCCTTGAATTAATTTTTGTGTATGGTGTGAGATGTGGATCCTGTTTCAGCTTTCTGCAGGTGGAAGTCCAGTTTTGCCAACACCATTGGTTAAAGAGGTTTTCATTTCCCCATTTAATGTCTTTGATTTTCTTGGCGAATAAGGAAGATCGAAGAAGTGATGCATTTGAATTAGAGTGTAGGTGAAGAATGCTAAGTATACCGTGGACTGCCAGAAAAAATGAACAAATCTGTCTTGGAAGAAGTACAGCCAGAATATTCCTTAGAAATAGCTGATGAGTGTCCCAGAGTGGGTAGCCCATGCTATGCCAAGAGATATCACCTTGTACCACTTCTTAGATCCCTCAGAAAGGGTTATCTGTGTATCACTTGTCAGCCTATAAAGAAAACAATAGAGAAATATGTCCTCAGTGGCCCAGCTGAGCCTGAAGTCAGGGTGCCCGACACCGAGGCTGTTGTCGAGGGGTTAAATAAATGTTCCAAATATTTGGTTGGACTTACTTGCACCAAGTCCAGTAGTAGTCAAAATATTCCCAGTTCAAACCCACCCAGCGGCATCTCAGAAGGAAAACCTAGCAGTCTGTTTCTCAATGGAAACATTTTCATCCTCAGAAACCCTGTGGAGCATTTGTACCCTGCACACATGAGGCCTCTGTGAGTCAGAATTAACTTGACAGCAACTGGTTGCTTTCTGTAGAGGAATTCCAAAGCTCAAAGAACTTCATGATCCTTTGAAGCTCAGCACTGTCTGGCTTAAAGATGCTAGCCCTTCAAGTCCTATCTGAAAATTCAGTTTAGATTTACACTTTATCTGAAACTGGCTCCCCAACATTGTTTTTGTCCCTGGCAGTCATTTCTCCCAGACTGGCCCTCTGCCTCCTGTTTCCCCAGAGCCTCTGTCCACACATCATTTGGTCTGAAGCTGGGCTTGGCTTCTTTCCTGTACCACCTTCCTCTCCTTCCTACATGGAGATGTCTTAAGCCTGTTTCTTCACTGTACCACAGCACACACTTGGAGTCTGACTTATGCCCAGAATGTTCCTTGAAAGTGAAGATGGTGAAAGTTCATCTCACATATTTTGGGCATGCTGTCTGGAGGGGTCGGTCTTTGGAAAAGGAACAAATGCCTTGTGCTTGCTTCTTCATTATATAATAGTGTACATTCATGGTCTGACTAGCACCCATGTTGCCTTGTGCAGCTTGCAAAAGCTTGACTACTACTGGACTTGGTGCAAGTAAGTCCAACCAAAAGGTCAGCGGTTCAAATTTACCAGGTTCTACATGGACCTCAAGTGCTTACTGCAGAAGGTCAAGAACTGTAGCTTTCAGTATTCAGTATGCATTGAAGCTCAGCATCAAGAAAACAAAGATGATCACCACTAGACTGATTGGCAGCATCATCATAGATGGTGAAGAGATTGAAAGACTTTTTTTTTCCTTCTCCACCCCGACCCCCAGTGAGATTGAGATTCTTAATAGCTTTAGCTTGCTTAGCTCCACAATCAACACTCTTGGTACCAGCAGCCAGGAACTTTAAAGACGAATTACATTTCAAGGAGAAGAGTGAATTGGAGAGGAGGAGGTGGGTAGGGAGGAAAGTGTAACAGTAAATGACTGGAAACCCTAAATCTCTGTTAACTTTCATTAAAATTAATTTTTTTTAAAAAAAGACGAATTGCATTGGGATAGTCTGCTGTCAGAAACCTGTCCAAAGTAATGAAGAACAGCGATGTCAATCTGGAGACTAAGGTGTGCCTGATCCAGGCCATGATGTTTGCAATTACTCGCTATGTATCAGAGAGCTAGACAATGACTAGGAATAATAGGAGAATTTATATCTTTGAGCTGGGGTGTTAGAGAATAGGGTTGAATATACCATAGACTGCTAAGAAAACGAACAGTTTGTCCTGGAGAGGGTTAAACCAGGCTGGTCCTTAGAGGCAAGGATTCTGAAGCTTTGTCTGACATGCTTTGGAAATGTTGTAAGGTGGGATCAGTCCTTGGAGAAGGACTTCATGCCTGAGAGGGTGGAGGGGACAGTGCAGGAGAGGAAGACCCTCTATGAGATGGATCAATTCAGTGACTGAGGTAATGGGGATGGGTGTATCAAGAGACAGTGAGATTGGCACGGGATAAAGCAGGATTTAGGGTTGTTCTTGTACATAGGGTCGCTCTGAGTCACAGGTTACTCGACAGCACATTACTACAACAACAACATGGGGGAAAGATCGTCTCTTCCTGTAAAGACTCCAGTTTTGGCAACTCAATGGAACATTGATGTGGAACAAAATTGGCTCAGTGGCAATGGGTTTGGTTTCCAAAGGGCAGTCAGTGACTGTGATAACAATTCTCAATGAGAAATAGGTGAGCTGTGCTGCAGTTCTCCGTGGAGGTGTGTTTTGCACAGTGTGACTGGAAACCACCAGCCTCAGAACATGTGGATCATGTTAAAATGCAGAGTCCTGCACCCCACCCAAGAAAATTATGTCAGATTAGACTCTATAGATACAGAGCCACATGATCCACCATTGAGGCAGCTTGCCAAGTGTTACAGGTAGTGCTACTCATGGTGTAGAAAGCAAACCAGCACTATTAACATCATCTGGAAACTTGTTACAAATGCACCCTATCAGGTCCCACCCAGACCATCCAAACCAGACACTGTGGGAGTGGATCCCTGAAATCCATGTTCTTAACAAGCTCTTACGGTTCAAGATTAAGAGAGGTGTGTCAATGTTGTATCTTTTCTCCATGCCTATTTAATGTGTTTGCTGAGCAAATTATTCAAGAAGCTAGGTTCTATGAAGAAGAATGTGGCATCAGATTTGGAGGAAGATTCATCAATAATCTTCATTATGCAGATGACATAGCCTTGCTTGCTGAAATTGAGAAGGACTTGAAGCACTTGCTGCAAAAAATCAAAGACTACAGCCTTCAATACACATATCAATGTCAGGAAAACAAAAATTCTCACCATAGGATTGATAGATGGAGAAAAGATTGAAACTGTCAGTGACTTCATCTTACTTGAATCCACAATCAGTGCACTTGGTACCAGCAGTCAGGAGATCAAGAGAAGTATTGCACTGAGAAAATGTGAAGTCAGGGACCTCTCCAAATTACTGAGGAGCAGCAGTAATGTTAGTTTAAGGACTAGAATGCACCTAATTCAGTCTTTTCAATTACTGTTCATCTGAGAGCTGGACAGGGACTACAGATGACAGTGACTAAGAACAAGAATTGATGCCTTTGAACTGTGGTGTTGGAGAAGAATAAGGAATATCCCACAGACTCCAAAAGAACAAACAGGTCCTGGAGAAGGTACAGCCACAATACTGCTTGGAGGCAAAGATGATGAAGCTTCATATGACATACTGCAGGCATGTTGCTAGGAGAACTTATTCCTTGGAGTTGGAAATCATGCTTTGGAATGTGGAAGGACAGTGAAGAAGAGGAAGACCATCAACCTTGTGGATTGACTCAGTGACTGCAGCAATGGGCTCAAATGTGTCAGATATTATGAGGCACTGTATATATAGACAAGGTTCAGATCTGCTGTTCATAGAGTGCTTGCTATGAGTCGTACTGAACTTGATGGCACCTAACAACAACAACAACCAGGTAATTCTTCTATCCATTCAAATAGGAGAACTACTCATACAGAATTTCAACCAGTTCCTAAAAAAAAAAAAAGAAAAAAAGAAAATTCGTCATGCCCTGTATTATGCAGTAAGGATCCAGGATGGGTTCAAATCTGGGTCAGAAATCCTACCTTTTAAGACAATCATGAGATATCATCTCACTCCAGTAAGACTAGCAAAATTTAACAGAACAGCAAGCAACAAATGCTGGCGAGGTTGTGGAGAGACTGGAACCCTTA
>NW_006400010.1:2048290-2049630 GCF_000299155.1 Elephantulus edwardii
GGGGGTGGGGGGAGAAGAGTTCAACAATGAATGAATGGAATTCCAATATCTCTGTAGATGTTCATGGAAATGAAAAATAAATAAAATATTTTTAAAAAGAAATCCTACCTTTTTTATCTCTTTATTAATTTTCTCCCTCCTTTGTCAACCCTCTAAATTTGATTATTTGTGTAAGCCTTTATTTTTTAAAATATTGTTGTATACCATAGAGTCAGAACTGACCCATAACTAACCCTCCAGTGGGTTTTTTAGAGGCAGTTAACCTCATGGGAAAAGATTGCCCATCCTTCTATCACAGAGCAGTTGTGGCCTCAAACCATGTGCCTTTGTGACTGCAGCACAGCTACTTTGCCACTAGAGCGCCAGAACTCCTTATTTTTTTTAATATTAGAGGTCTTAAAATTATCCTTTTGTAGTGGACTTAAATTACTCCGCATAGTTTTGTTTCAGTCCATCCACATTATGTGGTATGTAACAAAATTTCTAACATTTTAAGTGACACATAATACTGTGTTGTGTGAGTGTACCACATTTTCTTTAGCCATTTATCCATTGATGGACACATGAATTATTTCCAGCCCTTTGTTATTGTTAACACTGCTTCAATAAACTGTTTCAAATGTGTCTTTTTTTATTGCAGCTTTAATTCTTTAGGATACATAACTAGTAGTATTGTTAGATCAAATACTATTTTTCTTTCCAACTTTCTGAGGAAGCACCAAACTACTTTCCATAGTGTTGACACCATTTTGCATTCCCACCAACAGTGTATTAGAGTTTCAATCTCTCACCCTCACCAGCACTTGCTATTTCGTGTCTTATTTAGTAATACTATTTTTGCTGAGTAAAATGTCTTCACTGCAATTCCAAAGTTCGAATCCACCAGCTCTGTGGGAGAAGGCTGGGGTATCTCCACCTGTGCAATTAACTGCCTCTGAAAACTAGCAATGGGTTGGTTCTGACTCTACAATGCACAATAACAAAACAGGTAGTGGTGGCCAAGTGGGTAAGCAGTTGCACTGCAAAACCAAAGGCAGGTGATTCAAGTCAACCACTACCCCATGGAGAAAAGAAAGATGGGTATTCTTCTTCATGTGATTTACAGGCTCTGAAAACCCACTGGAAGGTCAACTATGAGTTGGTTCTGACTTGACAGTAATGAGTTTTTGAGAGTATCTAATGATCCTGAGCATTTCTTCAACTGTGGGCCATCTGAATGTCATCTTTGGTGAAGTTTCTGTTCTTGTCCTTAGCCCATTTTCTTTTTTAAATTTTTTATAAATTTTATTTTAATGAAAATTTACAGAAACTTTGGATTTCCATTTATTCATTGTTGCATG
>NW_006400010.1:2051030-2052212 GCF_000299155.1 Elephantulus edwardii
CTCATTGCATACTCCTACGATAAAAATAATGCCCTAAAATAGAATACTTTTAGACTATTCTCTCCCCCATAGACTTCAATGCCGTAAACATATTTCTAAATCAGTAGTTCTCTTTTTTACTCTTTTGGAGAAGTCTTTGATGTACTACTCTTAGGAGATCCCACTCACCTAGTTTATGCTATGATGCTTGTACATTTTCAGTTATATTTGATAGTCTATGCTATTACATTTGCACCAGGTTAGCCCCCCCTTTTGATGATAAGTCCTATCCTTGAAGAGCTGCAATCTGTCTTAGAGACTCCCCCAAAATTTCAACTTTGTTAGTCTTCTTCACAGGTCTTTGCTAATCTTAAAAGTCCCTGAGCGGCACAAATAGTTGAGTGCTTAACTATTAACTGAAAGTTTAATGGTTTGAGTCCACTTGGGAGTGTTTCAGAAGAAAGAATACCTGTGAAGCACAGTATATTCAGCGATATATGGAGTGGTCATGAGTTGAAATCAACTTGATGACAGCTGATTTACAGGTCTTACCTCATGAGATGATGAGTAGAGAACACTAAGACCAGTTCTCCAATGGCTGTTTTTAAGACCATCTAGTTCTTCAGTGGCTGTTGTTAAGACCTCACTCAGGCTGCCCCGCACCTTTCCTAAAGTGGGACAGACCATTCTACACTAGTAAATCTTTCCTGGACCAAATTTAAAAATCAGCCCATCACAAAGTGGGTTGGTTCTTAGAATGTGATCACAATGGTCATCTGTCTCTTAAGTATCTTTCAGAAAGACTGCAGAACAAGTTGTGGTACATTCACAGAATGAAATACTACAAAGCACGCAGGAGCAATAATTTTGTAATGTATTACCTAACTTGGGAGGGACTGGAGAGCATTATGCTAAGTGAACTAACTAAGTCCCTAAGGGCAAATACTGTTTAAAACATTATTGTAGAATGAGAATGAGGATCCAAGGAGGGAGAGGGTGGAAGCAGAGGGATGAGGATGGGCATGGGTCTGGCATGTTAATTGTAGGGTTGTACAATTTTATTGTGGGGGATGAAGGAAACGGGAAGAATCTTGTGTGGAAAAACAAATGTATTCAGACTTCACCACAGTAAGAATAGCATGATTTAGCAGAACAGCAAACATCAAATGCTGGTGAGCTTTAGAGAAACTGGAACCCTTATTG
>NW_006400010.1:2053022-2057203 GCF_000299155.1 Elephantulus edwardii
AAAAAAAAAAGATTGCAGAGTAAAAGCAAATCTGGCCATGAGAAGTGGCTTGGGTATGTGATCTAGGCAGAACCAAAAATATAATCATGGAACATCCTTGAGATCTCAGTAAATTTCTCCATTGTCCCGTACCTGCTTAAGGAGTTGCAGAGTCCGGAACTTGAAATGCTGCTTTTGACACCAACACTCTCCTATAGAAATATTAGGCTCTCTTTTGCACTTTCCTTCTGCCCGACATACGGCCAGCACGTCACCTGTGCCAATTACTTCTACTCTTTTCAGAACCCCTTTCTAATGATGGTGGTTAGTGACTAATAGGGAAAAATTCTCCATAAGATCATGCCAGCAATAGAGAGATTTATGTGGCTGCTTGCTCTAAACTGCTTATTATTGTCTTCTTTTTATTGATGGTACATGACAAGGTGAGCTCTCTATGCCCCTCGCCTTTCTTAAGGGGACTGCATTGAAACTGTGTCAAGAATGTGAGAGAGTGTGTGTGTGTGGGGGTGTAACTTTTATTTCATACTGGTTTACTTACAAAGTTCTTATACATTATTTTTCACACCAGATCTTTTCAATTTCCTTTTGCCACCCCTCCTTCCAACCCATCAAATTGTGTGACCCCATGATTAATCTCAGCCTCCACACATCCTCACCCCTCTGCTTCCACCCTCCCCCAACAGTGATTTTATACAGTATTTGTCCTTGTGGACTTAGTTAGTTCACTCAGCATAATGTTCTCCAGTCCCTCCCAAGTCAGATAGTGCTTTATAAAATCCTTGGTCCTGTATGCTGCATAGTATTCCATCATGTAAATGTACCGTAATTTCTCTATCCATTTGATTATGGTTAGACATCTTGGCTGCTTTGGTTTACTACTGTCTTGATGTCAACATACTTGACAACTCCCTCCACACAGCACATCAGACCCACGACTGACACATTGGAGGTGGGGACACAGAGAGCTATGCCAGTAAATTTCCCCATTCAGCTCAGGTATGATCTTGCCCATGGCCTTGGCAGAGCCAGTAGATGCAGGGATGATGTTCTGGGCAACTCCGTGGCCATCTTGCCACAGTTTTCCAGAGGGACCATCCACGGTCTTCTGGGTGGCAGTGATGGCATGGACTGTGGGCATGAGTGCCTCTATGATGCCAGAGTTTTCATGGGTGACCTTGGCCAGGGGTCCCAAGCAGGTAGTGGTTCAGGAGGAATTGCTGGCAACCTTTGAGAGAGTTGTCTTATTTCTCATGGTCCCATCACAAACATGGGGCATAGGCAGAAAGAGCAGCGATCTTTTGGCACTACCCTTCACGTGAGCCCCAGCCTTCTCCAAGAATGTAAAGACACCACAACATACTCCATCAGCATTACCCACTTGATGTTAGCGGGATCTCGCTTCTGGAAGATAGTGATGGCTTTCCCATTGATGACCAGCTTTCCATTCTCAGCTTTGACAGTGCCAACGTACTTGCCATGGGTATAATCCTACTGTAACACATAAAACATGTAATGGAGGTCAATGAAGGGGTCATTGATGGCAATAACTTCCACTTTGCCATTTTTAAAAGCAGCCCTGGTGACCAGGCATCTAATCCAGTCAAATCTATTTACTCTAACCTTCACCATTGTGTGTAAGGGATGTGGCTGAGGCTGCACAAGAAGAGAGGTCTATCTGTCGTCAGTCCACAAGGAACAGAGAGCCGCTTATCGTCTCTGATACACCCCATTACCCTAGTGACTGAAGGGTCTTCCTCTCTTGGGCTGTCCTTGCACCCTCCCAAGCATGACGTCCCTCTCCAAGGACTGATCTCGCCTTGCAATATGTCCAGTGTATGTCAGACGAAGCTTTAGAATCCTTGTCTCCAAGGAGCTGCCTGCTTTCACCCTCTGCAGGATGAACCTGTTCTCCTAGCAATCCAGCGCTTTTCTCCAGCACCACAGCTCTAAGGTATCAGTTCTCTTTCTATCATCTATAGTCACTGTCCCACTCTCTGATGCATAGCACACAATTGCGAAGACTATGGCCCAGATCAGGCGCACCTTAGACTCCAGACTGTCATTGTTGCTCACCACTACTTTGGAGAGGTTTCTTACAGCAAACTTTCCCAGCGCAATATGTCTTTTAATTTCCTGATCTTGTAGATAGCAGGGGGAAAGTCACAGTCAAGCTTTCTTCTTGGGATTTGTTCCCTGCTTTTCACTCTGCATTCACCCACCCATGATATACAATCTCTTAAGTGTCTCTCCCTTGATTTCTCATAGTATGAGGGAGTAAACTTTTACTGAAGAGTTTGATAAGAAAGGCACAGAATTCCTGTCTCAGGATCAGGCTGGAAAGATGTATCCATGGTCCCAGAAGTGCTACCTACTGCTAACATCACCAACACCAGTACCATCTTTACCCATAGTGCACCACCCCAGATGCTGAGACAACATTCCTCATCTATTTTTTTTTCTTTTTTGGAAACTCTATGAACTTGGAGAAATTATGAAAGTTATACAGGTGTTCAGGTCTTTCATTCATAGGGTCTCTATGAGTCATCTACAGCTCAATGGCCCTTAACAACAACAATGAGAGGGCTCTGTTGGCCTAGTGGATAGAAAGTGATGCTACCAAGCCATAGGTGGGTGATTGAATCTGCGGCCTTTAGGTCTGGTTTTAATTGTTTTTGGTCAAACATTCTTCTAAGTAGTATAGCTCTGGTCTGTTCATTTGCTGTACAGAGGTAACTCGTGGTTGTCACGATGCTAAACACTGTGATAATGATGTGTCAAGTGCAATAATGGTTACCCATGATGGACAGTGTTTGGTGGAGAGAGATCCATGATTTAAACAAGCTTAGAAGCAGGAGTGGCATCCACTTCTGAAATAGCTTGCCTCCGGAAACTCTTAGGAACTTAGAGATATGATGAAAGTTATATAAGTGTTCAGGTCTTTCGTTTATGTTCATACTGTCGCTATGAGTCATCTATGACTCGATGACACTTAACAACAACAAACTATTTGACCAGTTTTTTTATGCAAACTGTTTTGTTTTAATCACAATATCATATAACTACAATAATACATTTTTTTCCATTCATTCATTGTTCCCCCAGTTCACTTTTCTCTTTGAAAAGAATAAAAATTATCTCATTGTTATACAATCTTCCCCCAGTCCACTTTACGTTTCTGGTTAAAAGGAACATCTCTCATATATAAGGGTTGATTGGTACAGGTTGTTAACTAAGTCACATCAGTTAATTATTTATATTACCCAGACAATAGAGAAGTGACATATTGCAGGTACAGAGAAAAATCCATCGGGAGGAGGTGCTGGGGGGACACACTACAGGAAGGAAAATTATTAAATGACAGATAAGGAAGTTTACCCTTGTCATGGGCTTTCATCAAGAATAATGCCCCAACCCCATGAGTCTTGTTTAAAAGCACTTCCATTTAATTAGAGCCAGAGTAGAACATGTAACCCAGGTTTCCAGAGCCCCAGTAGCGAGCCCCAGTACCAATCAGTACAGTATATTGACAAGCACTGCAAATATGAAAAACAGCAGCAAATTACTTTACCTTTGCAGTCATGCTCTTGCATTAAAGTAAAAAACACAACAGAGAGAATTTGTTTTTATAGGAGATATATTTAATATATTTAATAAACCATAAGCATAAAATAGGTTTGCGAGTTGACAGAAAGAAGACCATGTTGTTGTTGTTGTTCTGTGCCTTTTGAGTCAGAACGGTCCCATAGCTGCCCTTCCAGCGGGTTTCCAGAAGCAGTAGGTTGGATAAAATGAAACCTTAAAGATAAGATCATGGAATCACAGAATGGAATTAAATGAGAAATTACAGGTTTAAATAACACATTAAGGAACAAACTAGTAGTATTACAATATTGTGTTACTACAATTATAGTACTAACATGATTTAGAAATACAGTGAACTACTGAAAATTTAGTTATGACTTTAGGTAAATAACTGATAATTATAGGACTACAGAGGAAAAAATATAACAAATGAAGAGCATTGGAAAGAAAGTAGTATATGAGGAAGATAAATAATGATAACCCAATATAAGAATAATTTATGTCCCTGAAATGTGAAGCCAGTTAGTGAAAAGAGACATGCTCATCAGTGTTATGCAAGAAAATCTCCTGGAAAGAAAGAAATTCACCAAGTGATATTT
>NW_006400010.1:2063023-2094809 GCF_000299155.1 Elephantulus edwardii
GTGATAGAACACGTGTGTGAAAGATAGAACATATTTAACTCTGAGACATCATATCTTTCTGTGTTTTTTAACTTTAAAAATACGGAAAGTTTTGGCCCGGTCTCCAAGATGTCATTCCCAAAGTACAAGCCATCGTGCCTGGCCACCCTACCTGCTACCCTCTACTCAGCCATATACGACATGTCTCCAGAGACCCGTTGGGCTCAAACCGAGCAGCTGGCCATTACATCCCAGCCTAAACAGGAGTATCTGCTTCAGCTCAGTGACCTCAACCGGCAGACGATCATTGAAGATCCTGCCTTGACTCGTTGGACCTATGCAAGATCAGCGATTGTGTATCCCAATTTCAGGCCCACCCCCAAGCTCTAGCTCATAGGAGCTGTGTTTGACCTTGGGCCCCTCTTCTTTTGGTATTATGTTTTCAAAACCGAGAGAGAGAGGAAAGAAAAACTTATCCAGGAAGGAAAATTGGAATGATCATTTAACATCTCATATTAATTTTGACAGAGATGACTATGTATTATTGCTTAAATAAATCTTCTATTAGTCATTTAAAAAATGTGGAAAATTTTACATGTATCAGAGCAAGGGGGGAGAAATTATCTCCAAGAGGAAAATAATAAGCTTGGGTCAAAGTTATGCTTATCTGTTTACCAACAATTCTATGCCTAGGAATTCACTGTAAGGAAATAATTACATGGTTATATAAGATTTGTATACAAGGGTATTCATTATAACTTATAAACATTTTTTAAAAATTATTTTATATTGGTTTACTTATAAAGGTCATAAGGTTAATATGCATTGTTTCTCACTCATCTTCTTGAAATGTCATTTAAAAGTTACAAAAAAGCCAATTGTAGAATGTTATGTGTGAATCACAATAAATTGTGGCTAACCTTGAGGAGAATAGAAATCCCCAAACACTTGATTGTGTTCATGGGAAACCTGTACTCAAGACTAGGAAGCAGTTCTCACAACAGAACAGAGAAATATCACATGGTTCAAAATCAGGTAACGAGTGTATCAGGGATGTGTCCTGTCTCCATACCTTTTCAATCTATATACAGAACAGATCATTCTGGAGGCTGGGCTTTATGAGAAGGAAAGAGTTGGAGGAAGTCTCATCAACAACCTATGTGTTATGCAGATGACACAACCTTACTTGATGCAGTTGAGGAGGACCTGAAGCACTTGCTGGAGAAGGTGAAGGACTGTAGTCTTCAATATGGATTGAAGCTCAGCATCAAAAAGACAAATATTCTTAACCACTGGGTCAATTGGCAGCCCCATGACAAATGGAGAAGAGATTGAAGTTGTTGGCAATTACAGTTTGCTCAGCTCCACAGTCAACACTCTTGGCACCAGCAGTCAGGAAATCAAAAGACAAATTACATTGGAAAAATCTGCCTGGGGTCTCTCCAAAGTGTTGAAAACTAACAGTGTTAATCTAGAGACTAAAGTGCACCTGATCCAGGCCATAGTACTTTTTAAGGACATCATGCTCAGAAGGGTGAAGGGACAGCTAAGGAGAGGAAGACCCTGGATAAGATGGATTGACACAGTAACTGCGGCAATGGGGGTTGGTGTGTTGAAATCAGTGCGACTGACTTAGGACATGGCAGGCTTCAGAGCTGCTGTACATACGGTTGCAGGCAACTTGACGGCACACAACAACAACAATAATATTCACCAGTCTAGCAGCCAGTGACTATCCTCACCCATGCACGGTCCTTTGCCTGAGTTGAATTAGTTGCCAGGTGTGCACCAACCCTGCATTTGGGAAAACATGCCCTTCACCACCTCAGGCCAGCAGAGTGTGCAGAGCCAGCTTCTGGACCAGTGAGAACTCTTTCCAAGTTCAAGTACCTTGCAGTCATCACCATCTGGCCTGATAGGAGCTCTCCTTGGGTACCAGGAAACTGTCTCTAGTTGACTTCTGGAACATTAGATCTACTTCTGGGACAGTTAATCAGATCTTCTTCTGGGACCAGATACCCCCCAGCCTCCTTCAAAGACAGAAAGAACTCCTTCTGGTGCTTGGGGCTCTGACTCCTTCCTCATCCTCCTTGTTATTAGGTGCTTTTGAGTCAAGTATGACACATAGCAACAGACCTGAACCTTGTCCCATTGTGTGCTAGCCTCCTCATCTCTGACACACTCGAGCACATTAGAACACCTCATTAGGGGGGTCTTCCTCTCCTTTACTGAAAATCCACTTTTCAAAGCATGATGTTCTTCTCCAAGGAATAGCCACTCCTAGCAACATTCTCGATGTAAGAGTGTTGAATTTTTGCCATCCTTGCTTCCAAGGACCACTCTGTACTTTTTCCAGTGCATACCTGTTTGTTCTTTTGGCATTCTCTGGAAATATTCACCACATATCGAATATATTGATCCTTCTGTCATCGTTATGCATTGTCCAGCTCTCAGATGTATAGTAAAGTGACCTTTACTCTTCAGACTGATTCCACTGCTCTTCAGTATTTTGGAGAGATCCCTGACAGCAGACTTACTCAGTGCAGTATGTCTCTTGATCTCCTGACTGGTGCCACCAGTGGTGTTGATTGTGGACCTAAGCAAGGCGAAATAATTGACAGCTTAAAACCTTTCTTCAGCAGTCCTCATCCTTAACTTGCAGAAATACCACTTGGATGTCAGTCTCACTGCCAAGTTTTCGCCTTCCCACCTCCCCCATTTCTGTTGTTCCACTTTACTAGTTTTTTCTTTTTGTTGTTTCCTTTTCTTCTTTCCCTTCCTTTTTCTTTAGTAAGTTACTAGTTTTCTTATACTCTTTTTTCTTCTTTTCCCCTTATTTTTAGTTTTTTTCTTTTATCTTTTTTCTATTATTTTCCTCTGTTTTAATTTTTATCATTTTCTTTGTTGTTGTTCTTGTCTGTTTCATATTTTCCTCTTAAGTTTTGTTTTCTTTCTGTGGCCATCACCCATTTCTCCATTACCTGATCAACAAAAAAATATAGTAAACACCAGCCCAACTCACCCACCCTCAATTACTTAAACAAGGAGCAGATATCTTTACATATACACTCTGATCTTCTGTTACACATCCACCAGGAAGGAAAAAGTAATGAGCACCTAATGGTTCTAAACTAGCAAGCAAAGTAGTACAGCCACCTGGATTTGGTGAAAACTGAAGCAAAACAAACACAGACATCTGGGTGAAACATTCCAAAATACAATCAATAATAAAATACAAGTACTTCCACAAACCTAGAAAATATTAAAGGCAACAGAATAATCTCCATTCACACAAAAAACCAAGACATACTCACCATAAAAAATGGCCAAAGTACAACAGACAAATGAAGGAATGCTCGGAATCACTGGCAGTAAGAGAGATTCAAATCAAAACCACAATGAGACACCATCCCTCCCCAAGAGCAGTGACAAAGTTTAACAGGACAGTGGGCAATAAATGTTGGGGAGGGTGTGGAGAGGTAAGAATCCTTCTACATTGTTGGTGGGATTGTAAAATGGTACAACCATTCTGGAAGGCAGTTTGGCGCTTTCTCAAAAAGCTGAACATAGGGGAGCTCTGGTGGCCTAGTGGTAAGGAGCTGCAACTACAATCCCAGAGGCAAACTGTTGGAATCCACCAGATGCTCTGCCGGGGAAGGAGGGACAATCTCCTCCTGTACCAGTCAGATCTGATTTGACGGTACACTCACACAAAAATAATAAAATTAAATTTAAAAAAAAAGTTGAACATAGAAATTCCATACGACCCAGCTATTGCACTGCTTGGAATATACCCTGAGAATATGAGAACCTGGGCACAAATGGAGACTTGTATACAAATGTTCATCATGTTATTCATCATCGCAAGAACATGGAAACAGCCCAGACGTCCAACAATGGAATGGATTGAGAAATTATGGTACATCACACATTGGAATACAACGCTGCATGCAGGAGCAATGATTTTTAAAATCACTCCCTAACTTGCAAGGGACTAGAGAGCATTATGTTGAGTGAAATTAGTCCCATAAGAACAAATACTGTATAAGACCATTACTGTTGAAACAGAAAGAAAACTAGTAAAACGTGTATGAAGATCCAAAGGGCGGGGATAATTATAGGGTTCACATTGTGATGGGTGAAAGGAGGCATGGGTAAAGAAAATGTATACAAACTTTGTAAGTAACCCAGTATAAAAGGAAAAAGTTATTTTTTTAAAAAAAGACCACAATATACAGTTCAGAGGTAGGAAACCTTAGTGGAAAAGATGGCATTGGAACTTCCTGAGAAGAAATTTAGAAGAATGGTATTTAGGTACTTTCCACAGATTAAGAGAAAGTTTTTTTAAAAAAAAACACTGACAAAAACACAACCAAAGCCCTAGAAGAATTTTTTTTCAAGATAGAAGTTGTATAAAAACAACAAAAATGCAAAAGATTGATATTAACATTTCAGGAATAGATAGCATATTGAGAGTTCAAAGGATTAGATTCAATTAAATGGAGTAGAATTAGCGATATTTAAGACAAATATCTCTATATTCTTTTTAGAGGAAAAATAAGAAAACAAAACTAAGAATTCTGTGGTATATTAGCAAGATGAATAACATGTGCAATCAGAATTCTAAAAGTACAGAGAAATTGCTGAAGATCTTTTGGAAGAAAATGTCCCTGATACCATTAACCCTGATAACATTCAAGAAGATCTACAATAAGGTAGATCCCAAAAGACAGTCACTAAGACGTATCATTCAAACTTTCCAAACCACAGATAGAATAGTTATCTACAAAGGAAAGCTAATAACTATGAAGAAACCATGCAGGAAAGAAGGATGACATAAAACCCTGAAGGAGAAACACCCTGTCAAAATGTGGTGAAATTGAAACATTTACAAGTAAGCAGAAACAGAGTTGTGGAAACCAGACTAACAAGAAATAATAAAGGGAATCCTTCACACAGAAGTAATAGTGGTAAAAAAAAACCCTGGAGATTAAGATACATGACAACATCACCCAGGATCCAACCCAGATAACAGAAATATAAAAATTAAATTAACCTACAAGACTAGAAATAGGCATCAGTTTGTAACAATGACAATTGCAAGGCAAAAAGAGGAGGAAATTATATAATTACAGAATTTCTAGGTGGAAATTCGTCAAGACGTTATCAGGATAGAATTATCTTAAATGTGAGGAGATATTGTAATAAATTATAGGGCAAATGCAAAGAGAAATAATAAGCTTTCTAATCAAGATAAGAATAAAATAGTAATTAGTAAATATGAACTTGACAACAAAGAACACTTGAAAACGTGAACTCAGCATAGGAAAAAAAAATAAATCATTAGCTCAATATAAAATAAAAAAGAATTGCCTACTTGTCATTAATTATACTGATTGTTAATGGATTAAATGCACCATTCAAGAGAAAGAGGGTGGCAAAAGGTCCAGTGGCACAACATAGACCAAAAAAGAAAAGCTCTCAGTGGTCTTCCAAAAACAGTAGGTTTGGTTTTTTTAAAAGAAAAGAAAGAAAAAAAACAATCATAAGAATTCCTTTAGCAATAAGCTTAACATTTTTTCAGAGAAAATATTATAACACCAGAAACTTTCAGGTTGACATTTACTTAGTTTTTACAAGAGGAATACTTAAAATTTACCCAAGGTTTACATGTGAACATGTCCAAGTTTGTAAGTATAAACCTCAAAGGGTAACTCCAAAATCAAACGTTGAGCCACTGTGTTTTTCACGTGTAAACAAAAATGTGTCAAAATGACTAGCTCTATGTCAACAGGCTCAAATCCTTGGAGTTTCACTGGGTTATCACCCCAGGTGGCTACTTACTTGCCAGGGTTAACATTGAACAGGAATACTTAGATTCACCAGTGAGAAGCATCGCATGTTAGCAGTTAATTATCTACCTCCCTGTCCCATAAAACTTGGTTAATTCTCCCTCAAGAATTTTTCCTCAATGTTTTAAAGGAAATTGTACCATGTACTCATAACCTTTTTTCATGATCAGAATCATATTTCAAAGTAAAAGTATTTTACAACTTCTTACTTCATAACAGCTAACCATTAGGAAAAAAAGACTCTCAAAAAAAAGACTCTTTGCCAATACATACGCACAATTTTTTTTCTGAAAATAAAGTCAAATAAAAGTGGTCAAATTTACACATTCAGAATAAAGTACTGTTAAGATCTTGGCATATCTGCTCATGTTGGTTATTCTTAGGTGCCTTTGAGTTGACTAAGATTCAAAGTAATGCTAAAAACAGATACAAACCTTGCCTTATCCTATGCCATCTTCAAGACACCTTCATGCCTTCATGCCAATTCTGCCGTCAGTGTATGATAACCCTCTCCAAGAACTGGCCCTTCCTGATAATGTGCCCAAAGTATATGAAACAGTTATTAATTATATGATCTCTTAAGGTGGGAATGACCAATTGAAAAGAAATGCTGTCACATCCATCAAAAAGAACATTTTACGATTTGTCCTCTTCAAAGGGAGCTCTGGTGACCTAGTGACAAGAAGCTGTGCTGCAATCCAAAAGGTGCGTGAGGTTCGAATCCACCAGGAGCTCTGCTGGAGAAGGAGGGGCACTCTCCCCCTGTACCAGTCGGATCCAATTCCAATGGTACACAACAAGGGGGGGGGGGAATCCTCTTGCAAACAATGCTCTTAATTAACTAAAATAGAATTGTGTCCTATATATGCATATAAGGACGGCCCATTGATATTATTCAAGCATATGTAGAAACCACCAAAGCCAAAGATGGGTAAACTGAAAAATGGGTAAAGACCTGGAGTTAGAAAACTAAAAGGAAAGATCATGCTAGTCGTTTCTTAAGCTAAAATAACAGGGTTGAGGGGAATCAAGGTCCATGCAGCAATGTGAAAGTATTTTATGGCAAAAAACTGAATGATGCAAGAAATATCAAAAGAAGATGGAGGGAATGTACATAATCACTGTACCAAAAACGTTAGTTGAAACTAAACCATTTCAGGAAGTAACATAATACAGAACAAGTGATACTGGAACAAAAAGTCAAAACTGCACTCCAGGCATTGGCAGACAGGCTAGAGGAACTGACAAGATACCAGTTGAAGTAGTTGAGCATACAGGTGCAACCCTGGATTTACTTACTTGTCTATGCTAAGAAACTTGGAAGACAGCCACCTGGCCGCCCTACTGGAAGAGATAACATATTTATGTTTATTCCAAAAGAGAGAATCCAACAGAATGAAGAACTTATCAATGTCATTGGTACTCCATGCAAGTAAAATTTTGCTGAAAATTGAACAAAATCAAATGAAGCCATACATTGGCAGAGAACTGACATAAATTCAAGCTAGTTTCTAAAGAAGCCATGAAATGGAAGGTGGTATTGGTATTGCTCATGTCAAGTGGATCTTGGCTAAAAGCGGAGAATGTCAGAAAGACATTTACTTATATTTTATTGTCTATGCACCAAAACAAAGATTTTCACCACTGGGCCAATTGGCAGCATCATTGTGAATGTTGAAGAGATTGAGATTGTTAACAGTTTTAGTTTGCTTTGCTTCCCAGTCAACACTCTTAGTACCAGCAGCCAGAAAATCAAGAGATTAATTGCACTGAGAAAGTCAGCTGTCAGAGACCTCTCCAGAGTACTGAAGAGCAACAACATCAGGCTGGAGACTAAGGTGCGTCTGATCCAGTCCATAATCTTCTCAGTTGTGCGCTATACATTGGAGAGCTGGACAGTGACTAAGGATGATACAGGATTGATGTCTTTGAGCTGTGGTGCTGGAGAAGAGTGTTGAACATACCATGGGCTGCTAGGAGAACAAACAAGTTTGTCCTGGAGAGAATGAAACCAGGCTGCTTCTGGGAGGCAAGGATTCTGAAGCCTTGTCTGACATACTTTGGGCATGTTGCAAGAAGGGGCCAGTTCTTGGAGATGGACAGCATGTTTGGTAGAGTGGAGGGAAAGTGCAGGAGAGGAAGACCCTTGATGAGATAGATTGATTCTGTGATTGGGGCATATGGTCATGGTTGTGGCTGAGACAGGTTGGCACGGGATAGAGCAGGTTTTAGGGCTCTTGTACATAGGGTGGCTATGGGTCGTGACTCGACGGCACATAACAACAACAATGCAAAGGCATTCAACTATGTGGATCATAATAAATTATAGATAATACTGAGAAGAATGAAAACCCCAGAACACTTAATTTTGTTAATCGGAAACCTGTATATGAATTATCCACTAAACAGAACAAGATGATCCTGCATGGTTTACAATCAGAAAAGATGTTAATCAAGGTTGTATGTTTTCTCCGTAGCTATTCAGTTTGCCTGCTGAGCAAATAACTTCAGAAGCTGGACTGTATAAAAGAGTATGATTTCAGAAATGGAAAGACTCAACAACAGCTTGCGTTATGCGAATGTCACAATCTTGCTTGTCGAAAGTGCAGAAGACATGAAGCACTGACTGCAGAATATCAAGGACTATGCCATTCCATATGGATTACATTTTAACATAAAAATCCTCACAACTGGACCAACGAGTAGCATCGATTACATTTTAACAAAATTCCTCAACAACTGGGCCAACAAGTAGCATCCATTACATTCTAACATAAAAATCCTCACATCTGGACCAACAAGTAGCATCATAAATGGACAAAGGGAGAGAAAGTTAATGTCAAGGATTTCAATTATTTGGATCCATCATTAACATGCATAGAAGAAGTAGTCAAGAAATCAAATGGCATATTGCATTGAGTTTCTCTGCTGTCAGGGACTTTAAAGCGCTCAGGAGCAGTGATACCACTTTAAAGACGAAGGTGCTTCAGATTCAAGTCCTAGATCCGTTGCTTCCTGTGCATGTGAAAGGTGAACCATTGAGTAAGGAAGTTGTTATGTGACATCAAGTCATAACTGACTCATAGTTGATCTTTCAGTAGGTTTTTAGAAGCTAGAAATTGCTTGGGAAGAGATGACCTATTTTCCTCCTGATGAGCATCTGATGGATTCAAACCACCAGTCTTTGGGAGTAGAGGACCAGAGCTCCATGGATAAGGAATACTGAAGAAGAACTGGTGCCTTTGAATTTTTATGTTAGCAAACCAACCTAAGAGGTTATACAGGCAGATGCTTCTTAGCAGCAAAAGCTGTGAGACTTTGCTGATGAACTTTGGCCACATTGTCAGGAGGCATCACTCCTCGGACAGAGATACCATGTTTGGAAAGGTGGAAGGTTGAAGGAGCATGGTGCAGGGTTTTGGTTTGTTTTATATAAGGTTGGTATTAGGGAGGACTGATGGCACCTGCCAACAATGACATAATAAAAGAAAAATGAAACTCAACAATGCTTATTATTTACCTCAAAATAGAAAGTCCTCTGATTCTACAACCAAAATTTTTTTAAAAAATTTAGTAGTTGGAGTTGGACTTTGTATTTTTTTGCAATTTTAGACAGAAACAATGAGGACATTAGTTCTTTCACACTATCTCACCCCTTTCCTTGCCTGTTAGGTGGCTGTAGTAATCTCTTCTGACTGTCAGTTTAGAGACTTGATGTCACATCCTGTGATGGCTGAACAGATAGAAGGACTTGCAACTGGCCCTCCTTTGACAATAACTCTTGTTTTCCTGATGTTCTTCGTGCTCCAGCGACACAGCCTCCACTTCCCACATTCTGTAGTTGTCACTGAAGCCCCAGTTACCAATCACCTCAACATTGCTACTACTCACCCATCACAGGCAACTGAGGGCCTGTGGATAGTTTCTTTAGAATAAAGGAAAATTGTTCCATTCGCCTCCCCCTTTATATAATTTTGTTTCTCCACCAATCAGATAAAACATCCTTGCACGTTTTTGGAGATCTTTAGACAACAAACTCCTTTTCTTCTGGCACCTTCCATAACTCCCAGTTGTCTCTGGAGAGAAAAACATCCAGAAGGAAAGAAAACATGACATAGGACAAGTGTGTTAGTATTTCAGAGGGTTATAAGCAAGCTATTTTCCTGATAAGGGAGACTCCTGATGAGATGCAAAGTCTTTCATCAGCAGAAGTTAAAGAGATGCTAGATAACAGGAAGGCATGTAAATCCAATTTTTAATTGACTCAACTGTGACAAACCTCTGCTATTTAAAATCAACATTCTAGCATAGTTATTTACATCCCATTTGTTTTAACTCTAGATTCTTGCATCTTATATGCACAGTACCCTAATTTTTATTATTACTGGCATCACTTCATGAATCAGTGTCCAACCAAGGACAATAAAGATAGTTACAGTTTTGGAGGCTCTAATTTATTTAACTTGTTGAAATGACTACCAAAACAGCCATATTGTGCCATGTTTCTTTTTGGGTGCTTAAGTTTTTGGTAGAAATTTTCTCTTCTTTTTTTTTTTTTAGAAATTTTCTCTTCTATCAGTTGACTTATAATGCAAGTTCTTCTCACATTTACAACAAATACATTTTTAAAACAAGGAAAATAATCCATTTTTAAGCATGTCAAGCGAGGGAATTAATGAAGATGCTTGCAGCACCATGGGACTAAAATGCACTATTAAATTCCTTTTTATTGAGTCTGCCCTTATGAACCATTAATATCGCAGACATTTTTTTACACAGGCATTGAGTTATCTACTGCCAGGCAGAGAATGGGAAGCTCAGGTTCATTTTGTGAATTTGTTTTGTGTTTGTATCAATCTGGGCTCTTGGCTGCAAGCATCAGATTCTCTGGCTTAGCCAAATTCACAAGGAATGATTAAATGGCATCAGGTGGCTTGTTAAATCACAAGCAGGGCCAGAAAACAAGGCTGGGGGCTCTGCAGCCAGGAAAAATGACCCAAATCACACTGCAGAGCTAGAACCACAGAAGTACCATTAGTGCTGCCCCTGAGCATGAACACCTGCAGCATCACTCACTGTACCGGATATTGGACACCTCCACGAAGACTGCCACCTTCTTTGGAGAAATGATTGATTCCAAGGGCAAAGCAGGGAAAGTATAGAGAGCCTGGAGCATCCTGTGGTACAGAAAGCAAGGAAGTATACAGAGATCAATGGAGAAGTGTCAAAAGCACCTAGATACTGACTGGAAGGGGGTTCCCACTGGCCAGATGTGGGTCAATTTGAGGATCAGAGTAACAATAGAAATTAATCATAATAAAACCAAAGTAAAATCTAAGATCAGAAATTGCATGTGGCTGTCATGCTTATATAATGTCTAGACTGGTCTCTGTATCTTTGTCTTTGAAGGCCACTGAGACCAAGATATTCACACAAGCAAGATACCATCCCACAGGTTAATTTTTAATAATGAGAAGTAGTGTCTTTACACTGGAGAGACTCTACTTTAAACAAGTACTCAAACCTAGCGCCTCTAGTAATGGGACAGATAGCTAGCATGTGCCTCCTGGTGTTATACATTGGGAAGGACACAGTATTATGTACATATTTTCCCAGAAATATGTCCAT
Organism: Elephantulus edwardii; assembly: GCF_000299155.1. Lineage (NCBI taxonomy): Eukaryota > Metazoa > Chordata > Mammalia > Macroscelidea > Macroscelididae > Elephantulus > Elephantulus edwardii. The sequence continues at coordinate 2,074,483 of NW_006400010.1, forward strand.
TTTTTAAATTGTAATTTGCAGGTTTACAAGGAAACTTGATTTTTTTTCATTCCTTCATACACATTTTACTTTCTCACCCATTTAGTATGTAAAGTATTGCCTGTTCAAGATTATACAGTACACATAATGTCTGATAATCCATTTCTTTCAGAATGTTCTTCCCTTCTAGGGGAATGCTCTTCTACCTATTCCAGGGTAATGTTCCTTTTTCTGTGCATTATTTTCCTGCTCATGAAGCATAAATAGGTAAATCCAAATTCTGGGATAGTCTGTAAACCAATTGAAAATTGACCAGCAAACGTAAAAAAATGTCAGTGGTCTTGAAAGACAAAGATGAAGGTATTGGTTTGGTGTAGATTAAAGAAACATGACAGCTGCATGCAACTTATGCTCCTAGATTCCCCCCCCCTTTAGGCTTTAAAATGATACATGGAAGCAACTGGGAAAATTTTAATATGGATATGTTGTTGTTAGGTGTTGTCCTGTATGACTCTAGCGACCCTATCAACAAAAGATCTGACCTCTGTTCTGTCCTGCACCGTCTCACACTGTTACTGTGTCAGTCCACCTACTTGATGGTCTTCCTCTCCTCCCCTGACCCCTCCACCCTTCCCAACATGTCCTTCTCCAAGGAATTGCACCTTTTAGCAACATGCCCAAAGTATGTGAGACAAAGCCTAAGCCTCATCATTCTTGCCTCCAAAAAGCACTCCATCTGCACTATCTCCACAACATAACCTGTTTGTTCTCTTGGCCGTCCATGACATGTTCAGTGCTCTTCTTCAACACTACAGCTCAAAGGTGTCAATTCTTTTTCTGTCATCCTTATTCATTGTCCAGGTTTTAGATGCATAGCTAGTCATCAGAAAAACTATGGCCTGAATCAAGACGCGTTGTAGCCCTCAAACTGACATCACTAATCCTCAATAATTTGGAGAGGTCCATAACTGCAGATTTTCCCAGTGCAATGCATCTCCTTATTTCCTGACTGCTCGTACCAAGGAGTTAATTATGGTTCCAAGCAAAATGAAGCTGTTGACAGTTTCCATCTTCTTTCCATCCATTATGATGTTGCCTATCAGTCCAGTGGTAAGAATCTCTGTTTTCTTGACATTGAGATACAATCTGTGCCAAAGGCTGCATTCCTTAATGTTCTCTAGCAAGAGCTTCAGGTCTTCTTCAGTTTCAGCAAGCAAGGTTGTGTCATCTGCATAATACAAGTTATTGATGAGTCTCCCACCAATCCTGATACCACACTCCTCTTCATAGAGTCCAGTCTCTCGGATAACTTGCTCAGCATACAGATTGAATAGATACGGAGAAAGAATACAACCCTGGTGCAGTCTTCCCAGTTCCAAACTATGCAGTGCTCCCCAGCTCCATTTGCACAGTAGCCTCCTGGTCCAGTTATAGGTTCCGTATGAGCACAATTAAGTGTTCTGGGATTCTCATTCTTCTCAATGTCAGCCACAACTTGTGATCCACAGAGTCAAATGCCTTTGCATAGGCAATAAAGCACAAATACTATTATTATAGCAACGAACAAGTTCTTGGTTATGCCAGTAGTCTTGTAGGTATGTAAAAAATTTTTTAAAAAAAAAGCATACCAAATATTTAGCAGTAACATGTCAAATTATCTGCAACTTGCCTTAATATTCTGCAAAATCCAAGCCAAACCAGAAGAGAGGGAGAGTGAGTTTGTGTGTGTGTAAGAGACAAGTGTGTGAAGATAAAGCAAATGTGACAAAATGCTAACGTTTTGTTAAGTATGGTAAAATGTTAATTTGTGAATATTACTGCTGCTATTGTTAGGTACTGTCAAGTTGAGTACAACTCAGTGACCCTGTGAACAACAGATTTGTGAATAAGTAGAGTTATGTATGGAAATTTGGATTGTTTTATAGTATCTCACATGATACTTACTCTTTATTCCTTTTTCCCTCCAGTAAATAAAATTCCATAGTGGGAAGAGTCCTCCATAGGGATGCAAAGATTGGCAAGCATTTTCCTCCAGGGGGTCAGTCTGGCCTTACACAGGAGGACATTGTGAGGATAAAAGACCCTGGGACATTTCTAACAAGAAGTTGTATGGGCTGGCATGACCTTTGGAATCAAAGAGAGTCTCCAGTATATTGCTCATTTCTGTACCAAATTTCTCCTGGAGGACTTGCTAAGTTCTGTGGCAGTAAGAGAGACTGGGGGGTTCAGAATGGAGCTCTAGAGGAAACAACTGGCCATGAGTAGGGACTGGTGAAACTAGTGGATGAATGCATGGGGATTGGTTATGCTATATTGGCTAGACCATGTTCTAAATTGTTTTGAAAACTAGAAGGTTAAAAAACAAAACCAAAGAATTGTTGTGAGGAATGGGTTTCACTAAGTAGAATAGCAGCCATCTCTTAAAAACTGTCCTGAGCAGGAGGTAAATGAGAAGGGGCAGGTCCCTTTTTAATACCCAGAAATGGAGCCCGTAGGTAGAGATTGGCCAGGGTAAGGAGCTCATGGAGAACAATACAAAGATACCAGCTGGTTCTGCTGGAGAATCTATGGGTTGCACTCCGGATAAGACTGGTTTCCAGTTGATTTAGAAATTGATTTCCAGGGTCAGGCATTTTAGAAGCATAGAAGCAGCGCCATAAATAACCTGCATAGTGCAACTTGGTGTAATAATCACTCTTTGACATTTTCTCCTCTCCAGTTTTTATTTTTAAATGTATGATATATAAAATTTCTCAGCCGTAGGCCTAATGTTTTGTTTTTTGTTTTTTTTTTTTTGCTTCCTGCATCTCGTGCTAGTGGTACTTAAAAGGCCAGTTCTCTATTTTTAGCTTTGTGAGTTTGAGCAATACTTCCAGGTTCAAGGGATAAAGATTGCTCATTAACATTTGTTTAGAGAATTGAGATAACTTCACACACCAGGAATGAAGATAACCAGTGTATGGAATCTGATAAAAATCAGAACATCCGGTCTAGTGAGGGGGAGCAATTTAGCAGAATTATGCAGACTGATGGTGACAATGATGGGATAAATTTTACTAATATAAGCTGCATTAATTACTGGAGCACGTATATGGCATGTGGGCCATGCTTTAATAAGCACAGTACTGGAGACATTAATCAAAATGAAAACAGTGGAGATTTTCCCATTTGTATTTGTGAAACCAAGAGATGTATTCAGTTTAGTGATTGTATTAAAACAGCCTTCTATTTAAGCATACTCTCTTTCACTTGATAAATGGTCATGAAGTCTCTGTCATTGGTCCAGCCACTTTGTTTTTCAAATCAGTGTCCAATTTGCGGATGTCTCTGTACCCCGACCCAAAAACAAGAGTAAGGGGAGTAAAATCTCACCCATGAAATATTAGGATTCGACTTGGGAGCAAAGCTTAACTCCACAGTTGGTTTGTTTCTCCCTCTCTGATTGCCATTAAGTCAGAGCTGACTCAGAGATAGCTCTGCAGCTAGTTTTCTGAGGATGTGAATCGCACGAGAGGAGACTGTCCCACCTTTGTCCTGAGGAGCCACTGATAGACTTGAACTACAAAAAAGACACCATCTTTGGGTTAGCAGTGCAACTCCCTACAGAGTATGCCACCAGAGCTCCCTAAGGTTTTTCTGCTGTTGTAGTGTTATGTGCTATTAAGTCTGAACCGACTCATAGCTGCCCCTCCAGCAGATTTTCAGCAGCAGTAAATCTCACAGGAGGAAATAACCCATCTTTCCCACAGAGCAGCTGGTGAATTCAAACCACATGCCTTTGGTTTGGCAGTGCAGCTCCTTACCACTAGGTCACCAGAGCTCCCAAGGTTCATTTAGGAGGATGAATTATAATTTGAGCATTACAGAAATCAGGATCTAAAAACTGTCCAAACTTTTAAATACGGCTGACAAGGTCTTTCATGAACACGTTCCTGGAGCTTCATCCCATCATCAGTTAATCAGTTGCTATTGAGTTGATTCCTAATCATGGAGACTCCATGTGTGTAAAGTGGAATTGCTCTGTAGGCTTTTCAGAGCCTGAAAGAGGTTGGCGGTTTGAATCCACCAGCCTTTCCAAGGGAAGAAGATGGGCAGTCTCCTGTTGTCATGTTTACAGCGACAGAAACCTGGCGGAGAGAGTCGCACTGAATTGGAATTGAACAGAGGACAGTGGCTTTGAATTTTGGATTGTCCTTTCTGAACCCTCCCAGAGCCCCCATGTTACTTCGAGCTGGGACCCTGATGCATTTGCATGTTGAACCTTTCTCCCCCTGGGCTAGCCTTCCTGGTCCACAATGGAGCCCAGCTCAGTCCCTAGCACATGGTGAGTGCCCATAGTATATTTGACGAGACCAGGCCAGCTCAGTGTAATGTGATAAGATTTTAAGATAAAAGATAATTTAAAATAGATGAGCCTGTTTACAGAAAGAGAAAGGCCATACCACCCTGAATGTGCCCGATCTCATCTAAACAGTAACCTCAGAGTATAGTTTTGGCTCAGGGTTTAGAGTTTATCTCAAAACAGTAGTATGAGGGAAGCACCTCTCATGTCAGTTGGTCCAGTATGTCCACTTTTGTTGTTTTATTTTAGGAATTTGTGGTTCTGTTCCACACTTTTCTCCTATAATTAATAAATTTTTTTAGGCTGTTGTTACTATTAGGTACTATCAAGTTGGTTCCAAATCAGCAACCAAACAAAGCAAATCACTGCTCAATCTTGCACCATCCTCACAATCCTTGCCATACTTAAGACTCTTATTACAGCCACTGTGTCAGTCCATCTTGTTGAAGGTCTTTCTCCTTTGCATTGATCTTCTACTTTACTTAGCATGATGTCCTTCTCCCTCTGGGAACTGGTTCCACCTGGAATCCTGTCCAGCATATGTGAGAAAATGTTTCATTCACCATCCTCACTTCACAAGATGAATGAAGAATACACCTAGTTATCTCATTCTTTGTAGCTAGTGGTGCAACTAAAGTTGACTGAGTGGTACGTTCTATTACTGTTAAAGTTACTATTGATTCCAGTATCTGAGGTACTGGAATCATTCAGGATACAAAGTCAGTATCTACTTACACTGAAATAATTCGTGATACAAAATCACTTAAGGTTGCAAAGATTTCCATATGCCCTGACTGTGGTTTACAGATACCAAACTAAAAGTATTTATCCTGTCACAGTTCTGTGTGTTATGCTCACTACTAAGTAACTATGGTCCTTGAATGAGTTTTCAAGAATGGCTGTAGTTTACTAGTACCATGTAAGCACTTGTACTTTAGTCTTCCATACTTTTTTCCAGAGTTCAGGAAAATGTGTGTTTGCTGAACTATGTTTCTTTGCAGCAGGGATAAAGTTGATTTTCTGGAGCGCCTGTCTGCACAAAAAACTGTCTTCTTGGATTGTGCCAGGCAGTTGGAATTCTTTTGAACTTTACATGGTCAGTAGGCTGCCTCAAGACCTTGGTGAGAAATAGCCTGGCTTGAGTGTATATGAGTTGGATTAAACGTGTCTTCTCTATGGGAAGTTGTCAGACAGTGCTCCGCTAGGGCCAAGGGTCTCCTTTCAGGCTGTCTCTGGCGGGTTGTGGTGGATGGCAGCCTGCAGAGATCTGGTTAATTGAAGCATCTGGCTCACGTCATTTTCTGGCTGTAATCTGTCATACTCGTTCCGTCATGTGTTTTTGAAGTGAGACTCAGAGCTGACATTCCATACAACCTTGAGTTCCCACCAGCATTTCCTTGCACCCCACCTTAGTTTCTTTGTGCTGCTATAATAGAATGCCACAAGTGGGTGGCTTTAACATAAATTTGTTTTCTTACAATTCTAGAGGCAGAAAATCCAAATTGGCACCTTAGATGTGTTGATTCCTTCCTCATGAGCAGCCCTGAGTGGGCACTCATTGGCTCTTGGCGTCCTCACATGGCAGCAGTCTTCCCTGATATGTACATGTGCCTCTGGGCCTATGCTTTTCTGTATTTAACTCCAGAGTGAGTATGTTAAGGGCACAGGCCTCATTAACAAAAAGAAAAACCTATTCCCAAACAGGATTACAGCCATCGAGGTCCAGCACACACATTGGGGGTCATAATTCAAGCTATAATATGTTTTTTCCCTCTCTCTTAAAATTCTAAACATGCTTTGCCTATTTCTTTATGCATGTGCTACTACTGTCCCATATGATTGTCCCCTGTGGCCCATGTGCCCATTCTGTCATGAAGCATTTACAGAAAAGGTGAGTAAGAGTCTTCCTGTCAACCAGGCAGGCTTTTAAAACTGATGCCTTTCAATCTCCTCAGACTCATTTTATAAGCCCAGCCCTCCTTTGTTTTCTGAATGGAGCCCATTCTTAAAAGCATGTTGTAGAACAAAGTTTTTAGTAAGGGAAGCAATTATTCTATTACTCTATTAATATATTCCCAGCCCATCCAAAAGCCAGAACCAGTTTTCTTAAATACCATGAAAATGCTCCTAAAACTCTACATAACCATCCACCAAGGATTTCTACATAATGTAAAGCCTTGGAAATACCAGCTGCCTAATTAATTGTGTGTAGTACTCCTTTGCACTGCAGAGTAGGGCTTTTCTGATTTTGACGTGGTCACGTGGGCAGTTCATTGAAATGCAGAGTCCAGAGCCACTGGAAATTCTGATTCAACAGGTCTAGAGTAGCAGCCCATGAATCAGTATGCCTCACAAGCTACCAAGTGATGTTAATGCCACTGACCCTGGGACCACCTGGAGAAAGAGGCCCACTCTAGAAGATACGTATCTCACCTTCCTTCCAATTAGATACAAGTTTTTGAAAGGATATTTTAAATATCCTGTAAATAATGAACACAAAGTATACTTAGACTAAGTGAACTGAAGTGTTCTTGTTAAGTGCCATTGAGTCATAGGTGACTCATAGAGACCCTATGAATGAAAGACCAGAACACTGATATAACTTTCATCCTTTCTCCAAGTTCCCAGAGGCAAGCTGTTTTGGAAGTGGGTGCCACTCCTGCTCCAAAGCTTGTTTTAATCAGGGAGCTACACTAAACAGTGTTCACCATGAGTAACCATTCTCGCATTTGACACATTAGTGTCACAGTGAACTGAAATAATCAGGTCATTTTCAGTAATGGTATAGAGCCTGGACACAGTAGGGTGTCCAGAGAGAGGTAGTTGAAGTTTTCATCATAGGCTGTCATGTTGGATGAAAGAATGAATAAAATGGTAGAACCCAGTGCCTCCTGCCATATGTCCAATTACAGGGACCTGGCAGACATCTTTTTCTGATTTGCATTCAGGAATCTTTTTATTATTTTCATATTTTTGTGTGAGTGTACCGTCAAATCAGATCTGACTGGTACAGGAGGAGATTGTCCCTCCTTCCCCGGCAGAGCATCTGGTGGATTTGAACCTTGTGCCTCTGGGATTGTAGTTGCAGCTCCTTACCACTAGGCCACCAGAGCTCCTGCATTCAGGAATCTTAACATTAATTCGTGGCTCCAGACCATCATCTGAAACAATAGATGAAACAGTGTGATGAAAATGAAAAAGGACATCTGTCCATAATCTCTTTGCTTACGGTCCTATAGCTCCTTATACCAGAAGACAGAGCTTGCCTTGGCATTTTGGGAATGGGATAATTCTTTTGTGACCCTGAGCACAGTTGCCAGCCACCACATTAGTTTTGTAGATATGACCTACAATTTTCCTTAAAGATTCCTTGTCACTGATGAAAATACAGTTGAACAAGATCTGCTTTCTGAGAACATGTGGTTCCATGAGGTCTTCTTTCGTGTCATAGCTGGGAAAGCTGCTCCACTGGATGCTGATGATGCACTTGACATCACATGTCCCTATCAGACAGCAGCTTGACCTCTTGTCTGCTTCCTTGAACTTAGTTTCAGCTTAAAGAATTTTTCTGACATTCACTTGCTGGTTTGCAGTTTTATGTTTTTGATTCAGTTAATGAATTGAGATCAAAATGTTTGCCAGTTGTTAAGAGTGGATATTTGAATAGTGAAGATGGGAGCCACCTGGATGAACTGACCCTTCCTTATATGTAAATTATGATCATTAGCTAATTCTTTTATTAATCTTATTGAAAGTTCACAGAGTGTTAGGGTTTCCAGTAAAAAAAAAAATTACAGGGTATTCTTCCCATTTAAATTTTTTTTCTCATTTTCATTTTCTCTTTTCTTGCTGTATAAACCCTATGAACCTAGAGAAAGGATGAAAGTTATACAAGTGTCCAGGTCTTTAATTCATAGGGTCACTATGAGTCTCCTCCAACTTGACGGGCACTTAACAACAACCAAAAAATGTTTGTAATAAAAAAATATTACTAGCATTAGGTACTGTTTGGTTTTGAGGGTTCCCATAATATCTGTTCTTTTTTTATACCTTCTCTTTTTCTGATCAATAAAAGGATATATTTGGCCCTTAAAATTTTTTTAAAAAGAGGTTAAAAAATGATTCATTGTTGCATAATTTCCCCCCCCCTTCCATTAAAATACTTTGCTTGGTCCTCTCAAGATACCCTTTGAAATCTTCTGTTCAGCTCTTTTACTTCAACGTGTTTCCTTTTGCTTTGGCTTCTTGACACTCCAGTGCAATCTTTACAGTCTCTCCTCACCTCTATTTCTATTTTTTTTCCTTTCTCCTCTGTTTTGTAATGACCTTTTGCTTTCTGCATGGATGATATCTTTGATATCATCCCACAACTCATCTGGAATTGAAGAATAAAAAGGAAGGAACTTGCTCTGCATTTCTCAAGCTGAAAGAACTGAAAAACAAATGTAAGCCTTATGTTGCAATATTGAAAGATGCTTTGAGCAATATATAGAATGACCCAGAAAGCATCAAAAGAAGATGGAGGGAATACACAGAATCACTGTACCAAAAAGAATTGATTGACACTGAAAAATTTCAGGAAGCACCATATGAACATGACCCAGTGGTAATGAAGGAGGAGGTAGAAGGTGTATTGAAGGCATAGGCAAAAATGAAGGCCCCAGGAATCAGTGGGATACCAACTTACTTGTTTCAATTCACTGATGCAGTTTTATTTGTGCTCAGCAGTCTGTGCCAGGAAATTTGGAGGACATCTGTATGGCCAACGGATTAGAAGAGATCCATATTTATCCCCATTCCCAAGAAAGGTGTTCCAACTGAATGTGGAAAACTATCAAACAATATCATTAATATCACATGCAAGCAAAATACTACTGAACATGATTAAAAACCAGTTAGAACAGTATATAGATAGAGATCTGACAGAAGTTAAAGCAGGATTTAGAAGAGGCCGTGCAACCCAGAATATCATTGCTGATGTCATATGGATCCTAGTTTAAAGTCAGGAATACCAGAAGAATGTCTGTTTGTGCTTTATTGACTATGCAAAGGCATTTGACTGTGTAGATCATAACAAGTTGTGGCTGACATTGAGAAGAATGGGCATCCCAGAGCACTTGATTGTGCTCATGAGGAGCCTATACCTGGCCCAGGAGACTGTTGTGCAAACAGAGCAGGGGAACACTACATGGTTTAAAATTGAGAGGGAAGTGCATAAGGGTTGCATTCTCTCTCCAGATTATTTAATCTGTATGCTGAGTAAATTATCCGAGAAGTTGGACTCTTATGAAGAGGAGTGTGGCATCAGGAATGGAGGGAGACTCTACAATAAAGTGTGTTACGCAGGTGACACAACCTTGCTTACTGAAAGTGAGGAGGACTTGGAGCACATGTTGCAGAAGATCAAGGAATACAGCCTTCGGTAATGATTACAACTCAATGTCAAGAAAACAAAGATTCTTATCCATGAACTGATAGGCAACATCATAATGGATGGAGAGGAGATTGAAATTGTCAACAGTTTCATCTTGCTTGAGTCCAAAATTAACAACCTTGGTATGAGCAGTCAGGAAATAAGGAGGCGCATTGCACTGGGAAAATCTGCAGTTAGAGACCTCTCCAGATTTTTGAGGAGTAATGATGTCAGTTTGAGGACTAAGGTGCATCTGATTCAGATCTTTACAGTTTTTGCTGTGTATCTGAGAGCTGGACAGTGAGTAAGGATGACAGGAAAAGAATTGACACCTTTGAGCTGTGGTGTTGGAGAAGAGCACTGAACATCCCATGGATAGCCAAGAGAACAAATGGATATGTCTTGAAGAGGATGCAGCTAGAATACTCTTTGGGGACCTCAGGCCTACGCTCAGTCCTATTTCCATGGAGTCTGAACTGACACATAGCTGAACCTCTAACAGGTTTCCAAGGCTGTAAATACCATGGGAGGAGATGGCCCAGCTCTATCTCACAGAATGTTGATGGGTCCAAAGTGCCTGATAGCAGCACATTTCCTCATAGACTATAGCACAGACCTTCCCTCCTACACTCAGTAGGCACAGAATTCTTCCAATAGCCTGAACGAAATTCTGGCCTCTGGCTAGAAGTAAGCCCTGCTGGCACCTGACTTCAGTTCAGTGAGACCCATGCTGGACTTGTGAGCTATAAAACTGCAAGAGAACACATTTGTTTCAAGTCTCTGAAGTGTTCAAGTTTGTGCTTAATACATTGCTGCAGATGACGGCAAAATGTGCTTCTAAGCATGGTCGTCAATTTAAAACTGTGCTGCAGCGTGTTAAGTGTTAGAGCAGGCAGTGCTTGTTTCCTACGACAGTGATAGCAGAAATACCTCAGGTAGGTGGTTTCGAAGAAAAGAAATGCCTCTTTCTGGTGTAACCACTGTGGAAGGCGGTATAGTGCTTTCTCAAAAAGTTGCAAATAGAGATACCGTTTGACCCGGCCATTCCACTACTGAGAATATACCCAAAGAGATCATAACTGACATCCAAGCAGATATATGCACACCCACGTTTATCGTGGCTTTGTTCACAATAGCAAGGAGTTGGAAACAACCTAAGTGCCCATCAACAAAAAAGTGGCTAGAGAAGGTGTGATATATTCACACAGTGGATACTATGCTGCATTGAAAAACAAGGAACTCATGCAATAATATTCAAAATGGTGACCCTGGAGGACATTATGCTGAGTGAAGTGTCTCAGTCACAAAAAGACAAATACTGCATGGTGCCACTGTTGTACAACAGGACTAACCTCAGCGTTGGGGGGAGACTGAGAAAGATGGGTTAAATAACGTATACTGCATTGAAACAGATGATGGAGAAAACTGTTTAAAAGGGATATGTGATTAGGTATTTTTGTCATGATAGGAGTCCAGAGCAAAGGTTGCATAGTGGAGTGGACCTGGGGGAGGGATTTTAAAACAGTGGAAGAATTTTTCTTTTACTTTCTTTTACTTTTCCAAGAGGGTAATGTACTGGGGGAAGGGTTGAGAGGGAAGAAAAGTGCAACAATGAATAAATGGAAATAAATAAAAGAAAGAAAGAAATGCCTTTCTCATAGTTCTGAAAGTGAAAAGTCCAAAGCTAAGTCTCTGTTCTGTCGATCGCTTCTTTAGATTCCGTCCCGACTGTTTCTTGCCCATTTTGATCCTCTCTCATGATATCTTCGCTGGTGTCTGTGTCTCTGTATATTTTATAACTCAAAAGTTATTAGGTTTAGAACCCAACGTACACTACCTTAACGTATATTACCTTAACACAGAAGGCCCTGTTTCCAACCAAGATCACTTCCACAAGTATGTGGTTTAGGAGTTGAGTCCTTGTTTTGAAGGGACGCCATTCGGTTCATAACAGTGCTCAGAACATATTTGCTCTTACTATTATCCTTTTGGAGACTGTCTTCCTCTTAAGGTAATGGTGTTTAACTGATGTAAAGCATATTAAATTATGTCTGCAGGTACAATAACTGGAGAACTGCTTCTCTTGTTTTGTGTCCCAGATGAATCCTTGCGAGGTCTAACCATGCCGCTAATACCACAAGTGTCAGAGGCAATGTCTTGATGAAGCAGCCATTATGTCAGCTTGTCTTAATTTATTAGGTGCCTAGTTCCCTGTTGACTGCAGGGGAATGCCACCTGCATGCTGAACAAGACTGGTGCCTGTCTCCTACTTCAGTGATGTCTAGGCCATCTTGCATCCATCATCAGTCTTACTGCCACAGGCCACCCCCTGCCTTTCAAGAAGCAGCAAGGCTTTGCACACAAAGTAACAGAAGTGTTGCAATGTTTTGTTCTCCCACCTAAATCTCAGCTTCTGATAAGTCTTCCGTTCCCGTTGTTCTCCCAACATGGTTAATGTCATAGCTCTTGACAGCAGAATGTACTCATCTATTAAACAGAGCTGCCCAGTGACAACGTGCAACCCTTTTATCTTCCTGGCTGTAAATCATATCAGCGGATCCTTGGGGTTCCACTCTTGGCAGGTTGAGCCAGAATCTCTGAGGGTGAGTGTGGGGCATTGGTACCTTTGGAAAATTCCTCAAGGAACTCTGAGGCACCTTGATGCATGAGAAGCCCACCTTTGACTTGCTGGATCTGCTGAGAGTAGAGAACACCATCTGTGCCCAAACATTTATTAAAGCCTGACCCTTTTAGAGCTAATGGAAAGAGGGTCCGAAATGTCAAGAGTTTATCCATAGAGACTGTAGCAAGAGAAATTCAGGGACAAGTGTCTTCAAATAGGGATGAAGGTCCCTATCTTTGCAGCTGTTGTCACTGGTAATACTGTGTTCTTGGCCATCTGGGTGAGAGAAAAAGATGGAAACGTGAAAGGCAAAGGTGGTATGCGCCTTTTTTTTTAACAAGCTTTATTCAGCTAAGCAAGAAAAGTTCATTGCTCCCACTTTCACAATATGGCAGCCCAAATCATATCCAAACAATTTCCTGAAAATCAGGGTCCTATAGAAAGCCGTATGGCCACAGCTAAATAAGAATGATGGAGACCCTGTGCAATATAGACAGTTCATATGTGCTCTGAAGCTAACTGGAGATTCAAGTTCCCTTAGAGAGACCATGAAAAACAGGCCTGGCACCCTACTTCTGCAGAATTGTTGTTGTTGATATTGTTGTTAGGCGCCGTAATGTCAAGTACAACTTATAGCAACTCCATGAATATCAAATCAAAACTTTTCCCTAATTTATGCCATCCTTATGATCTCTGCCATGGTCAAGCCCTTTGCTATAGTCATTGTGTTTAGTCCATCTTCTTGAGGGTCATCTTCTCTTTTATGACCCTCCCCCTTTCCCAACATGATGTCTTTTTCCAAGAACTGGACTCTACTGACAATCTTCCCAAAGTAGGTGAGATGAAGTTTCACCATCCTTTCCTCTAAAGAGGTCCTTGACAGTGGGTTTTCCCAATGCAACAAATTTTTTAATTACTTTACTGCTGTTACCATGGATGTTCATTGTGGATCCAAGTAAGATGAAGTTGTTTACGACATACCTCTTTTCTCTTCTGTAATGATGTTGCTTATCAGTCCAGTGGTGAGGATTTTTGTTTCCCTAATGTTGAGATGTAATCCATAGGAAAGGCTTCAGTCTTTGTTCTTCTGCAGTAAGTACTTCAAGTCCTACTCTCTTTTTAGCAAGCAAGGTTGTGTTGTCTGCATAACACAGTTTGTTGAGGAATCTTCCTCTGATCCTGATGCCAGATTCTTCTTAATAAGGTCCAGGTTCTTGAATAATTTGCCAAGCATATAGATTTAATACATATGGAGAAAGGATAAAATCTTGATGCATGCCTTTCCTGATTTTAAACCATGCAGTGTTCCCTTGCTCTGTTTGGAGAACAGCTTCTTGGTCTAAGTTTTACATGGACACAATTAAGTATTCTGAGATTCCCATTCTTCTCAATGTTAGCCATAATTTGTTATGAACTACACAGTCAATGTCTTTGCATAGTTAATAAAACACAAATAGCCATCTTTTTGGTATTCCCTGCTTTCAGCTAATATCCCTCTGATATCAGCAATCCTTTGTGCCATGTCCTCTTCTAAATTCAACTTCCATTTCTGGCATTTCCCTGTCAATATATTGTTCTAACCACTTTTTAATAATCTTCACCAATATTTTGTTTGCATGTGATATCAGTGATAATTGTTTGATAATTTCCACATTCTGTTGGATCATTCTTTTTGGGAATACGCACAAATATGGATCCCTTCCAGTCAGTTGGCCACTGAGAAATTAGCGACTGAAAACCCTGGGAAGCTCATTTCTACTCTCATACACACAGGGTTGCCATGAGTCAGAATGGACTCCTTGGCACCAAGTTAAAGTATAAATAATATAAAAGCTTAGTCTTTTGTGTTCTTAGCTAATAGGGGCTGGCAAAATATCTCTCTAAAGTGGTCAGTTCCCTAATTTCTGAAACTTGTGAATGTTTTCATTGCTTTAAAAAAGAGGGTTTTGCAGATGTAATTAAGACTACAATTCTTAGGAGACTACAATTCTTAAAATAGCTTCTCTTTGGAAAAACTTCAGATGCTTGGATTTTCTAAGTTGTTATTGTTGTTGTTATGTGCTATCACTGTGACTCTATAAACAGGGGTTCTGAACCTTACCCTATTCTGAGCCAACCTCATCATCTTCAACACACCTGACCCCACTGTCACAGTCACTGTATCTGTCCATTTCATCCAAGGTCGTCTTCTCTTGCGCAGACCTTTTATCCTTCCAAGAATGATGTCCTTCTCCAAGGACTTACTCTTCTTAACAGTATGGCCAAAGTACGTGAGATGGAGTTTCAGAGTCCTTGTTTTCAAGGAGCAACTTGGTTTCACCCTCTCCAGGACAAGCCTGTTGTTTTCTTGGCAGTCAATGGTATGTTCAAGACTCTTCTCCAGCACCACAACGCAAAGGCATCAGTTGTTCTGTCATCTTTAGTCAATGTCTATCTCTCAGCTGTATAGCAAGCAATTGAGAAGACCATGGTCACATGAGTCTTTCAAAGCAGAGGGGTTTGTCTGGCTGGATTTAAGAGAGAAAGGCAGAGAGGCTCTAAAACTGAATAGGACACTATGCACAGTGCTGGTTTGAAGATGAAGGAGGCCTTAAATATGAGAGACCCTCCTGGGTGACAAGGGAATGGGAATTTCTGTCCTTTAACTGCAAGAAACTAAATTCAAACAACAACTTTAATAAACTAGGAAGCAAAAGCCCAAGCCAGCTGATACCTTTAAATCAGTCTTATGAAACATATAGCAGAGGAACCAGGGGAGCCTACATAGTATTTAGACATACAGACTTGTGGGATGAGAATTTTTAGTTATTTGAAGCTGCCAAATTTATGAAGATTTCTTAGCCAGCAATAGAAAAGTAATACAACTGCCAAGACATGTTCTGAGTTATCACTCCAGTGATAAACAATTTAATGACAGTGACTTTGCTTGTTGAGCATAAACCACAAGTTGAGAGATGAGAAATCTGGCAAGTTTTGATGGTCATTTTACTCCTGGACCATTTATCTTCGCCATTTAACTTGCCAACCGCGAGTTGTGATTATGACAACTTGGATGATGTCCCTTTTGTAAAGTATTAAAACACAATAAAGGCAATGGTTGACAGATGTGTAGGATTATTGCTTGACCCACTATATTATAAAAATATTATATAGAGCTATGACTTGCAAAATAATGTTTTAAAAGCAATGCAAGAATTTGGTAAAGAAGGTTAAGGCTATTTAATTTTAGAATAGACCAACTGTATGGACTTTTGTACAGTTTATCTTAGTCATTTCCCATACATGCTGTCTTGGCTTCCATGTGCAGCTCTAATTCAGACACCACAAGTGTGTAGTTTTGTAGGGTTTTTAAACATTTTTAATTACTAATTTCAGTGAAAATTTACAGAGACTTTGGATTTCCATTCTTTCATTGTTGCACTTTCCCCCCCTCCCATCCCTCACCCCAGTACACTCCCCTCTTTGAAAGTAAAAGAAAAATTCTTTCTTTGTTTTACAATCCCTCCCCCGAGGTCCACTCGACTATGCAGCCTTCGCTCTGGATTCCTGTCATGACAAAAATACTTAATCACATAACCCTTCTTTTAAACAGTTTTCTCCCTCACCTGTTTCAATGTAGTATACATTATTGAACCCATCTTTCTTAGTTTCCCCCCCCCAACCGCAATGTCCTGTTTTACAGCAGTGGCACCATGCAATATTTGTCCTTTTGTGACTGAGATACTTCACTCAGCATAATGTCCTCCATGGTCACCCATTTTGAATAATATTGCATGAGTTCCTTGTTTTTCAATGCAGCATAGTATTCCATTGTGAGAATATACCACACCTTCTCTAGCCATTCATTTGTTGATGGGCACATAGGTTGTTTCCAACTCCCTGCTATTGTGAACAAAGCCAAATAAACATGGGTGTGCAAAGTGTATAGAGTTTTTTATTTTCCAGAAAATTCTTTTGTAATGCTTCTGGAAAATAAAAGTCCAAATCAGGATCTTGGCCTTGTCAGTTCCCTTGGACATTTTGTTCCTTGGCTCCTATCCTCACGTGTTCTCTATATTCCCATGTGTGTGTTTCTGTGCGCATTGTTCTTTTTTGGACTCAGAAGTACTTAGATTTGGAACTCACACTATTTAGGTAAGATCTACTTAATATTTCAAAGTAAACTCTGTTACAAAATATGATAACACCCACACTTGGAAGAGTTATTTTAACCCATGCAGTATACATTTCTTCTGTTCTAACAACTGCTGCTTGATCTAGGTATAGGCTTTGTTTATGCATGATTACCTATCCTGCAATTCTCATTCTAGCCCATGTTAGTCATATTTTGTTATGATCCACACAGTCAAATGCCTTTACATAGCCAATAAAACACAAACATCTTTCTAGTATTCTAGTATTCTTCAGCCAGGATCCACCTGACTACAGAATTATGCATATATCCTTTGTTCTTTAGCCTCTTCTGAATCCAGCTTGGATGGCTATTCTCTGTCAATGTACTGTTCAAGCATAGCTGGGTGACATTATACAAAGGAATGGTATTTATGGCTTACCAAAGGGATTATATGTAAATAGTACCTTTTGGGTGGCAATATTAAATAAGATATGTAGACCGCTAATGAGGGGATCAATGGGATACCAGAATGTACTTACCAGTCTTTGCCAAGAAATTTGGAGGACAGTAACTTGGCCTACAGGGTGGAAGAAATCTGTTCCCATTCCCAAGAAAGGTGATCCGAAATAATGTGGAAATGATAAAAAAATATTAATGTAACATACAAGGAAACTATTGCTGTAGACAATATTTTTTTAAAAAATCTGCTAGGATAGTGCATTGACAGAGAACTGCCAGAAGAGGCCATTCCACCAGGGATATCATTGTTGATATCGGATGGATCCTGGCCAAAAGCAGAGAATACTGAGAAAATGTCTGCATGTGTTTTATTGACTATTCAGAGACATTTAACTGTGTAGATCATAGCAAATTTTAACTAACATTGACAAGGATGGAAATCCCAAAACACTTCATTCTGTTCATAGAAAAAAGGTCTGGGTTGAGCAAAGAAACACTATGATTTAAAATCAAGAAAGTTAGGTAGTAATTTCCAAAATCATTGCTCCTGCGCACTGTGTAGTATTCCACTGTGAGAGTACCATAAGTTTTCAATCCATTCGATTCTGATTGGACGTTTTGGCTGTTTTCCATGTTCTTTTGATGATAAATAACACTGCTGTGAACAGTTGTGTACAAGTCAATGTTTGTGCCTCAGTTCTCATTTTCTTGGTATATTCTGAGCAGTGGAATATCTGGGTCATATGGAATCTCTTTGTTCAGCTTTTTGAGGAAATGTCAAACTGCCTTCCAGAGTGATTGTACCATTTACAATCCCACCTGTAATGTATAAGAGTTCCTGTTTCATCACATCCTTACTTGCTTACTTTATTATTTATTTATTACTTGGTGTCCTGCTAAACTTTGCTAGTGCTCGTAGGGTAAGATGGTATCTCTTTGTGGTTTTGATTTACATTTCTCTTCTTGCCAGTGATTTTGAGGGACTGGAGAGCATTAGCATTATACTGAATGAACTAACTCAGTACCATAAGTTCAAATACTGTATAAAGCCATTATTGTAGAATGAGTATGAGGATCCAAGGGAGGGAGGGTGGGAGCAGAGTGGGGAGGATGGCCGGGGGTTTAATCACAGCACAATTTAATGGGTGAGTGGGGAGAAGGAAATGGAAACGGTCTATTGTGAAAAACATAATATATTCGAACTTTGTAAATATATCAGTATAATTCAAAAAATTATTGTTAGAGGAGACTGCATAATACATAAGAACTCTCTTTATAATTTTTCTGTAAATCTAAAATTATTACCAAATAAAAAGTTTCATTACAAAAAATCCGGAATGGTGTATATCACAGTGAATACTTTCCCCATACATTTTAAGTCTATATTGTTAAGCCACATCGAGTCATAGACAACTCATAGCGACCCGTAGAACCAAAGACCTGAACACTTGCATAACTTTTATCATTTCTCCCTGTTCATAGAGTTTCTGGAGGCAAGCTGTTTTCGAAAGTGGATGCCAACCCTGATTCCAAGCTTGTTTTAATCGGGGAGCTCCACCAAACACTGTCCATGGAGTAGCAATAATTCAAGAAGCTGGATTCTTTGAAGAAGAATATGGCATCAGGATCAAAGGAAGATTCATCAACAACCTGTGTTATGCATATGACACAGCACTGTTTACCAAAAGTGATGAGAATTTGAAACATGTGCTGCAGAAGATCAAAGGCTAAAATCTTAATTATAGATTACAAAAATCTTCACCACTGGACAAATAGGCAACGTCGTGATCAATGAAGAAATTCATGATTGACTGAAGTAGTCAACTATTTCCTCTTACTTGGATCCACAGTCAACACCCTTGGTTTGAGTTGTCAGCAGATCAGGAGTATTGTATTGTGCACTTCTGCAGTTCCAGACCTCTCCAAATTACTGAGGAGCAGTGATGTCATTTTGAAAATAAGGTGCACCTGATTCAGGCCATGATCTTTTTCAATCACTTGCTGTGAATCTGAGAGCTCACTAATGAATATGGATGACAGAAGAATAATTTATGCTGTTGAGTTGTGATGTTAAATAAAAATATTGAATGGACTACCAAAGAACAAACATAAATGTCTTGGATAAAGTGCAACCAGAGTGCTCCTTAGAGACGAGGATGGCAAAGCTTTGTTGCTTGTATTTTGGGCAGATTGCTAGGAGAGGCTATTCCTTGGAAAGGGAAATCATGCTTTGAAAGACCTTCAATAAGATGGATTGATTTATTAACTGTAGCAGTGGGCTCAAGTGTGTTAGAAATGATGACACTGGATAGGACAGAGTTCAGGTCTGTTGTTTATAAGGCTGTTAGGAGTCATAGCTTGATGGCACATGATAGCAACAACATGTTCATTTAGCCTAACAGCAATGAAGGAATCAGTAGGTTTTGCCATCTCAACAGGCTTAAATTGAACAGATTCAGAGACAAGAAAGGAGAATCTCACTACCATCAAGAAAGAAGAAGAAGAATGCAGCACATTCTTTGGGTGAGAGATTTCTGCCCAAGAGGAAGTGAGACACAACAGCAGTCCCAGCAGCAGCAAAAGTGGCGGAGAAACCAGAGACAGATGTGAGAAAGTTAGGCTAGATCTGCCACCCCTGGGTGGCAAAATCGAGCACTTTAGCCACTTCCTGGTGTGTGGGGATAAGGAGGATGGCACAGCACGTGGCCCATGTGCAGGGCAAGTCCCAAAGAATGCATTTTGGAGGTCACGTACCTCTCACTGCCACTTTCAAGACTTTTTTACAATTTGTGTTAGTGAAATTGTCTCAGTGCCCCATCACCTCCAAATCACTCTGTCAGGGAAATGGTTGAACCAACTTGCTCACCATCCTTCAAGCTCAGAACTCCCCAGGATATGTAATGATCCATTCAACTGCATTTTCATTGCTGATGGTTTCATTTCCTAATTCCATTTTGATGCTATTACTTCATCTGCCATTTTCACTGCAGAGTCTAGCAGTCTACCAAATCATTGCTATCGATTACCCATTATGTGCAAGGCCTCTTTCGCTCTTTTATCATTTATTCAGAGATGCTTTCTTATTGAACTGATACTTAAGGTCCAAGGTGTGTTTTACCATGACTACGTAAACAAAAGTGATGGCACTTCAGGGTCCTCCATGGGTTTTATTAGGAGGATATCTTACTTCAACTTTAAAAAAATTTAATGCCCGGCACTGGCTGAAAATCGCCTGTGACTTCAACTTTAAAAAAATTTAATGCCCGGCACTGGCTGAAAATCACCTGTGACTTCATCCATAGCCACTGGTGAGAGTCAGCGCCCAGAGCCATCAGGGACTTTAAGCTCGTTGCCCACTGCTGTGGTGTGGACAGCTGAAACCCAGGCCCCGACAGGC
>NW_006400010.1:2095546-2110989 GCF_000299155.1 Elephantulus edwardii
AAAAAAAATTTAATGCATGAAAACCTGCTTTTACATCAAAGAGAAATTTTAATGTAATCATATCTCTTCCCCTTGGGGCATACCTAGTTTAAATATAAGAATAAGTTTTCATAGTTATAGTAATCTTGTGTATTAATTGTATATGGAGACCATTGACCATGTAAAATTATTACTAAGCAATTTGTTGGTGGTTCAAACACACTAGTCATTCCAAGAGAAAAAAAAAAAGACCTGGAGATAAGTCCTGAAAAGAGTGTCTCACTCATTCTTTGCCATAGAGTCAATTCCAACTCATAGAAACCCTTCATTGGATTTCTGAGGCTGTAAATCCTAATGGGAGGAGGTTGTCTGTCTTTCTACCTGAGAAGTCACTCATGGATTCGAACCTCTGGAGATGTGCATCCTTTTGGTTAGCCTTAGTAACCCTGAGAGACAGTTAAACTTTGTAACATAGGGTTGGTATGAGTCAGAACCTACTCAACAGCATGCAGCAACATAGATTGATAGACATCTTCCTACTTTTATTGTTGAATCATAAGGAAAATGGAGTTTGGGGAAATATACAGGAACGATGGGTTTTGTATGCTGCTTCGTATAATGTCTCTTTAAAAAATTTTTTCCATCATCAATACCGTTTCCAAAAATGGACAGACTTGTCAGAAAAAAAGGCAGTCCGTTTTCTGCCCCTCACTAATTTTTGAAGAGAAAAAGAGCAAGAGTAATTAACTTTTATTTCTTTCCTGAATTAAAGTAATAATGTCTATTTAGCCAGTCACACTTTCCAGAGAAAATGTGCTCTGATAACTACTATAATAAGCATTTTATGAGTTTTGCCCTTTAGACACAGCAGCAGTAATAGTTCCTATGCAGCTGTCATAACCCTCGTTTCCCCCCTGCTGACTTTATGACTTTGTGTGGGTCCTTTCTCTGACCCATCAGGGGCTCTGCTGGCCTACCAACTCGAGTCAGATGTGTGCTATGGGTTGAATTGTGCCCCACCAAACAAAAGTCTGTATGTGGGCATCCAAATCCTTAGAGAACTTGCGCATATGACCTTGCTTCCAAACAGAATTTAGAAGATATTATTAATTAAATTTACATGTTATTGGTGCTGTCGAGTCGAGTATGACTTATAGTAACCCTATGAACACAGACCTGAATCCTGTCCTGTCCTATCCTGTGTCATCCTTTTCATCTGTGACATAACCAAGCCCATTGCTGTTATCACTGTGTCATACTGTCTTGAAGGTCTTCCTCTCTTTATTTAACCCTCTGCCTTTCCAAGCATGATGTCTCTTTCCAAGAAATCACTCCTCCTAATCACATGCCCAAAGTATATGGGATGAAACCTCACCAGGCTTGCCTCTAAGAAGCACTCTAGTTGTATTTTGTCCAGGACATACCTATTCGGTTTTGGGCAGTCCATGGAAAATTTCAGTACTCTTCTCCAACACCACGACTAAAAGGTCTCAATTCTTCTTCTTTCATTCTTATTGTCCAGCTTTCAGATGCCTAGCAAGTGATTGAAAAGACCATGGTGTGAATCAGGTGCACCTTAGTCTTTAAACTGCCATTGTTCCTCAATAATTTGGAGAGGTCCCTGCAATACATTTTTTATTTCCTTGTTGTGTTGTTTTTCACTTCATACTTTCTTTTTTTAAAAAAAATTATACTGGTTTACTTACAAAGTTCATATACATGGTTTTTCACACCAGATCTGCCCCCTTTTCTTAACCCACCCCTCCCTCCACCCACCAAATTGT
The DNA here is from genome assembly GCF_000299155.1 of Elephantulus edwardii. Classification (NCBI taxonomy): domain Eukaryota; kingdom Metazoa; phylum Chordata; class Mammalia; order Macroscelidea; family Macroscelididae; genus Elephantulus; species Elephantulus edwardii. The sequence goes on from NW_006400010.1 coordinate 2,097,310, forward strand.
GCGACTCTATGATTAATACTGTGGGTGCCAAAGGTGTTGTTTCTAGATCCCAGTAATGTGAAATCATTGACATTTCAGTCTTTTCTCCATTTTTCATGATGTTGCTTCACAGTTTGGTAGTGAGAATTTTTGTCTTCTTGATATTGAGATGTAATCCATATTGAAGGGTGTAATCTTTTATTTTCTGCAGCAAGTGTTTCAAGTCATCCTCACTTTCAGCAAAGTTCTATCATTTGCATAATGCAGACTGTTGTTGAGCCTTCTTCCAATCTTGATACCACGTTCTTCATCATAGAGTACAGCTTCTTGAACTATGCTCAGCATACAGATTGAATATAGAGAAAGGATATATTCTTGATGCATTCTTTTCTTTATTTTAAACTGCCTCCACACCTTTCCAATCTTTATGCAGAATAAATCATTCAGGAAACTGAGCTTTATGAGGAGGAATATGACATCAGGATTGGAGGAAGACGACTTATCAACAACCTACTTTATGCAGATGATACAACTTTGCTTGCTGAAACTGAAGATGATCTGAAGTGCTTGCTGCATAAGGTCAAGGACTGCAGTCTTCAATATGGGTTGAAGCTCAACATCAAGGAAACAAAGATTCTCACCACTAGGGCAATTGGCAGCACCATGATGGGTGGAGAAGAGATTGAGGTCGTTAACAGGTACAGCTTGCTCAGCTCCACAAACAACACTTTGCACCAGCAGTCAGGAAATCAAAAGGTGAATTTCGTTAGGTAAATCTGCTGTCAGGCACCTCTCCAGAGTACTGAGAAATAACTGTCAGTCTAGAAAGTAAGTTGCACCTGATCCAGTCCATGGTCTTCACAATTACTTGCTCTGAGTCAGAGAGTTGGATAGTCACTAAAGATGATAGAAGAATTGATGTCTTTGAGTTGTGGTGCACAATCTGGGTATTGAACATACACCACCAAGAAAACAAATAGGTCTATCTTAGAGAGGGTGAAATAATTTCTCCATGAAAGCTAGGATTTTGAAGTACCATCTCACATACTTTGGGCATGTGACTAGGAGGGACCGATCCTTGGAGGAGGATATCAAGCTCAGAAGGGTGGAGGGACAGCCCAGGAGAGGAAGACCCTGGATTAGATGGGTTGATACGGTAACTAAGGCAGTGGGGTAGGTGTTTCGGAGTCAGTGAGACTGGCTTACGACAGGGCAAGCTTCAGAGCTGTTGTACATAGGGTTGCTGTGAATTGCAGGTGCTTGATGGCACATAACAACAACACTATTCCCTTGATCTGTTTGGACAACAGCTTCTTGGTTTAGGTACAGGTTTTACATGAGCATAGTTAAATATTCTGTAATTCCCATTCTTCTCAATGTTAACCATGGTTTATTATGATTTACGCAGTAAAATGCCTTCGCGTAGTCAATAAAACGCAAGCAGACATTTTTCTGGTTTTCTATACTTTTGCTAAGATACATCTGACGATCCCTGGTGCCACAGTCCCTGCTAAATCCAGCCTGAACTTCTACCAGATCTCCATCAGTGTACTGTTCTAGCCATTTTTTTATGGTCTTCAACAGTACTTTGCTTATATGGGATATTAATGACATTGTTTTATCATTTCCACATTCTGTTGAATCACCTTTCTTGGGAATGAGAACAAATATGGATCTCTTTCAGTCAATTGGCCAGTAGCTATCTTTCACATTTCTGGTATAGGCTAGTGTGCACATTCAGGACTGCATCTGTTGGATTACCTCAATTGCTATTCCATCGATTCTTGGACACCGCGCCCCCCACCCCATGCCTTCAGTGCCGCTTGAACTTCTTTCTTCATTACCATTGGTTCTTGATCATACGCTGCTTCCTAAAATAGTTCTGTCAGCCATTTCCTTTTAGCACGGTGATTCTGTGCATTCTTCCTGCCTTCTTTTGATGCTTCCTAGATCATTCAAGATTTTGCCCATAGCATCCTTCAATTTTGAAGTTTAGTAGTCCTAATCCTATGTGTGTAATATCCCTATGAAAGAGAAGATGGCACAAGGGACAGACAGCGGAAAGATGGCCAGGTGTCCATGGAGTTAGGCCACATCTGCAAGCTGAGATCCGTCTTACACAGTCTCAGAAAAATGTACACACTCAGAAACCCAATGGAGGGTCTGCCATGCATCGGAATCCACTTGATGGGTTCCTTCTTGTGTTCTGTACTTACACACCACTCAGTTCCTGAGACTGTGTTACAACAGCACTCAGAAACTAAGACCCCAGATTCCTCACTCCAGAACTGTATTTTCCACTCAGACTTGCAGAGTATCCCAGCTAGATTAAGTTCCCATTACTCCAGGTCATGACTAGCTACCGCTACAGCCTTCTCACTCGCTTACAGGTGTTTCTCTCCTTCCCAAATAAGCCATCTTCATTTGAGCTCTGTTTCTAGAAAAGCAAGGGAAGATAGAGCCCACAAGAAATATTTATTCCATGCTTCTTGTTTTTGTTGTTGTGTACCATTGAGTTGAAACCAACTGACTTGATAGGGGTTTTAAGAGGCAGTTAATTACACCTGAGGAGATTGCTCATCCTTCTCTTGTGGAGCAGCTGTTGATTTTTAATCACATGCCTTTGAGATTGCAGGCAGTTTCTTACCACTAGGCCACCAGAGCATTTGCCGGAATCATGACTTCTGACCAGAAGGCTTGATTTTATTTACATAAAATAAAAATTATTTTAATTATGACCTAAATCACGAGCAAGTATATAAATTTTAAATTACTGTTGTTATTTCCCTTAGGATCTTCCCATCAAGATAGCCATCAGGATGGCCCTCCAGCACCCTTACCGAATCCCAGATTGCCTATTTGAGAGTCGGTGAAGGACCTGCCTGGCCTTTTTCCTTTCCTGGGTCTGGAGTTTTTCCCACACCTTATATATTGATTTTACTGTCACCTTAGTTTTAAAAGGGGACAGCCTCTTTAAGTAATTGCTGCTCTTGCTAATATTACAGCACAAATTCAGAGGCAGATCTCTCTGAGCTCAGAGCTGAGGCTGTCAATCGCCGGCCACCCAGAGGCCTACTGGTGGTCAGGGCAATACTCCAGGCAGGCGGGAGGGCTGGTAGGACCTCGCTGGGCTGTGGCTGTGTTACTCTCTCCTGGAGTAAAGAGAGCAAATAAGGGATTAAGAAAGGGCTGGTGTCTGAGTCACCCCAGGGCAGCTACGGGTCACATGTGCATCCAGACTATGTGACATTTAGATGTCTCAGGTCACCCCAAGCCAGATTCTCTGCTAGACCTCACTTGGCTTCCCTACATGCACTTGGACACCTCTTCTCTACCCTTCAGAAAAAAGTAGATGGTGAGTGTTCGATTGTGCATGAAACACGTGGACTTCCTTTGCTCAGCCAGCGGGTAAAAGAGCCACTAGCAGCTGTAGTGACCCGCCCAAGGGCTCTGAGGACGACAGGATCACTTTCATTCTCTCCTCTCCCCACCCCCAGCCTTCCTCCTCACTGTCTATCATGCTCAGAATGCAATTTGTAAACTTTCGCTCCTGTAAAATAAATCTACTTACTTAAAAAGGCTGCTCTTTGAGGTGTCTCTATTTGGGTAAAGCCACTGAAATTGGGTACCCAACCACTGGTCTTTGCAGCTTGCACTTCAGTAGGACCTACCAACCCACCTTGGTCCAGAGCCTTTCATGTTCCCATTGCAGCTCTTAACTGGAGAAAATGCAGCGTCTGTCTTAGACAATGGATCCCCCAGAATCACAGCAAGCGATTTAAATTTCCTTACTTCGATCTGGCATTTGCAAACAAGGCCACTGTCCGAGGACCAGAGATAGGCTGTTGTATAACCATCCTTCAGTGGAGACACTGAGGTCACGTGTTTGCCAGTCTAATCACTGATCTGGGACAGGTTTGATTGCAGATAATGTGCTCACTGGCCCACAACTTAATTAGGAAGTCTCTGAATCAACATAGCTTGCAGATGTAGGTCTTGCCTAATGGGGCATCTGCTAAAGATCATTGCCTCCATTTGGACTCTGAACACAAGGTCTGGGAGATTTAGCAAGCCATGAGCAGTGCTGTTCTTAGGGACCTTCTCACTGGAGAACACGCCAATTCCCATGGTTTCTTTATTGGCCAACAGCAGGCTTTTATGGTTTACATAGAGGGCCAGATGCAACAAATGGCTCCATTTTGGCAGATCTTGGAACAGCCTCTGGTGGAAGGATGTTCTCCGAGGAAATTAATACCATGACCGTGCCAGCCTATCTGCCCCTGGAGCACCAGAGAGGGGTCGTTCCTCCCCCAGGCTGAGAAAGGAAAGATATTGGGACAAGTCTAGGGAAATAAGCAATTGCCAAAGTAGAGCTAAAGAGTTGAGTCTTTGGGTTGAGTTCGAGATTTTGGAGGCCATTGGGTCTCAGAGAACATATCTCCTGGCTAATTTCTCTTCCCAAATCCCATACACCCAGGTAGAAAAGCACGTAAAGTGTCAGGCTGTTAACTGAAATGAAAGATAGATAGTCTCCTCCAGTAAAGAATTGTTGCTGGTACTCTTTGGTGCTGTCAAGTCGACCATGACTCATAGCAACCCTATGAACAGCAGACCTGAACCTTGCACTATCCTGTGCCATCCTCACTATCCCTAATATACTCAAGATCATTGATACAGTCCCCATGAAAAATTACAGCCTCAGAAACCCAAGTAAGCATCTCTGTAAGTTAAACTGTATCTAACAATGTTCCTCTCTTATTTATAGGGTTTTCGAAGGCCTATTTCAGAAGTGGATGGCCAGTCCTGCTTCTCAGTTTGTCTCAGTCTTGAAGCTCCACTGAAACCTGTCTACCACGGGTGACCCTGCTCATATTTTAAATGCCTGTGGCATGGCTTCCAGCATCCAGCACAGTGTCACTCCAGTACAGCAAACTGGCAGACAATTACTGTACCCATAAGAGCAATAAACAAGGAAGTATTCACATACACAAACTATAAAACAAGTATCATAACAACAACACCCAAGTCATTTCATTACAGCAAACTGGTTGTATCCTTTTTCCATACCTGTTCAGTCTGTATTCTGGGCAAATAATTCAAGAAGCTGGATTCTGTGAAGAAGAATGTGACATGAGGTTTGCAGGAACACTCATGAACAACCCGAGTTGACACAGATGACACAACTTTGCTTGCTGAAATGGAAGGAGACTTAAGCATTGACTACAACTTTCAATATGGATTACATTGCAACGTCAAGAAAACAAAAATTCTCACCTCTGGACTCATAGGCAACATGATATTTGGAGAAAAAAAATTAAGTGGTCGGTATACCATTTTACTTGGATCTACAATCAACACCCATGCTAGCAGCAGTTCAACTTATGTGAGTGGTAGACTGAATGTTGGTGGGTTCGCAGAAGAAATTCCTCCAGGACTCTTTCTTGTCTAGTACACTAGAGACACTCAAGCAGTATTCCGGAGCACTGCTTCCAGAGACATCTACAAACCTTGTTCTGTGTCCAGAGATCATGAACCACCCACACATGGTGAGTGCCTGCTTTGTTAGATCATGAGGTAAAATCCTGCCTGCCCTCCTGGTCTCCACCCCTCCTCCTTCAGTTGGATCTGAAAATTAGGTTTGAGAGTGCAGAAATGCTTTTTGTGGGGAATAAGAGGGAGAGCAAAGTCCTAGGAGAAAGCTCCTTCCTTTCTAGAATCATGTCTTCTGCACAGTGTGTGTAGGAACGAGCTGGTTGTCAAAATGAGCCTTATTATACTCTACTACCAGGTTTTTCTATGTGTTAGTATTACTGAATTCCTTTACACAAGAGAAGTCAAATGTTATGAGATTGCTTTTTTCTTTCTCTTTTAATAAACAAACATAGAGTTGAAGGATATGAGGCCAAGTGCATCCCAGGCTTGGAGGACAGTTGCTTAATAGATGTGGTTTTTCTTTCTCTAAAGAACAACTTTCAGTGATGATGTTGCTATGGCTATATTCTTGCTATGACTATACTCTTATGTTTGAATCGCTTCTCTTATAATCAGCATGTATTTTTTGTTGACAACATGGATCTTCCTTCAGTACAATGTCTAAACTGGTTTGTTTACTCAGAGGACAAAAAAAAGAATCAGTATAAACAGCATTCCGGTGGTTTGTTTTATCCTTCGTTGGAAGCTCTATGCAAGCTTTTTGAATGAATATTACCACCCTCTCATTAATGGGAGGTGAGATGAAGAAGCAGTTATGGATCACATGAATGCATACATTCAGTATCAGGTTAAAATCCCCAAAGAGCATCAGTTGTCAAGTTAAAGGCAGTGTCTTAAAGTTAGATTGCAAAGCCTCACTATGTTCATACCTTTAAAGGAAACCAGCGCTCATTGGTTGAACTGTAGTCTTTGAATTGGAATGAGGCCCATTCTCAGTCCACGGGAAATCTCCCCACATCTTTTCACACCGGGGAGAACCTTCATTCATGACCAGCACAAGAATGTGTAAGTTGAGATTTTGCAGTCTGATTTATCCAAATTCTTAGCATTCCTTAAGTTGATTTGATCACAATGGGAGGCTTTTTATAAATACTCTACCTGCTCAAGTTGAAAATGAGGGAATCATCTGGGTATTTATTATCCTTTATGCCTTGGGCCCAACTTGTAAAATTCTACTGTGTCATTCAATTACTCAGTAAGTAACCTTGAAAGCAAAAGTAATTTCCTTGCAGTTTGTGCTATTGAAATGTAAAGATCACTATATAGGAAAAAACCACAACCACCAAAGCACAAAAACTGAGTGGTTGAGATGATCTGCTGAGTTTTTCTGCTCCCCAGAGAGACACAATTCAACAGCCGCACGAGGTGATGAAACTAACAGGCCTTACTGCCATGAAATGAGAGGTCAGTTTCAGCAAGCAGGGTTGTGTCATCTGCGTAATGCAGATTGTTGATGAATCTTCCACCAATCCTGATGCCGCACTTCTCCTCATAGAGTCCAGCCTCCCGGATAATCTGTTCTGCATACAGGTTGAAAAGGTATGAAGACAGGATGCATCCCTGGCGTACGCCCTTCCCAGTTTTGAACCATGCAGTGTTTCCTTGCTCTGTTCTGACGACTGCCTCTTGGTCCAAGTGTAGGTTTCGCATTAGCATGATTAAATGTTCTGGGATTCCCATTCTTCTTAGAGTCAGCCACAGTTTGTTATGATCCACACAATCAAATGCCTTTGCATAATCAATGAAACACAGATAGACATTTTTCTGATATTCTCTGCTTTCAGCTAAGATCCCTCTAACATCAGCTCCAATATCCCTAGTACCACAACCCCTTCTAAACCCAGCCTGGACTTCTGGCAGTTCTCTGCTCATGTGCTGTTCCAGTCATTTTTGGATAATCTTCAGTAGAATCTTGCTTGCATGTGAAATCAATGATAATGTTCTATATTTTCCACCCTCTGTTGGGTCACCCTTCTTTAGGATGGGAACAAATATAGATCACAGATTCATCTGTCACATTAAAGTCACCAGATGAACTGGACCCAGTTTAGTGTTTAACTAGAGAGCCCTTTAGTAAAACCAAATTTCATCAGGCTCCCTGGGTCTGCAGCCAGTCACAAGTAAGGGCGGTGGCGGTCCTGCTTGTGGAGACCTAGCACTCGAAAACATACCTGCAGGAGAGTAATTTCAATTTGGCCTCTTTAATAGTACATCTGTGACCTTTTTTAATTTTGTGATGGCAGGCTCTGAAGCAAGAATAAAAGGCACTTAGCCAGGGGAGCTCTGGTGGCCTAGTGGCAAGAAGCTGCACTACAATATCGAAGGCATGGTTTAAATCCACCTGATGCTCCGCTGGAAAAGGAGGGGCAATCTCCTCCTGTGCCAGTAGGATCCGATTCGACAGTACACAAGAAGGGGGGGGGGAGGCATTTAGCCTAATGAGAGGAAGTAAGCTTATCATTGTTCAGGAAAGGGAGGATGAGAATGGCTACACAATTTGAGGAATGTAATCATTGTCACTGAATTTTCTATGTAGAAATCAGGCCTTCAAAGTGTATTATTCCATTTGGGTACTCTACTAAGAATTTGCAAATCCACTCCAGATATACTGAATCAGAAATCTATGGGGTTTTGGAGTTTTGATTTTTTTTTTATTTTATTGAAAGTTTACAGAGACTTTGGATTTCCAATCATTCACTGTTGCACTTTTCTCCCTGCCCACGCCTTCCCCCTAAATAGCTTTTCTTTTTGAAAAGTAAAAGAAAATTATTTCATTGTTATTCAATCCCTCCCCCAAAACTTCCTCCACTATGCTACCTTCGTTCTGGACTCCTGTCATATATCTAGTCATATTTCCCGTTTAAACAGTTCTCTCTCCCTCATCTGTTTCAATGCAGTATACATTATTTACACCATCTTTCTCGGTCTCCCCCCAACCCCTGTGTCAGTCCTCTTTTATAACTGTCGCATTATGTCGTATTTGTCTTTTTGTGACTGAGATACTTCACTCAGCATAATGTCCTCCAGGGTCACCCATTTTGTACAATATTTCATGAATTCCTTGTTTTTCAATGCAGCCTAGTATTGTGTGAATATACCAGAGCTTCTCTATCCGTTTGTTTGTTGATGGGCACTTGGGTTGTTTCCAACTCTTTGCTATTGTGAACAAACAAATGGCGACTTTGCACATGGACCTCACCTGATGAACTGCATAGGAATCAGATTGACTACATCTGTGGAAGGAATAATTGGAGAAACTCATCATTTAGGAATATGCAATTATCCGAGACAATAAATATGAATATGATTTACGTTTTCATTTACTCAGATATTTATTTGAACTCATAAAAAGTGTATTGACACAATTGAAAAGGTGAAGAACTAAAATACATTTCAAATATTGACCAAGATATTGTGGGTAATAGCTTATAGTAGTTCCAATCAAAACTATTGTTATGCACATTTCCATACTCTTTCCATAAAATCACATCCTCCCTCAAAACCTTACCCTCTGAGTGATGAATTCATAGGCTGGTTTGCTCTGCAAGGTTCCATAAATGAAGATTAATTAAGAAATAATTAAGAAATGCAGTGAACTAGAAAGAAGAGATAGGAAGTGTACAAATAGAACATTTCTTCTAGAGAATCTTCAGGAGATTCATAATCTTCAGACAAATATATAAAATTTTTTAGTGAGCTATATTCATTTGAATCCATTCTTTCTTGTCATCAGTTCTTCACATAAAGCCTGCAAAAGAAAAACCAAGGGAACCATTAGTTTGATTTTAATGAGATATTTTTAGAAACAGCTTATAAATCAGTACAAGAACAAGTTAAAAAATGAAGGCACCTTTGAAAACATCATTCTCTCAATTTCATTGAATTCAACATTCAAATGTCAATGTCAACCCAGAAATTTGCCTCTCGTGATTTGAGTAATTCCAACCTAAAATAGGATAACTTCTTTCTGAAGGATTACAGTATAATACTGGTTTTATGATTACAACTTTAACGACCCTTGGTGTCTGTGGTAAAAATGCATTGTTGTCTTTGTTGTTGGTTATCTGGTCAGAAACAACTCATGACAACCTTACATATAATAGAACTAAACTTTGCCTGGTCCTATGACATCTCTGTGATCATTGTCATGTTTAAGTCAGGGCTTTGAACCAGTCCAAAGCAGTTCAGTCATAACTGATAGAGCATATATATTGCATAGCAACCAAATCTGTCATTGACCTGAGTAGGCAACAGGCAGTTTTGCCCTGCTTAAAAATGGTGGTCAACTGTACTACTTTGAATATGTTATCTATGCCAGTCTCCAGGATGGAGCAAGATACCGCCTCATTCCCAAACCAAGATTACCATGTGAAATGTGGTGTTACAGATTGAACTGTATCTCCCAAAAAAGATATATTGACATCCTAAGCCTTGCACGGTGAGTTTGACGTTGGGTGGAGAAAATAGAGGTTTTTCTTTGCAGATGTTATCTGTTAACAAGGGAGGTTGTGGCCTATTGGGTAAGGAGTTGTGCTGCCAACCCAAAGACAGACATGCTATTCAAATCTACCAGCTATTAATTGGGAGAAAGATGAGCAGTCTCCTCCCATGTGATTTACAGCCTCTGAAAACCAAGAGGAGAGTCAAGTCTGAGTCAATTCCAAATCAACAGCACATAACAACATCTGTTAGCAAGGTCATAGCAGAGAGGACAGGTCCTAATCCTAGAGCGTTTTAAGTGGAATCTTAGAAGGTTGGACAAGGAAAACAGTTACACACAGGGAGAAGACTGCGAAGATCCATCTACAAGTAGCGAAGGAACACCAAAAATTGCTGGCAGGCACTAGCAGCTTCAAAAGAGTCACAGAACACTTTATCCCTCAAAGCCCTACAAGCAATCTACATAGCCAGGATCTTGAATTTGAACTTCCAGACTCCAGAACTGTGAGAAAATAAATTTATGTTTTTTAAAGACATCCACTTCGTTACAGCCCTAGGAAACCAAGACAGTAGAGTATATTTCCTCATGCCTGACTTTAACTATACTGCTTGTTTTGGCCAGTAAATTGAAGCAGAAATAAAGGTGTACCAGTTCTGAGCTTAAGCTTCAAGTGAGATCACATGGTTTTGCTTATCCCTTTGTAGCTCAGCCACTGTCAAAGAAGGGGTATGCCCAGGAAAGTCCTGTAATGCCAACAGGAGAGTGAGAATCACATGAAACAGAGCCACCTCCAGTAAAGCCCCCAGCCTAGTCCAGTCTAGAGCTGAACCCCCAGGAGAACAATAGATGGCTACTTGAGCCCAGCTCAGAGCAGCTAAGCCACAGGCACTGACCTAATGTAATTGGTTTTCTTTAGCAGCATTGATTTCTGGGAACGATTTGTTTTTAAATTTTTATTGTGAGTAGAGCGAAAGCTTACAGAGTAAATTGGTTTTGCATTCAAAAATTCTAAACACATTTTGTTTTACGACATTGGTTGCAGTTCCCACAATGTAATAGCACAAGTCCCTCTTCCCACAGTTCCCATTTATCATTTTTTCCTGTCCTTCCTATATTCTGAGCTTTGTTGTTAGGTGTCATCAAGACATTTGTGACTCAGAATGACCCTATAAACAACAGATCAACGCCTTGCCCTATCCTGGGGAAATACTGCTCTTTTGATCTGGTAAGACTGCTTGTTTTAAGGAATGTATTCACCAACCCTTTCAATTGTTCAGTTGAAAGTTTATCCAGAGGAGTGAGTTGACTGAAAGCTGATCCATAGGAGTAACTTGGGTATAATTTAGCCATGAGAGTGAGTTCAGTTCCTGCCTTGAAGGGTGACTAAGGCTATCATCCCAGGGGTTTAACTAGTCTATCAGAGAAGTAAGCCTGGTCTTGTTTTTGTTACCATTTTCAGTTTTCCTTCAACATTTTCCCTCACTCTATCTGGAATCCTGTATAGTGATCCCTTTCTTTTTTTTTTCTATAATTATATTTTATTAATTTTCATAAACATTTACAGAGATTTTGGGCTTCCACTCATTCATTGTTGCACTATTCTCTCTACCCTCCTCCCAGTTTGTTCTTGTCCAAATGCCACAGTGCTTGTCAAAGCCAGTTCTGATTAATCTCCTTTGTCAGTGTGTCCCTTGCCATTCCCTATCACTCCTCCCTGAGAGAGACTTCACCCTGAGTCATAAGGAAAAGGGGACGGCATATTCTCTTAGCTACTTCCTGCTGAAAAGGGACGCTGTGGGTTTCAGGGTGAAGATCTTCTCTCACTACTCTAAAGGGCCCCTTTGGCAGTAGGAAACACATAGACTATTATGGAGATTGATTTTGGAATTCAGATGCACTCTTATTGATTGTGCTTGGCTGTACATGTTCATATCCTTGAAGATGTATCATGGGGGTGTTGCAACCTAGAAGACACAAATTTGACTAACAAGTTATAAGTACATGAGTCCAAAAATTATGGAAAAGTAAAAGAAAAGATTCTTTCATTGTTTTACAAACCCTCCCCCAGGTCCCCTCCACCATGCAGCCCTCGCTCTAGTCTCCTGTGATGACAGAAATACCCAGTTCCATCTCTCTTTTAGACGGTTCTCTCCCTCCTCTGCTTCAGTGCAGTATACATTATTGAACCCATCTTACTCAGTGTCTCCCTAACCCCAAGGACAGTCCCATTCTACAACAGTGGCATCATGTAATATTTGTCCTTTTGTGACTGGGATATTTCACTCAGCATAATGTTCTCCAGAGTCAACCATTTTGAATAATATTGCATGAGTTCCTTGTTTTTTAATGCAGCATAGTATTCCATTGTGCGAATATACCACAGCTTCTCTAGCCATTCGTTTGTTGATGGGCACTTAGGTTGTTTCCAACTCCTTGCTATTGTGAACAAAGCTGCAATGAACATGGGTGTGCATATATCTGCTTGGATGTCAGCTATGGTCTCTTCAGGGTATATTCCCAGTAGTGGAATTGCTGGGTCAAATGGTATCTCTATTTGCAACTTTTTGAGAAAGCGCCATACTGCTTTCCACAGGGGTTGCACCATTTTACACTCCCACCAACAGTGAATCAGAGTTCCAGTTTCTCCACAACCTCACCAGCATTTGTTGCTTGCTGTTCTGTTAAATTTTGCTATTTTGACTGGGGTAAAATGATATCTCATAGTTGTTTTAATTTGCATCTCTCTTAGGGCTAGGGATTTGGAGCATTTCTTCATGTGTTTGTTAGCCATCTGAATGTCGTCTTCGGTGAAGTGATCCCTTTCAGAGTGGTAAGCAGTGGTAGTTTGGAACCCTCTCGTTCTCCTGATCTTGATAGTAGTTTGTTACACAACAGCAGCTAATTGATCAATAAAGTGTCATTTCTTTTAAAGGCTCCTTTAAAACAGAGATTCTTGTATAATATTTACACATGTGTTTTTCATTCTTCAGTGTCATTCTTTGTGCGTTTTACTCATGTGAGTGGGCTGATTCTTTTCCATGAAATGGAACGGTTTTATATATATGTATATACCAGCAGCCAGGAAATGATCCAGGCTGTAGTCTTCGCAATTGGAGAGCTGAACAGTGACTAGGGATTATAGAAAGAGAATTGGTGCGTTAGAGCTGTGGTGCTGGAGAAGAGTGTTGAATATACCATGGACTGCTAGGAGAACAAACAGGCTTGTCCTGAAGAAGGTGAAACCAGAATGCTCCTTGTAGTCAAGGATTCTGAAGCTTTGTCTGACATACTTTGGGCATGTTGCAAGGAGGGACTAGTCCTTGGAGAGGGACATCATGTTTGACAGAGTGGAGGGGTGGCGCAGGAGAGGAAGACCTTCGATGAGACGGATCAATTCTGTGACTGGAGTGGTGGCAATGAGTGTGTTTGAGATGGCAAGGTTGGCACAGCATAGAATGGCGTTTAGGGCTCTTGTACACAGGTTCTCTATGAGTGGAAAGCGACTCGATGGCACATAAAAAAAACCCAACAATGACTAATGAACGAAAACTTCACAGACAGGAGCCCTGCCCTGCTATGTATACAGATTGTTGATAAATCGTCCACCAATCCTGACCCCACATTTCTCCTCATAGAGCCCAGCCTCCCGGATAATCTGTTACTCTGGAGATGAAAAAGTGAGGAAAAAGGGAGTTGCTTTCATAGTTAAAAAAGTCATTGCTAGATCTGTCTTGAAGTACAATATTGTCAGTGACAGGATAATATCT
>NW_006400010.1:2112383-2134363 GCF_000299155.1 Elephantulus edwardii
TTAATAAAATATAATTATAGAAAAAAAAAAGCATAGTGGCTAGCTTAAGTGTCCATAGCTAGTGAAGGGCAAGAAAATTGGATTTGAACTCCAATGTCTTAATTCTGGGGTTTTTCCTGCCCTGCTAAGAAGGAAACTTTTTGTGGTTATTGTTCCTGTTGAATCAGTTCTGGCTCATAGCAACCTTCTAGAACAGAGTAGAACCGCTCCCATAGACTTTCCAAGGCTGTGATCTTCATAGAAGCCAGCTGCCATATCTTTCTACTGCGGAGCAGCTTGGTAGGTTAGAACCACTGACTTTTTTGTTAAAAGTGACGTGCTTAACCACTGTCCTTCCAGGACTCCACAAGAAAGACAAGATAGCATTAATGGCTAAAGAATTAAAATTGCTATCTAATACAATCAGCATGGACTCTCTTTTTTTAAGTTTTGTTGGTTTGTGGGTTTGGGGGTTTTTTTTTTGTTGTTGTTGTTAAATTAACAAATTCCAGTCTGTGTCAATCTCCAAAAGGCAGCAAGACACCACCTACTTCCCAGCCCCGGATTCCCAAGTATTTCACAACCTTACTTAAGCTTTCCAAGCCAGACCCATCTCTTACCCCTCTCTAGCATGCAACCCATTTAATATTCTAGACTATTTAGTGCTTCTGTTATCATATCAAGATCCTTCGTGCTTAGAACCTTTGATGGAATCCATCTCTGTCCCTCCCTACTTTCCTTGTCACGCTGTTTGTATTTGTCTGTATTCTCCTCTTTTTCTGTCTCTCTTCACAGAACTTTCCCACTATAGTTACCCTGCCACTAGTCTGTAAGATATTTGGAAAAGTAGAGGGAAGCAAAAGTTCCCCAAAAGATGGACTGATCCATTGAGTACAACAACAGACTGAAGACAGCAGAGATTGTGAGGATGGCATGCGGATGAGCACCAACTCACTGTGAGACAGAGTTACCTGGATGGCACTTAACAACAGATTTTTATATCCCCGTTATCCCCGTTGGGTATCCTGGAACCTGGTGCTAGCAAGGGCCCAGGGACGGATAGATTGGACCACTGAGAACAAGAAAAGAACTGAAGTCAGAATTACAAACATTCTTCCATAGGCCTTGGGAATGAGACGGGCACAGACAGCACTTACCTAATGATGCATTGTCCCCACATTATGCCCTACGCTCCCTTCCAGTGCCAGTCTCTCAGGCTAAGGGAAAGGTCTATGACACGTTGCCCTTGAAGGCGAGACATTCTTTGGGCTTCTCTGAATGTCATGGAAGGGGTGATGATCCGTAACAAATTGTCGCTAATGCATGTGGGTTTGTGGTTTCACTCCAAGAAGCATCCACACTGTAAAATGCAGGAATGGGAATCTGCAGGTTCTATAGCAGGTTAGATCTGGACTTTGTCCACCAAGTATGTATCCCATGTAAATGAACCCATGGCTACATGAAAAAGAGCCACGCGATGTGCGATTCCCCTGACAACTGGGTTCTCCTTGTGGGCCTCTCAGTGAGCAGGAAAATCCTGGCCCAGTTTTCACAACCCGCCGTGACTGCTAGGAGAGACCAATATTATTAGTAGAAAAAGTGCCTGGATTCAGTCCACAAAATGAGCCCCAGAGCCTGTGCCCTTCCCATCCCCTTAGTGTGCCTAATAGCGAGGGAAACAAGGACAGCTTTGGTTGAAAAAAGGGTGTGGGGGGCAATGCCACCAGCTTCTACTTTTATTCCATGGGGTAGAGAAACAGTTAGTGGGGTTGGTACCAGATTTGAGCACGTCATTTAATCTGCACAATTAATCTGCTTCTGCTTTGTAGAAGGAGCCAGCCACTGATTCCAAGACAGAGAACCACCTTCAGTGTCCTCCTTTCCCCTCAGGGCCTCACAGGGTCCTAGAGGGAACAGCAACCCTGGAGCAAGCCCTTGCTAGAGGTGAGGTCAGTCCTGGTCCTTGCACTCCCAGCCAGAGGGCAACAGCGTGGGCACACAGTGTGCCTGTGTGATGTTGGAAGATGTGAATTTAGTGATGTGGCTGTGCAGCTCTCCAAGTCTGGGCTCATGTTTAGAACTGGGAATCACAGGGAAGAGATCCAGGGCTAAAATTGCCCACACTGTAAAGCACACACCGTCGGGTTATTGGAATCCAAGTGCTCAGGGAAATATCCCAGGCCATGCTGTGCTGCTTCTGAGACATCTGCCCCTTGTTGTCCTGTTGGGGACATTTCAAGAACTGTGTGGACTGTGAGGCGCTTTTCTGAGAAGCCACACTCCAGCCACCCTATACACCTTTCATACCTTTGGGAAAGGCCCGTTTTGCTGGTGTGAGAATGAAACACTGCATAGTACCCTTGGGAAGCCAGAAGTTCAGGCTGAGGAGCATGTGATGTTTACGCCCTGCTGTGACCCATTTATAGCCGTGTTACTCATAGTCGCCACAGCCCCACATACATCACTTGGAAAATGGACTCAACCAGACACTTGGGGGCAGTGCAATGATTACTTTCTGCTCATGGTGCTAAATCACAGAGCCATAAACACAGTGACACGTAGAGGCAACCCAGGGCAAGGCAATGCTCCGTGGCCTGCTTCCATATGTAGTAGTCACCCACACACCCATAGCTGCCTGTTGCAAGCTCTGGAGTTATCAAAGACCATCATCCTCTCTAGTCACAAAGCACAGCCACATACTCCGCTGTCACTATCACAGTCAAGCAGCAAGCAGGCAAAAACTGGTGCCGAGTCACCCTGAGAGAAGAGGCAGCAAGGGCAGCCCATGCAACTCTGACCCGGAATTCTTCTTTTATCACAAACCACCCCATATAAATTGAAAGAAGCCGTCACAAAAACTGGGTTTTTCAGTTGGCAGCACGTTTGGTGGTTTAAGTGAAATTGTTTCTACCAATCACTATCAAAAGCAGGAATGTACATTCACTCACTCACTCATTGCCGTCGAGTTGGAACCAATTCATAGCTGACCCTCCAGCAGGTTTTTAGAGGCTATAAATAATACAGGAAGAGATTGCTCACCTGTTGGATTCCAACAGCCAGAAAAGCACCGCCTTCGGGTTAGCAGCACAACTCATGTGCTATTAGCCTAAAAGTTGGTTTGTTTCTTTCCCCCCACCCCCCATTACAGTTAGCCCCTTCTGGTCTCTGTCTACCTTAACTGAAGACACATGGTCTTGCAAATCATCAACAAGTATGGGACTAAGATGAGAGAAAAGAGTGCATTTACACACAGGGCGACAAGATTTGAGGAGAGCAAAACTTGGTTGGTATGACTTGTGGAGGCAAGACTTAAGGGAGACTGGAGCAGACCTTGTTGGACCGACCTGGTGATGGAGGTGGAGAAACTGTGGCATTGCTGTGGAGAGACTTTGGCAAAGTATAAGCACAGAAGCCCTGAAATAAAGGCCACTGTTAAAGGTGTTTGCTGTTCTTGCCAGGTGCTTGAAGGAGGAGCTGACTTATAACTTGATGGATGCTTGTTTGCTTGGAGGCAAACCTTGCTGGATGATTTGGATTTGACTGCTGAACTGAAACCAGAGCCTGGACTAACTGAGAATTATGACTTGGAACTTGGATTAAAACCTGGACTTGTTTTGGGTGATATGCTTTGCCTCCTCTATTTTTCATATTCCTTCCCTAGTAGACCCCATTGTTGGTACCACAAATGTGAATCTGTGAGTCACTAAGGATTAAACAAACCTATTGCTCTTGGTATGACTCTAGAAACACCATGGGGCTGGACAATGGGCTTTTTATCTGTTTTCTCCTCTGAGCAGTGAGTAACTGGACTGTTCTCACTCCCTCTGGACTTTTCAGACAGACCCTCACAGCCTTGTACCCCTGTGGCCCATTTTCTCCTCTTTAGACAACTCTCTGTACTTCAATATTTGTTGAAAATATAAGTAATTGTCTGTTTCCTGGTCATCTTCCCACTCATCTCTGTGAACTCTATGAGAGGAAATTGGGGACTGTTTCACTCAGCATCCCTTTGATTACTGGTGAGACTGCACGTTTTCTCATGCTGCTCAGGTAATTAGAGGCCCCACTTTGGTGAATTGTGAGTTCATTTCCTTTATCTATTTCTCTATTAAGGTGTTAATGTTTTGCTTCTCAGCTTGTATGGGCTCACAGCTTGTACAGTTCACAGAAAACCATTTTCTTGATAGAGTCTGTTATTTAATTTTTTTAAAATACAGGGGTTTTTTAAATTATAAGAGTTCTAAAGGATGGTTTCGATGACTGTTGTTGAGGGGAAAAAGCTATCCTGTATCCTCCATGTCCTCCCAAATCATGCCAACCATTCTTTTTTTCTTTTTTCACTGTTGATAAAACTTTATTAAGTATACCACCTAAAGGTAACAGTTCAACAACTATCATTAAAAGTTATGCATATTTTAAGTTAACAAACTAGATTTAGAAAAGACACAGGTATAAAATTATTCCAAAGCCTAGGGAAGAGATGGTCATGAGACATCATTGGAAGCAGAGGTACAGGATATCTTCTTGTTGTTATGTGCCATCAGGTTGCCTGCAACTCATAGCAACCCTATGTACAACAGCCCTAAACCCTGCCCTTTCCTGTGTCAGTCACACTGCCTCTGACACACCTACCCCCATTACCTCAGTCACTGAATCAATCCACCTCATAGAGGGTCTTCCCCTCCTGCACTGTCCCTTCACCCTCCCAAGCATGACGTCCCTCTCCATGATCCCTCCTTGTAACATGTCCAAAGTATGTCAGATAAAGCTTCAGAATCCTTGCCTCCAAGGAGCAGCCTGGTTTAACCCTTTCAAGGACAAACCTGTTCCTTTTCTTAGCTTTGAACTGCTTTGGGTAAGTTCAGTCATGACCAACAAAAGAAAATCTGTGCAGAAGGAAAATTTTATGATGAGTGAAGCTGGATGATAACCAGAACTGAAAAAATTTGAGTCCAAGTCCTGGAATGGGAGATTCCTGGAGAAATGTAGTGAGCCCTTACAGGAGTTTAATTCAAGAGACTAGATTTTTTTCCAGGGCTGTGGAGAATACCATCAGCCGCCATCTTTGAACAGGATACTCCTGTCTCCAGTGTATGTACTGTCATTGTTTCCTACGAGGGAGATTATATTTATAGCAAAATATCAACTGTAATTTTCCCCATCCTTGTTATTGTTTTAGTTCACTGACATTTCATGAATTCGAGTCTATTCTAGTTTTGCTTCCTCAGCCGTGACTGAACAAGAAAGAACAAGTTTGAAGGCTGCTCAAATAGGATGCGATGTGGATGCTTTCATCCAGTTGAAGGACTACAGAAAGACTTTCCAGAAAGATAATTGTAACTTAGATTTGAATAACTAATAGGACTTAGCCAACTAATTGATGGCTCACTTTCTCAATGCCATTGAGCCAGAACAAACTCATAAGAAACCTCCGGCAGGTTTTTAGAAGCTATAAATTACATGAGAAGATATTTCTCTTCTTTCTCTCACAGAGCAACTAGGGAATTCAAACCACCCACCTTTGGGGTGGCAATGCAACTTCCAATGGACTGGGCCACCAGACCTCCCTAATGAGTGGAGGAGGAGAGAAAGATTGGAGAATATTCTAAGCATGTGAAAAGGCCTAGAGCCAGAATAAGGAGCTTTTATGACCTAGTCTGTAGAGAGTTTTGCTTCTAACCCAAATGCTCTGCACCTCTGGTGATTTGAATCCACCAGTGACTTCTAGGAAGAAAAATGAGCAATTATTTGTGGTTTACAACCTCAGAAACTCAGTGGAGGGTTGGCTATGAGTCGATTGTGACCCAATAGTGTTGAGACAGAGAATCAGCATAGCACCTCCATGAACAGAGAGCAGCTCAGTAATGTTGGAGCAAGGAATGTTCTGAGTGGACAAAAATGCAAGATGAGAAAAGTTAGAGAAAAAATGAGCCAATTAGTAAAGGCCCTAAGGGTGATAGGGAGTGACATTACCACTGTTGTGTTCTGTTTGTTTGGGGGTTTTAGATAGCTCTGCTGGCTGCATAGCTCCAGCAGTGGAAAACAAGTGAGAAAGGGCTTTGAGGGGTGAAGTACATAGGTCACTCTGACAGCTGTGTAGCATTAATGCTCCAATTTCTCAGTGAGGTCATCTGTGTGACAGCAACAAGAACAGTGAATGAATAGAATTTACAAACCTTCTTTCAAGATGAAGAGAGAGGTCAGACATATAAGAAATCCACAGCACTGGTCCAAGGACTCTTGCTTGAGGCTTAAAAAGGGAACCCTCGCTGGAGGGGAGGTAGAAGCTCTTCTCCGAAGCGTTGGAAGCATTTTAGTTGCACCTCTCACACTTCCAGAAAGGACTTAGGAAAACGGCCATCACCCGCACAAGCATTGCACCAGTGGGTTTTCGGGGGCCGTAAATCACATGGGAGGAGATTACCCTTCATTCTTCCACAGAGGAGCTGGTAGACTGAAAGCACCTGCCTTTGGGCTGGCAGCACAGCTCCCTGTTATTTGACTACCAGAACTCCCTTCTTACACAAAAGTAAGGCTACATATGAGGCATAAGTACCTGTTTTGGTCTATCTAAAAATTCAACTTAAAAACATGTTTAGGAAGGGCACTCCTAGACTGCCAGCGTACGAAATAGGCCTTGTGAGGGAGAGCGAGCCATTCCTTACAATTTAACCATTAGTAGAATCCTGCTATAAATGGAACTCAGGAGAGAAAGTAGCTTGTCAGAGGGCAAAGAAGAGGGTCCCATTAGTCAAAATAGGTCAGGCAGAGGGAAAGTTGTCATGTTTCCTGCCTAGTTACATTGATCTGATATGACAAGCCTTGTCGGGTATTTTTTTTTTAACCCAACTGAAAAGGGAGAGAGAATATACAAGAGATTTCTTCCTTGTTGTTTCTCTTCTTAGAAGATGGCTGTTTCAAAGAGGATTCTAAAAAAGTAAAGATAACTTTATCACATGTTTGAGTGCGTGGTATGTGGCACATATGTGTGTTCACAAGCATAACTTTTTGGGAGAAACAGAATTTTGTACTTCTCCCAAGGGCTCACCCTAGATTAGGTGTCTTGTTTTGTCTTTTTTCTTTAATCTTGGATTAATGAAGCCCTAACTCCTTGGGTGGGTTCTTGCTTCCACTGGTTTGATTTGGGGTAGCACTCTCTGCTAGTAGCATCTTGACTAGAGCTTCATAAGAGACCCCAAGTCAGGACTACCCCACTAGGGAAGCCACTCTGAATTCTTATCCCACACAAACTTGAATCATATTTGGGATTCTTTTAGGCTGCTAATTTTTTTTTTCTTTTTTAGGCTGCTAAATTTTGGGTGATTTGTTACACAGCAAGAGAAGCCCAGTCCAGTTCATATATTGTGTATGTCAGTGAAAAGGGTGGGAATCATGAAAAGCTGATATTTTATTTGGGATGTCCAAAATAGGATACTCTGCAGAGTGAGATCCTATTGCTTTGGGCATTTCTGAGGCGGGGAGAAAAGGTGAGTAGCCAGATCCTAGAGAGCTGGCATCCTTGAGTACTCACCCATGTGGCTTTATGAGAGCAGGCCACTATGGCTGGCTGACCTTGAACCAACGCTTACAGCACAACAGCTCAACACCTCACAAATAGTTTTAGAATATCTTACCGGAATCTACTAACGTTTTCATCAAAGAATGAACTTATTCTAAGATACTGCAATGGATTGGGGACGTCTTGGACTCTCCTTTCAGTGAATCACTCCAAAAAGTAAAACTTAGACTATCTGGAGGGAACAAGAGGCCTGCAAGTTTTTAGGAGATGAATTGGGATGGAGGTTGAAAGTGTCTGAGTTCCTAGCTAAATCCAAGTGATTCTCCAGGGCACAGGGCATCTCTGGAAAGCAGAGAGTGTAGAGAGATCATTGGGATGGGTCTTGGCTAGACTAAATGACATTTGTGGTCCTCTGACCTGTGAGAATATTACTACATCTGGGAGTTTGGGGACACATGTGGCAGCAATGATGAGGGCCAGTACACTCACGAGTGGGAGCCTGAGTGTTTTCAGCACCCCACTCCCCCAACCCAACATGACTACTGTTCTGGGCACATGGCGGTCTCAACCACTCTTCGCCATGCTGTTTCCCATTCCAGACAGAGGCTGTGGCTCACCAGTGGTGGTAGTAGTTGTTAGCTGTTATTCCCAGTGCATGGTGACCCCATGCACACAGATGCATGGGCTTGGTCTCCAATTCATGGCGCCCCAGACACACAAAATGAAATACGTGTAGGTCTGCATCAGCTCTGACCAGTTTTACATTAGACTGTTGTGCTATACAGGATTTTTTACTGGATGATGTTCAGAAGTATATTGATCACTAGGCCTTTCTACTCCATCTTAGTCTAAAAGCTCTTCTGAAACCTGTTCCACATTCTAGCAACACACAAGCCTCCACCGAGGGACAAATGGAATCTTAGCATGAGGTGCATTGGCCCGGAGTCAAACCAAGTCTTTCATATGGAAGGCTAGAAGTCTACCACCGAGCCAACAATCACCCCATCAAACAGTGTATATTGTGTACATCCATGCTGCCTGGCTTTCTAAGATTACTTGACTGTCTCACACCTTCAGAGACTTTCAGCCCAGCAACCTGATCAATTCAACCAGAGAAATAATTTCCCAAGTAAGAAAGATTTCTACCTGGATCATCAAGGGAGGCGCTGAGAAATGCTCTTTATGTTATTCTCAGCCCCAGTTGCGCTTTAGGATTACATGAAGATCTTGCACAACGTGCCCATAGCCAGGCTGACCCCTCCATCAAAGAATTAATAGATTGGGGTGGGGCTCAGGCAAGTTTAACTAATTCCGCCAAGACCTACTGCTCTGGTGAGCTACAAGACTGAGCCAGCATTTTGCTGCTGCTTGACTCAGAGACTAAGTTCATTAGAATGAAAGTACAAGATCCTCAGCCAAAGCCCAAGGATGGATGACTGAGCTGCTCAGAAATTGGCTCTGTCTTTATGCCATAATATTTGAGAAATATTATCAAACACCTGTCCATCAGCTGTGAAATTGTGATCTCTTGGTCCTGTCTTCTCTTGAGCTTGAAAGGTATTAAAATTTAAAAACAAATATTTTTCGTGTTGTACTTTCATTACCTGAACATCCATAAACAGGATGCTTGAATGAAGATGCCCACACTTGGTCTTTTGGTCACTGAATATATTTGATATATAGCGAGGTCTGTGTTAGAAATGTTTTTAGAGAGGTAGAGGAAATGATGTCTTAGTCATTGCATCAAGGCAGAGCACCATGTGCTCCCCACAGTTAGTTTAGCATGATTTTATAATACAGTAATAATACTTGGTATTTATATAGGGATTATCTGTTTCAAAACTTCAAGCATATGGCCATTTTAGAGAATGAAACAGTTTATAGTTTATATAGTACTAATACTAAATGAGGGAGCTGCAATCCCAAAGGCACATGGTTCAAATACACCAGCTACTACAGGGGAGAAAGCTGGACAGACTCCTTCTGTGCGATTTACTGTCTCGAAAACCCGCTGAAGGGTCAGCTATGGGTCTTTTCTGACTCAACGGTACATAACAACAATACTGAATGAGGGAGCTCTAGTGACACAGTAGTTTCTAGGGAGGATGTAGCTTTGCTAACTCAGAGGCCACACCTCTCCATGAGTTCAAATCCACCATCTGCTCTGTGGGAGAAAGGTGGGCTGCCTCCCCCTGTGCCGTTTACAGCCTCTGGAAACCCATTAGAATGGCAACTGTGAGTTGGTTCTATGTTGACGGCAGAGTGAGTGAACGCTAAATGACGAATTAGAAGATCTTAGAAAACGTTCAAATGTTTCCTAAGACTGGTTTCCATATTCTTTTCTCATAAACATTCTCCTTGGATTATCTCATTCAACTTCAAGGTTTACCTATCACCTTGAGGCTAAATATTTCCAAATATTTTCTCTCCAGCCCAGCCTTCCCTGCAAACTCCAGAGCTGCCTCCCTTGCAAAGCTCATATGTATCTCCACTTCAGATTATCAATAGCGAGATCTTCTCCACTGTCTTACAGTTACTAGGCAGAGGGAAGCATCTATCCACTCACATTAGGAAACTGGGGGTCCAAGAGAGACATATCCTTCTCCCTCCAGTGTACATCCAAATGATCTATTAGCTTGTCTCCTGACTTTCCAGTCTCTAGTTCTCTCCACAATATACACAAGTTCAAACTACTATTCCAGCAGTAACCTCCGGACTATGCTCCTCACATCTATTCTTGTTTCTCTCCAGTACACTTTTCACACTGGAGCCAGAAGGATCTTTGTTGGTGTTATGTGCCATCAAATAACCTAAGACTCATAGTGAACCTATGTACAACAGCTCTGAATCCTGTCCTGTTCTGAACCAGTCGCACTGACTCCAACATAATTATCTCGATTACCCCAGTTACTGTGTCAGTCCAAGACTCATCCAGAGTCTTCCTCTCCTGCACTATAGCCCTCTACCTTCTAAGCATGATGTCCTTTTCCAAGGACTGGTCCCTCCTGACCACGTGCCCAAAGTGAGACAGAGCTTCAAATTCCTTGCCTCCCAAGAGAAACTTGGTTTCACCCTCTCTAAAATAGATCCTGTTTGTTCTCTTGATAGGTTCAATACTCTTCTCCAGCACCACAGCTCAAATGCATTGTTTCTTCTGTCATCCTTAATCATTGTGCAGCTCTCCAATAGCAAGTAATTGTGAAGCCCATGACCTGGATCAGGCACACCTTGGTCTCAAGACTGTTATCATTGCTCTTTAGTACTCTGGAAAGATCCCTGACAGTGGATTTTCCCATTGCAAGATTTTTAGGAAACACAAGTCTCCTGTCTTGTTCTCCTTGTTAGAACCTTTCAATGCATCCCCTCCCCTAAAAATGAAAACTTAAAATCTTCAGGATACCTACAGAGCCCTACACAACCTAATCCCTGTATAACCCTTCAGATCCCTCTCCCCTTACTAGGCATCAGATTCTCTTTGCTTCAGCTTCTAGAAATTACCATATGCCTTCCCACCTCAACACCTTGGGAATGCTGTTTCCGTTAGAACACTCTTCATCCCTTATAATATTGTAGAGTTACTGTTCTCATATACCACTTAGTGTCTGTCTTAGGTGAGTTTTCTGTTACATTTCAGACTAGTCAAGGTCTCATTATGCTTTCTCATATAAATGTGATCTCTTTTAATACGTGTAACTTTCATGACTCTGAGAGTTAAATTCTTTATCTAATCCTATAGTTACTGTCTGACTCCCCACCTAGTCTTTATTATCACAGATGATGACAGCTACATCTGGCTCACTGATCGCTTCCCACTGCTCAACACAGCATGAAGAATGGAAGTCAGCAAAAATTTTCTGTAAAGGTCCAGAGAGTAAATATTCTAGGCCTTGTGAGCCACTCAGGAGTCTTGGTGGCACAGTGGATTAAGCCTTTGGCTGCTAACTGAAAAGTTAGTTGTTCAAATCCACAGGTCATTCTGTAGGAAGAAAATAAATTCATCTGTTTCCTTACTGCCTCCGAACACTATGGAGCAATTTTCCTCTGCCAGCAGGCATTCATTGTAAGTTTTGTTTTGAAATTTTTAAAAAATTTTTATGAGCCAAGATAGTCTCTGCATTGAGAGAGTCAGCAATAATTTCTGTACGCCTGAATTTGCCATCCCTGCTGGTCCCAGAGCCTTACCTATTACTGTTGTGTCTTATCAGAGCTGCCTGCTCCTCTTCCTGTGTACTGGGGAACCTGACTTCCAGAGGCTCTGAGCCCAGTTTAGAGGGTGAGGGCTGGCTCCCAGAAGTGGAAGCAGGTCCATAATTAGGTTGAATTTGGCTCAGACAGACTCTGGCTCATAACCTTAGAAAATAGCCAGCTGAAAATTCAATGTATGATTTCTGCAGAGTCTAGGATACCATTTTTGGCTATTGATGACAAGGGAGTACTTCAGAGAAGAGCTGGTAATGATTTAGGGGACTTATTGAAGGGAAATTTTCTCCAGGACCATTTGTTTGCCACGATGTAACCTGATTCACAAATAACTGGACTGAGTCAGTCATGTTTGTGTATGTGTGTGTGTTTGTGTGTATGTCTGAGAGAGAGAAACATCGTACGCTATTTACAAAACCAGTCAATAGAGGTAGGAGTTGAGATAGTAGATTCCTTTGGAAATATCTCTATAAATTAAAGATGAATACATTTATACTAACTTATTTTCTGTTGATAAAAAAATTTCTTTTATGTCCTTGTGAGTCTAGCCAGAACTAGACTGGAGCTAGCCAGAGCTCGGCTATATGCTGGCTCCTGTCAAGACTGTAACCAAGTACCCATTGGCACCTATTGCAGACTGAATGATGAGTCTATTTTTCTGGTTAAGAGTGTTTATACCCATTTTCTACAGATGCATTCCAATGGGCTTAATTAATAACTGGGCTTATAATGAATTTTCTCAAGGAGGGTCAATCTCCTCTGTACCAATCAGATCTGATTTGATGGTACACACACACAAAATAATAACATAAAGTAAATAAAATGAACTTTCTCTGGAGTGAAGTGGCAATGAAATCTCCTGTCTCCCAGAGTATGCAATTTAAAGAGTCACAGAATTGTCTACAAATTCAATCCCTGTTCTGCATAATTCACAGAACTGTGGTGGACTTGAAAAGGGATGATGAACGTGGACTTATTTTAGAATTCTTAAAATGATGTGCAGGGCCTCATTAATAGTGTTGCTGCTCTCAGCCTGTAGTTAAAAGATGTGATTTCATTCTTGCCATAAAACTCCAAATATGCATCTATTTCCTTGTTGCCGGCCCACAGCGCCTCTGTTCCCTGCCATTTTACAAAGTTTCCACACACTACTGCTTCACTGACACCTGTACTTATTAATAACTGCCTATCTGCTTTGTTCCTATTACAGAGTCGACTTTACTTAATTATCACCTTAAGTCATGTCAGAAAAAAAAAGGGGAAGAAACACCCCTGGAGAGTAGTAATCATTGGAAATTGGATGTGACTGGGACACAAGCCAGCACAGAAAGTCATCAAGATGCCTAGGGCAAGTTCAGATCAATGTAGCTCTCATTTTCTATCTGTTGAGTCCCTGGGTAGTTGTTATCAGTTGGATTGTGTTCCCCCAAAATTTATTATAAACCCGAATCCCTGCACTTGTGATAATCCCATTTGGGAACCGGTTACTCTGTTCGGTATTGGTATTATGTGTACCTCCAGCACTGGTGTAGAGTGAGTTTTAAACCACTCTCTTTGGAGATCTGAAAAAGATTAATCAAGCAGAACTGGGAGAAGGGACTTCTAACCGCCTTGATTGTGCGAAAATAAATTTACATTTGTTAAAGCCACCCACTATGCTATTTCAGTGAGAGGAACGCTAGGTAGCTAAGATGATAGTACAAATGGATACACAGTTGGTGTTTCATAAAAAGATGGGCAGTTTGATTTCACCCAAGGGTCTCTCGGAAGACAGGCTTGACCATCTGCTCCTGAAAGGTTCAAGTCATCACCATAGAGTTAGTACTGACTCATAGGTGACCCAACATGGGCCTTCCGAGACTGCAAATTGTGTGGGAAGAGATCTTGAAAATCCTATATAGATAGATATTCTAAATCAGATAGAGCTGGTCTACTTTGTACGTGTGGAATCCCATGAGTCAAAACTGGCTGAGTGGCAACTACCAGCTATCCTCCCATCTGTCTCCACACACATACGTGCACATGGGTACAGACTATGTGCAAAATAAGACTCAAAAGACAAGCTACTTCTTTCTGACCATCATACCCCTTTGAGATGATTGAGCAAATAGTGTATGTATGGAGTATATAGTTTTGTTTTTCCTTGAAGGGAGGGCAATGGCAGTTTCACTTTTCAAATATTTCTTAAATTGATTAACATTTAGAGAAAAAACAGTAATTAAAAAGCAGATACATTTGCTAGTTGAAAAAGGAGAGGTGATACTGTGAAATCCCCAAAGCAGAATATCAAAATGAAAGTGCTCCTGTGAAATATTTATAATGTTGCTCTCTGCAGACATAAAGGCTTTGACTGCCGGAGCTGCTGCAGGAGTGGGGGAAAAAATGGAACTGCAGTGCCTCCTCCAGGGAACGAAGGGCACTGCAGTTTTGGAGTCGCCTCAAGCTAGAACAATTCCAGGCAGGTGGTGATTGAGAAAGATATTCTCCTGGGTGCTTGCTCAGGCTTCAGAGTTCTTAATAGGTACAGAAGGTAAAGGATTTTCCTTTTCAGAGAGGCTTGTTTTTTCATATCCCCTAAGGAAATATTCAGTTAATCTTTAGTGACTGTTTTATGTAAAAACAGACAAACAAAACCCAGGCAGATTTGCGAATAAACACTCACTGAATATTGGGTTGTGTCAAGTCCCCCAGCAAAGTCAGCCTTCTGTCTTTATGTTTTCCTCTCAAGGGAACCTTTTGTGCCCATTCCAAAGAATGGAGAGATTCTAGAAGATTCTAGAAAAATAACATTAATACCATGCACAGTAATAATTTTCTGAAAAGAATTAAAAACTGATAGGGACCTGTCAGAAGTTCAAGCCCAATTCAGAAGAGGATATGGAACACAAGTTATCGCTGCTAATGTCAGATGGATCTTAAATAAAAGTAGAAACTATCAGGAAGATGTTGTTTATCTCTGTTTTAGTGACTGTGTGAATCAACAAATTGTAGATGAGATTGCAAAGAATGAGAATTTCAGAAAGCTTCAATGTGCCCAAGTGGAACCTGTACATGGACCAAGAAGCAGTTATTCAAACAGAGCAAGGGGATACTGTGTATTTTAAAATCAGTAAAGGTCTGCATCAGGGTTGTATCATTTCACTGTACTTTATCTGTATACAGAGCAAATAGTCTCATAAACTTCTTAGCACTGTTTGTTGTGTTCCACCCAGTTGTAACCAACTCATAGCTGACCCTCCAGCAAGTTTTCAGAGGCAGTAAATCACATGGGAAGAGATTGCCAATCTGCAGCTGGTGGATTTGAACTGTGTGCCTTTGGGATGGCAGTGCAGGTTCTTAGCACCAGACCACCAAAGCTCCCTTTTTACCACCAGCCTATCAGAACTGCCAATGTACCCTAGGGACAGAGTAAAACTCATCCCAGCAAGGTTAGTATTTTTTAGATAAAGAAGTTGAGGCATAAAGATTACACAGACTCACAGACCAGGGACTAGCCTTGCCAGAGGGTGAACCTATATGCCTGCCTCCTCTCAGAAGTGCTGGCACAGTAGGGTGTCTGTCTGTCCAGCCTCCTATCTAGATTTTCTTTTGTCACCTACATGTGAAGGCTTTATTCTTTCTGTGTTCATTATATGGTAATCCCCCTTCACACCATCACCCAGCTAGCCTGTTCCTTGAAGGACACTGTGTTCCTAGACCAGCCAAGCCTGGTGCATAGTAGGTGCACAGTTGTTTATCAGATGAACTTAGACCAGTACTATAATCTTTCCTGTGCAAATACACTCCATGTGGTTAATTTGCATGATGAAGGGGAAGGGGAAAGTTAGTCCCATGAAGGTAAATGCCAACTTGCCCTAGGTGCAAAATGAGGAGAAAATGAAAATGAATCAAGTCAAAATAAATGGCTGTTTGAATACTCGGGATTTAATAAGCCATTGTGGCAAATTATCACAGTCTCACTATTGCCTCTGAAATAGAGGGCAGAGTGGCTGCTACCATTTGTGTCCAACGTTAAGGGCCAAGCACCTGTTGGGCAATCAGATGTATGGTCCTAGGTGACCAGTGGGTATAGGAGTTGCACTGCCAACCTAAAAGTTTGAGTCCACCAGCAGCTATACAAAAGAACGATGGGAAATCTCATGCCACATGATTTACAGCCTCCGAAAGCCCACTACAGGGTCAACTGTGAGTCATTGCCAACTTGATGGCGCATAACAACAACATCAGTTTAAGGATGTGCGTGCCACCCAAGGCTCAGGGGCAGGGTCGTGGGATAGAAGAGGGGCCGCTACCTTCCTGCAGGAGGCCCTGTCATCTTGCTGTCTATAGGACATGCTTGCTTTCTGCTCATTTTCTACCAGTCAGGATGAACTGTTGTGAGCGGACCTTTGTGCAACCTGCCTGAAAGCAAGAGGTTCAGACTATCCACTGCTTCATAGACATTTTCCTCTGTGAGACAAGCCACTTGACCCTCCTACCTGGATTAACGAGTCACCACCAGCTATCTGTGGAAAGGCAGGCGTAAGAGCAAAAGGTGTGGGAGGATCGAATGGTGGGCCAGGAGCCTGGCCGGGGGTGCGAAGGAAATTGAAAGTCTTGATTTGCTCCTCGTGATGCTGCCTTTTCCAATAACACAGTGTGTGGAGGAAGTTCAGACGCGCGGTGCTGTCACGATGCAGCCCTGCAGCCCGGCCTGATTAGACAGCCTGTAATTCCCTTCCCAGCTCTGCGTGGGCTGCACCCAGCAGGAGAAAGAGGGAGAGGAAAGGAGGCCCGGGCAGCAGAGGCTTCATCACAGTGACACAGAGACACCTGACAAGGGCCTCTTCCTCCAGCCACTCCTTCCTTCCTTTGAGGTCAGACAGCTTCCGGCAAGTGCTACCTGGTGCCCAGGATGGTGGGATGGGGCAGCCCTAGCTGGCTCTTCTTTCCTTCCATCTCTTCCCTTTCTTCACTGCTCTGTCTCTTTCACACTTTCTCGATATTTACTGGCATAAACCTGCCCTTTGGGACCAAAAAGAGAAAATTACTTGTGCTTCTGTGGAATGTTCTGCACATCAGTGAACCAGGACAGACACTCTCACATCAATCCCAGTGCCTGACATGTGCACCACCTGGTACAAACATGATGTTTGTTGAATAAATGAACCTGTCAAGAGCTGGCTCAGCATTCTTCATGGAACTGACCATTGCCACACTCTCTGTAGCCTCTGCATGTTTTATTGTACACAATACAATGAAATATTTGCAAAGCCTATTGTTAGTGTTATGTGCCATGAAGTTGGAACCAGCTTGTAGCTGACCCTCCAGCAGGTTTCCAGAGACTATGAATCACACAGGAGGAAATTGCCCATCCTTCTCTCTCTCAGTGCAGCTGGTAGATTTGAACCACTCGCTTTGGAACTGGCTTTATCACTAGGCCGCATAGAGCTCCCTTTGCAAGCCTAGAAACCTATATATAAAAGAACATTCATGTAAAAAGGAGTGGGTGACCATAATTGAAAGGACAGCTACAGCTGTGAGTGTGACAGATGAGGGTTAGCAAACTGTGTGACCTTGGTCAGCTAGGGAAACTCTCTAAGCCTTCATTCTTCCTGAAACAAAATGGACCTCGTACAGTGCACCTGTGTGCACCGCAGAAAAATGGATTAAAGTATGTGAAGCACAATATAGTGCTTGGCACATGTAATGATTAATGCTTTGTGTCAACTTGACTAGGCCCTGATTCTCAGTAACATGTAAGGACTTTCCATTTTGTGAGCTGATGTCAGGGGAGTTTCCATGGGGATGTGGCCTGCAGCCAGTATGTGTGGACATTCTAGCAAAACATATATGTGCATACAGAGAGAGAGGATAAAAAAGGTCATTGTCATCCAGTCAGAACTAATATCTGAATCTCTAGAGGGTTTTCTGAGGCCATTAATCACACAGGAGGAGACTGCTCATCTTTCTTCTGCAGAGCTGCTGGTGGTTTCCAGCAACCAGAGAGGTGCCACCTTTTGAGTTAGCAGCACAGCACTCTATGGACCGCACCACCGGAGTGCTCTCTGGCCTCTCTCTCTCTCTCTATCTTTATATCTCATCATTGTTGCTGTACCACTGAGTCAGAAGCTGACCCTACAGTGAGTTTTCAGAGGCAGTAAATTGCTCAGGAGATTGCCCAACTTTCTCGTACGAAGCAGCTGGTGGATTTGAACCATGTGCCTTTGGGGTGGCAGCACAGCTGTATAACCACACACACACACACACACACACACACACACACACACTCACACATCTATGCTTCATTTGTTTTGCTCCTTTACAGAACAGAGTTTAGGAAAGCATATTAGAAACATATGATAAGCAGTATTGTTAACAATGTTAATAATGTTTAAAATGACAATGAAATTATTATATTGATGTTGGTGGCAGTCATTACTAACGCTTAACATTTAAATTTTAAAAGATTAGTGAGCCATTAAAATAAACTATTGCTTCCTGATACACTTGAGATGGAAAAAAAATACATATTAAAGTGGACTCTGGACTGGTAGGAGAATTGAATAACAATGAAAGAATTTTTTTAAGAGAAAAACTGTGGTGCAACCACTGTGGAAGGCGGTATGGCACCTCAAAAAGTTGCAAATAGAGATACCTTTTGACCCAGCAATTCCACTACTGGGAATATACCCCAAAGAGACCATAACTGACATCCAATCAGATATATGCACACCCATGTTTATTGCGGCTTTGTTCACAATAGCAAGGAGTTGGAAACAACCTAAGTGCCCCTGTACAAATGAAGGGATAGAGAAGCTGTGGTATATTCACACTGTGGAATACTATTCTACATTGAAAAACTAGGAACTCATGCAATATTATTCAAAATGGGTGACCCTGGAGGACATTAGGCTGAGTGAAGTATCTCAGTCACAAAAGGACAAATACTGCATGTTGCCACTGTTGTAAAACAGGATTGACCTTGGGGTTGGGGAGAGACTGAGAAAGATGGCTTTAATAATGTATACTGCATTGAAACAGATAAGGGAGAAAATTGTTTAATAAGGGATATGTGATTAGGTATTTTTGTCATGACAAGAGTCTAGAGCGAAGGCTACGTGGTAGAGTGGACCTGGGAGAGGTTTTGTAAAACAATGAAAGAATTTTTCTTTTACTTTTCCAAGAGGGTAGTGTACTAGGGAAGAGGGTTGGGAGGGGAGAAAAGTGTAACAATGAATGAATGGAAATCCAAAGTCTCTAAATTTTTACTGAAATTAATAATAAATTTTAAAAAAAATAAAGATAAAAACTGAGGGAGGGGTGGACAAGGAGGAAAATGTGTAACAATGAATAAAGGGGGGGGAATTAAATTAAAAGAATATGGTATAAAAAATATATATGTTGCATTAAAAAAGAAAGAATTGTATTTGAGGCCTAATACTTGGGAACATTCCTACCATAACTATTTTTAATTATTTGCCAAATATTATGACTATTGGGCCTGTATAGCTATTCTTCGTTAATACTTTTATTTCTGTAAGGTAAAATGCAATGGTTGCATAAGGAGCTGTCGTAGTATGGTCTATTAGCACTGTTAATTCAAAAGTCGCACCTCACTGGTTCAAATCCACCAGGGACCACAGGAAAAAACATAGGCAGTCTGATAGGCAATCTCTTCTCAAGGAAATTAAAGCTTCAGAAACTGCTGAAGGGTCAGTTATGAGTCAGTTCCAACTCAATGGCAATGAGTTTTAGTTTTGCCTTTGATTGCTTAAAAAAGGAAAGTTTGCAACAAATATAGGTGTCAACTTTTCAAGCAAGTACAGCAATGCTTCTTCGACTCAGTGCCACTGACATTTGGAGCCAGATCATTCTGTGTTGTAGAGGGCTGTCCTGTGCATTATAGGATGTTAAGCCACATCCGTGGTTCTGCCCACTAGATGACAGTCTTAACCTCTGTCTTAGTTCCAATTTCCAAAAACTGTCTCAAGACTTTGCCAGATACAGCTGAGAACCAGATCAGCTGAGCACTGCCTTCAATAGCACTAGGAACAGGGAACATGCCTATGTGTCCTTTGGTCCAAGGAGATGTACCTTTCTTTGTCTTGGGTCTGTAGAATGGGGCCCAGCTTCACCTCTGCCTTCCACCAAGTGGGCTTCCTTGAGCAAGTATGCTTTTTTGTTGTCAAGTCTCCTTTCTGAAAGCTCTCTTCCCAGTTCCAACTCCCTCCAGAGGATTCACACACTATATCCTTCAGATCTCTGTTTTCTTAGAAACCATCTAGGGCGCTTCTGTGTATTTGCTTGAGGAGAGCACTTTGAGGGCCCTCAAAGCAACTGCTACCATCAACTCAAAGGCTCCTCACATTCACCCTCAAGAGTCCTTTACACCCACATAGGTAGCAGCCAGGTAGCAGGAAAACAAATGAACAAAATCTTGATACATTTCAGAACCACTGCAGAACTCATCTCTAGCCTAACAAGGGCAAACGGGGCGGGGGGGGGGGGGGGGAGCAGATGAACATTGCAAATTTATGTGTGTGTGTGTGTGTGTGTGTGTGTACACACACGTATACATATATGTGGCCTTGTTGTTGTTGTTGTTATGTGCCGTCGAGTCGTTTGCGACTCATAGCGACCCTATGCACAACAGCCCTAAACCCTACTCTATCCTGCGCCAACCGCACTGCCTCTGACACACCCATCCCGATTACCCCAGTCACTGAATCAATCCATCTCATAGAGAGTCTTCCCCTCCTGCGCTGTCCCTCCACCCTCCCAAGCATGATGTCCCTCTCCAAGGACCCGTCCCTCCTGGCAACATGTCCAAAGTATGTCAGACGAAACCCCAGAATCCTTGCCTCCAAGGAGTAGCTTGGTTTAATCCTCTCCAAGATGAAACTGTTTGTTTTCCTGGCAGTCCATGGTACATTCAGTACTCTTCTCCAGCAGTATAAAATCATTTCCTTTTAAGAAAGTAACTCAGAAATCTGTAACTAGGTCAAAAAATGGAACAATTCAGAACTGAGGACAGAAAATGGCCAGCAGACCACAAATGAGGCATTTGGAGGAGGGATTTTTGTTGTTTTGTTTGGTTGGATTGGTGGGTGTTTTTAAATTTAGTTCTCTTTAAAACATTGAATCAATCAGTCCTACATCTTCGGGCGGAGGGAAACACTTATGAAATTGTAGTAAGGCATCTTAAATCTGAAGACTGCAACACACACAAAAAAAAACAGTCTTCTAAAATGTGAAGTGGAGAATGCAAGACACAAAACTGTACCAAGTGCTGTGTAAGTAAAAAAATCAATGAGGGCCAGTTCAAAGTTATAGGCATACCTCATTTTATTGGGATTCGGTTGTTTTATTACACCTCACAAGTATTACGTTGTTTTACAAATTGAAGATTTATGGCAACCCTGTGTCTATTGGCACTATTTTTCAAACAGCATGTGCTTACTTTGTGTCTCTGTCATATTTTGGAAACTTTTACAACTTTATTATATTGCTACTACTCACTTAATACAGTGTAATGTAATCATAATTTTATATACACTATGTTGTAGTGTACTGTCCAGTCAGAACTGACCCATAAATGATCCTCCAGCGGGTTTTCAGAGGCAGTTAATAGCATGGGAGGAGATTGCCCATCTTTCTCCCAAGGATTGGCTATTTGCTCGTAACTGCATGCCTTTGGACTTGAGTGCAGCTTCTTGCCAGTAGGCCACCAGAGTTCCCATGTATGTACTGGAAAGCTAAAAATTCACTGTGATTCACATTATTGCAATATTCAATGTATTGCGCTGGCCTGGAACTGAACCTGCAGTATCTCCAGGACATGCCTGTATTTAGCCTGGATGTGCCCTTGTTCAACACTCTGCTTCTTCTCAAGTGCCCTATGACAAAGGCACCATCTTCTGCTTTTTATAAATTGAGTAAATAAAGACAGAGCTCACAGTTGAGTTGCAAAGGCATTAAGTGATCAAACCAAGTCTTTGTGACCCAAAATTCCATATTAGCAACTTTGTTATGCTTCTGCTTATATATAATTTCAGACAAAAAGACCAAAAGGGAGGATATCAAAGTGACTATTATGCTAAACTGCTATAACTAGTATATTGTTTATGCAAGTAGATTTCCATGTTACCATCTTGAAAAAGATGATGTTTCCATTCATACATAGACTGCTATTTATGCATCTATGTTGTTGTTGTTGTTATGTGCCATCGAGTCGTTTCCGACTCATAGCGACCCTATGCACAACAGCCCTAAACCCTGCTCTATCCTGCACCAACTGCAC
>NW_006400010.1:2135808-2180285 GCF_000299155.1 Elephantulus edwardii
TATCTGCCAATTCCTTTCTATATAGTGACTCAGTATATTCCTTCCATCTTCTTTTAATATTTCCTGGATCGTTTAATATTCTGCCCAAAGCATCCTTGATTACAGCAACTCTAGGTTTAAATAGGTTAAGTTAAAAATGATAAAAAGTATGTTTCCCAAACATGGAGCTGCTGACATTGATTTGATTGGTTGGGTATTGGTCTGAGAAAGTTCTTCTGTTACAGAGTTAAAGCTATACATTTCCCTCTAAGCAAAGCTTTTCTTGTATCCCATAAGTTTTGGTATACTTTCATTCAATCTCTGAGTATTTTGTAATGTCCTTTATGATTTCTTTACTCATTGTTTATTTAAGAGTGTGTTGTTACATTTATTTGTGAATTTATCAAACTCCCTTTTGTTGTAATTACTAGTTTTGTTCCCTTATAGTTAGAGAACATACTTTGTATTGTTTCTGCTCTTTTAAATCCATTGAAGCATTGGGGTTTTATGGTTTAGCATATGATCAATTCTAGAGAATATTCCATATGTACTGGAGAACACTATGTAGTCAGCTGCCATTGTTCTGTGGATATCTGTTAGGTCTAGTTAGTTTATAGGGTTGTTTGAGTCTTCTGTTTCCTGTTTATCTCTAGTTCTGTCCATTATTGAAGCCTCCAGCTCTTACTGTTGAACTGGCACTTTTTCTCTCAAGTATTTTAGAGCTCTGTTGTTAGGTGCTAAATGTACTTTTTATCAAGTGTCTGGATGTATCCGTTTGCCCTCCTGGCAACACTCTCAGAATTCGCCCTTGGATCTGTAGGAGATGGTGATGCATAATGCTTAACATTTAAAAGTAATGAATACCTTATGTTCTTCTCTATCAGAGATGGCATCCCTCTGGGCTATTGGTTAATAAATACCTTTTTTCTAGACAGAGATGTTCTTTAAAACATAAAGCCAGAGGATTGTTGGAAATTATTCTCTTTGGAATTTTATACATTTTCTTTCGTTCCAAGAAACATGCCTTTTCCCCTTAATAGTTCCCATTTCTACATTTACAACTGATCCTCACCCACAGTATTACCTTCAGCCCTTGCTAGAGAAGATGCTCTTAACTTTTAGGAGGTGACTTCCCTAAGAATATAAGGTTTTGGAAATTATGCAAGAACACATTTCTGGGGTGTACTAGATGTGATGTGGCTGGGGTGCCAGTAATGTTCTGCAGACATGCCGTGTACCTAATGTAGGTCAGATGTACCCCACCTTTAAGGAGGTATATTATGACATCATGAAGAAGATAGATAAGAAAACCAATATGTTACCTTTTGGTAAGTATCTTAACAGCGTAAGCAAAAGATTCTAGGAGTGGGGCACACCTCCCCCAAAAGGACAGTATAATTGTCTTTGAGAGATCTATAAAATCCAGAATTCAGGTGGATTGCTTATGTAGAGAGAGACTTCCTTGAGATTTCAGGACTACATATGGCTGCATAGGAATTGTAGATTGTTGCAGTTTAGTCTCAATTATCTTCCTACAGCAGTTTTCTCAAAACGTAGTCCAAGACCCAGTGATCTTCTGAGTTCTTAAATTCAAGTACGATCAATTCCACAGGTTTTTCCTTTTAAAGATTACCAGAACCTACTATGTTCTTAAGAATCACTGCAGTTTTGTGTACTTGTCCCTAATTTAGCATGCAATTCTAAAGTCGGAGAACTCTGGTGGCTTAGTAGTAAGGAATTGTGCTTCCTACACAAAGGATGCAATTCAAATCCGCCAGCTGCTCTACAGGAGAATGATGGGCTGTCTCCTCCTTTGTCATTTATCCCCCATTGGAGGCTCAGCTAGGGTCAGTCTGTCTCTACCATACTCAACAATTCTGAAAATCTTACTGTCTCATATCCTGTGACCATATTGCAATCCTAAACACATAAACCAAGAAGTCCTATGACAGGATATTACTAGTGCATTAGTAGTCTCAGAGATTTCAACTGCTGCTATACTTGTGTGCATTAACATGTTGTTGTTGTTGTTGTTGTTATTTACTATAGGGACCAACTCATGGCTGGCCCTTCAGTGGGTTTTCAGAGGCAGTTAATCACAGAGGAGGAGATTTCCCATCTTTCTCCCACAGAGCAGCTGGCAGGTTTGAACCACATGTCTTTGGGTTGACAGCTCAATTCCTTACCACTTGGCTACCAGACCACCCTGTTCATTAACATAGGTGTAGATTTCTTTTCAGGCTTTACTTTTACTAATCATTTCTTTTCTTTGCAATCAATTCAGTGTTACAAATTTAATACTTATTTTGTTCCTCTCAAACTCCTTATCACTGTATTCTTTTACAAGTGGAGAAATAGAGATCTTGTCTTGCTCTGCTCCCAAGGTTTAAGAGCTATTGTTTGGTCTCATCAGACTGCACTGTTAATGATGTCTTGGACATTGCATGTGTCCACATGCTATCTCTGAGTCTGTTTAAATGTTCCATTCCCAGAAGTCCCTTGTGATGGTCCCAGACCCCAAATTATTACAAGTGCTCTCTCCCATAAGTCATAACATTTATTATCTCTTCCTGTTTACCATTGTTGTCAAGTCCGTTCTGACTCATTGTGACTCTGCATCATGTTTCTTAATCTGTGACTTTCTATAGGAGGAGACTACCTATCTTTGTTCCTTGGAGCAACTGGTAGATTTGAACCTCCAGTCTTTGAGTAAACCCACATGTAACTTGTTATGCATCATAAATAGCCATGTAATACTTGGAATCGAATCAAATTGCACTTCTACCTAAAAGTTGAATAGTTATTTAAAATTTGAAGTATTTTATCGTTCCATCAAGACTTAAGTAGCTTAAAAGCAGAGACTGAATTTTACATAAAACCCTGGACTTTGATTTATTCCAACTCATAACAGCTCTCCAATGGGTTTCCAAGGCTGTAAATCTTTATAGGAAGAGATTACCCATCTTTCTTCCACAGAGAAACTGGTGGATTCGAACCACTGACCTCCTGGTTAGCAGCCCTAACATACATATAACACACTATGCCACCATGATTTCATATGTTGTTGCTGTTATGTGCTGTCAAGTTGGAAGTAACTCATAGCTGACACTCCTCCAGTGGGTTTTCAGAGGCAATAAATCATGTGGGAAGAGATTGTCCATCCTTCTCCCAAGGAGCAGCTGGTGGATTCAAACTATGTGTCTTTGGAATTGCAGCTTAGTTTCTTAACCAGTAGGCCACCAGACACCACCAGAACTCCTCCCTTGCTTTATCTATATCTTTGTAGTTGTTAATGTGCTGTCAAGTTGCTTGCAAGGCTTAGTGACCCTGTGCACAATAGCTCTGACCCTGTTTTATCCTGAGCCAATATCACTGTCTCTGACACACCCACTCTCATTACCCCTTTTACTGTGTCAATCCTTCTTATCCAGGGTCTTCCTCTAATGCGTTGTCCTTCCACCCTTCCAAGTCTGATGTCATTCTCCAAGGGCTGGTCCTTCCTGGCAACATGCCCATAGTATGTCAGCGAGAGCTTCAAAATCCTTGCCTCTGAGGAGCAACTTGGTTTCACTTTCTCCAGGACAAACTTGTTTGTTTTCTTGGTAGTCCATGGTATGTTCAATACTCTTCTCCGGCGCCACAACTCAAAGACATCGATTCTTCCTCTGTAATCCTTAATCATTGTCTAGCTATCTGATGTGTAGCCAGTAATTGCAAAGACCATGACCTGGATCAGGCTAACCTTAGTCTCGAGATATATAAAATCATTCATCTTAATGCACAAAATGAAAAAGCTCTCCTGTTATAAGGGTTCTTTCCTCGGCACTTGTGGTTTAATCTGAGTTGGGAAGGAATGGAAATGAATAAATGCTATTTAAACACCAGACCTGAGCTTAGACACCTCCAAGTTCCCTTTGGCCTTTATACCTAAAGTTCAAGTTAGCAGGTGCCATCTTGTAGCTGCTAGCAGGCATGCTGACAGTAAATTCTTAAAGTAGAAATGAAGAATTTCAGATAATGAGGCAAACAAGTAGTCATACCAGTATTGGAGGTTGCCTGGCTTACTGATGGTCCTATTTGTTCATCTGGTTTCTGGGTTTAAATCATAACCAGGTCACCTTATCTCATGGCAGGGAAAATCCTGGGAGTTCTGTGACTGAATATCCTACCTTTCCTATCACATGCCTGTTCCAGTGTGGCTCCAAACCTCATTTTAAATATTCTGAGGTGACTTTGTTTTGACTGTCTCTATGATGTCTGGCTCTGGCAACTGATTGCATCCAGTCCCTAACTCCTTTCTACAAGTCATGATTCCTGATCCCTTACTGGCCAGCCATAGGCCATTCTGGTTCTTGTCTCACAATATTTTAACCTATTTCCAATTTTAGTTCTAGCTGTGTGATGCTTGATATGAAAAGAACCTAGAATTCCACCTCAAAAAGAGGCAGTGACCTCGCATATAAGAAAATGCCATTCCATCTTGTATGCTAAAATGGTATTTTAATAGTTTTAACCTAGATTTTTCACCATGGGTCTCATGGTATTCACAGTGTTAGACACTCCTCAAAATAACAGTCTATTTGATCAAATCACTGGACAATGTCTGGTGAGGGTAGGTGATAAAGTGAAGGCCCAAAAAAGGGGAAATCAGTCCAACTAGTGGAAGGTTTAATAATGGCTGCCCTGGGGTATTTTTTTTGTCCACGAATCTATAATTTATGTCCATTTTAAGGTGTATTCTCTTTCAGGGACTACAGACCATGACCAGAAGAACATATACAAAAGAACAGATGAGTGAAAAGTAACCTAACCTCTTACAAGGCAAAAAAAAAAAAAATCTAAGTCTTAAAACAATGGCCATGATCATTTGGAATTCAGATTAATTACCTTAACAACTTATATCTCCACATTCCTATAAGAATAAGAACAAATAGGCCTCTGTCGGGGCACTATGGTTCTCCCCCCCCCCGCCCCCATTTTTAGAATTTATGCAGGAGAGAAGAATCATTAAATTCTTGTTTGAGAAAATGAACTAACGAAAAAGTTATTCTAGATTCTCTGGCACTTTTCTAATATTTCATTAAGTTGGTATTGTTCCCTGTAACCATAGATCCAAGGCTGTTGAATTGGCCTCACTGCTGAATAGCACGGCGAGATTCTTTCTGAGCTCATTTTTAAACAGCCTTCCTTTGAATCTTCAAAATCAAGTTCTTCTGAAACTGGGACTGGGGTTAAATTTAGGTCGACATGGATTTCATAAAAGCAAAACCCTTTAAAGTTTGCATTAAAAATTCATGTGCCTAACTGAATGGCCTTGGTTGGGTGGTGATAATAAATATTACAAAAAGTTAATTTCCCTTCTCTGGGCTTTCTTACAAGGAAGTTCTGCTGCTTCATCTCAAGCATATTGAAATATTTAATCTCAGCTTGGCAACACAAGAAGGACCAAGGATAATGATAATAAAACATCAATTTGTTCCATTATGTCATAAATAATAACAAGTGTGGGTAGCTATGCTTCAGGTTAGTTCTCTTTCATGTCACTCAGTCCCCATCAAAGTCCCTGGAATTCATTCTATGGCCACAGATAACCCACTGAGTTTTATTCATACTCCTTTACTCCTTTATGTAACTGTGCTGGAAACACTAGATACCGACTGTTCTTTTCTTTTCACTTGAAAGGGCGCCTCTCTTTCTCTAGGCTATAAAGAAATTGTGTCGGCAGGCCTAACTTGCAAATGCACTACTAAGTCAGCATAAGCGTAACACAAACAACACTGCCAGGACAAGGCAGATTGTCTCACAGAATGTTCTGTTCTGGCTTATGTCTAGAGTAGGAGACACAACAGGATCTGTGGCTGTGCCTGCCTCTGCCATCTCTGTGGTCAGGAGAGTAAATTCTCAATACCGACAGAGAGTGTGAAGTGAATCTGCACTGTGGCAGTGAGAAGAAAATCCTGAAGCACTCTGGCAGGTACTTAAAA
Source organism: Elephantulus edwardii (assembly GCF_000299155.1). Taxonomy (NCBI): domain Eukaryota; kingdom Metazoa; phylum Chordata; class Mammalia; order Macroscelidea; family Macroscelididae; genus Elephantulus; species Elephantulus edwardii. The sequence continues at coordinate 2,141,772 of NW_006400010.1, forward strand.
GCACAGCCTCAAGGCCTGATGGAATGGGGGGGGGGAGCATTTAGTATCACTAAGATAAGAGTCCTGGTGACATAGTGGTTAAATGTTTGGCTGCTCACTGAAAGGTCAGCAGTTCAAACTAACCCAGCAGCTCTCCAGGAGAAAAGACCTGGAGAAAGAATATTCTCCTATACAGATTTACAGCCTTGGAAATGAGGCAGTTCTACTCTGACCTTCAGGATGACTGTGAGTCAGAATCAACTCAGTGGCACAAAACAACCATAGCAACATTCCTAAGACTCATCTCAAGAATGGAGGCAACAGTTGGGTGTCATGAGGTATAAAGGAAATAATAGATATAAAGCTCTTAACATAATACTTGGCCCATGATAGATGTTTCATAACTGTCTCTAGCAGCCAGCTCATAGTAGACACTTAGTAAATAATAACTGAATAAGTGTGTGAATAAATAAATGGGCAGTCAACCAGATAAATGCCAGTTTTGTTTGTTTTTTTTAAATTGTTAATTCTAACTTTTATTCTTATACAATTTGCAGAATAGAGTTGAAATGATTGTTATAGGTTTTAATGTTGATAAGAGGAACCAGACTATAATACAACTGAAATGCAGTGGTGAGCTGAGCAAGTACATTTAAAAATGAAGTCACAGACATGATTTTTCTATACAATTTTTGTTGTTGTTTGAAGAAAATTGAAAAGTCAGCAAGCAGTCACAGATGAGAGAACAAACAAAATAGATGGACTGGATAGTTAAGATGAGGAACAAAAATATCTGTTCAGGGTTAAAAATGGACAGAGTGGTTTATTATGCAGCAAGAGAAAACGGGGTGGCAGTTGCCTCCGATGGACAGGAGGCCACTCAGCAGCATTTGCTCTTCCAGCCCGTCACGCCGCCTCCACTGCTGATATCTACATTTTCACTGTTGCGCTCTTTTACAGGGGTCTTTCGAAGGATATCTTCGGCTAATGTGAGGAACGCCTTTTCAATGTTTATATTTGCTTTTGCACTAGTCTCAAAAAATCTAATACCATGCTCCCTTGCAATCTGTTCTCCTTTTCTTTTGGGTACAACTCTTTTATCATCCATATCACACTTGTTTCCTAGTAACATTCTTTCCACATCTTCATTGGCATGCTCATCTATGTTTCTAAGCCATTTGCTGATGTTTTCAAAACTTTTACCATTAGTGATGTCATATACTAGCATAATACCCATTGCTCCTCTGTAGTAGGAGGTTGTGATGGTGTGAAATCGCTCCTGGCCTGCTGTATCCCATATTTGTAGTTTGATCTTCTTTCATTGTAATTCAACTGTTTTGATCTTAAAGTCTATTCCTATGGTGGAGATAAAGGTGGTATTGAAGGCATCATCCGAAAAACGAAGAAGGACGCAAGTCTTCCCCACTCCCGAGTCCCCGATAAGGAGCAGCTTGAAAAGCAGGTCATACGTCTTCTTCGCCATTGGGAGGAGCGGTTCAGGCTCTCGCCGCCGGCGGCCCCAAGGGATCGGCCCCTCTCACTACAGCCAACTTCTCTCCGGCGTTCTCAGGCCGGAAGACCGGGGAGCCCTGGGGGGGAAAAAGGGGGTTCGAGAGGGCGCAGGCGACCTAAGAACGGCCTCGTCGAGGTACCCCCGACGGTGGCAGAGTCCGGTGCCTCCGAGGGCGGTGACTGCAGCTCCGCAGCCTCTCCCAGTCGCTCCGCCCGGTTCCGGGGAATCAGTCGGGACAAAATGGCCTCCCCTCCCCCTTCAGGGCTGCTCGGCCGGGACGCTCCCACGGGTGGGCGGGCCGGCAAGCTCTGCCGTCGAGGGAGCGAGGCGTGGGTGAGGACGGTCTCTCTCCTGAGCAGCAGGCCCCGCGCTAGAACGCGGCGACGTCAGCGAAGGAAGCCCCAGAGCGGGAAGCCGTACCGCCCCGGCCAGAGCCACCTTTTTCCTGTGCCCTCTCACGCCGGCGTGCGCGCTGCCTGAGACCTAAATGCCAGTTTTATCTTCCCAGTATAGATTCTTCTCCTCTCAACTAAAAGTCTGCTTCAGAAATGTGTGTCACAAGGTGTATATGAGAGAGAAAGAGAGATAAATTTGAATAAAGAATAAATTTGCTCCTAGGTATTTCTAGGCAAAAGAGCAATGACTAGGGTGAAGTCCATACTCCCCCTACTGGCACAATTTTCATTCTAATACACAAGAATGGTTCACAAATAGAAGGTAAGGCTGACCTTCAGCACTCAAAAACCAAGCTCATTGTCACCAAGTCATTTCTGACTCATAGCAACACTACAGGACAAAATAAGAGAAAGCTGCCCTCTCAGAGCTATTACTGAGAGGACATAGTAAGAATGAAGTGAAGGTCCTTCCTGGAGTGCCTTGTCATGCATAGCGTTGAGCTGGGAATCCGCTGTTGGCCTGCTCGCACCAAGCTTCAGTATTCGATTCCTTCATCTACTTTGTACACATCTGGCTTCCTTGTTTTCAGGCCTGAACTCTCTGGAACAGGCATCTCTTTTGAGATATAAAATAGATTAAACAAGTGAAATGAGATCAGCAGGGCCACAGTACCCCCCGAAAAGACATGGAGGGAGCAAAGGGAATCCCTTGAACCCAGGGTCCCTGTGCTGTGAACCACCTAGGCCCCAGGAAAGATTGATGCCAAAATTGATGTGAATCCTCACAGATGCCAAACCCAAAGAAGTTGAAAGGAGACAAAGACCTTCCTTCAGATCTAACAGACAGAGAAATCCTTCCTCTGGAGTCAACACTGTAAATTCAGACTTCTAGTCTCCTAAACTGTAAGAAAATAAATGTCTATTTGTTAAAATCCTCCACTTTAGGTATATATGTTACAATAGCTTTAAATACCATTTCTAAACTTCCTCAGCTACTTGCTGTTTTGATCCTCCAGCTCAGAAATGGCTCATCTCTCGTGATGGTATCTGAATAGGACAATTGAGTCGTGGGATAATGAAGAGGGTTCCCTGAGTCTCAGGATCAGAGGCTTCCTACAGCCACTTCCCAAGCATCTATCCTCTCCTGATTAAATTCTTCTTGACTGAGAAAGGAAATCAGAAAGTGAATGTCAGACAAACATCTTCAATGGATTTCTGACTGCTTTTGAAAACGCAGGGGAGTGACATACCAGAAATACTGGTCTGAATTAAAGTACAAACAAAACCACTGTCATTGAGCCAGTTACAACTCATGTATGACTCTATAGAATAGAACTGTCTCAGATTTCAAGGCTGTAATTGTCACAGAAGCACACTGCTACATCTTTCTTCCACGGAGTGACTGCTATGCTCCAACCATCTTAACATTTTGGTTATCAGTCAAATACAAAACCACAGTGCTACCAGGGTTTGCTGGATTGAGGGCCTAAAGGCCTTGGGAGTTAATTGCAGACTCCTTCTGTGAAAGGCCTCCTAAACCATTTTATAATCATGGGTCTTTTTAAAACAAAGGAACTTCCCCCCCCCTTACCTTTTTTTTTCCCTTCTTTCAACTACTGTTCAGCTTTGGGGACATATTTCAGTTCACTTTTAATATTCTGGATCTCCGATAGGTTGACTGCAGGTCCTGGAAGTTTCTTTGCTCCTGGAATTGTCTTCTTTTCCTCATCTGAAGGAGGAGGAACACCCTGAAGAGAAAAGAAAATAAATTCAGCCCATAACATTTGGTCTCTCTGGGTCACAGATAGAAACCAGAAAGAAATTAAAGCAAGAATCTCATCAGAGTATGATTCTGGCAAAGGGACTTCCTCTTAAGCTCTTGGGACAGCCTCAGCAATTCAGTAGGACCTCCTGAATATTAAGGAGGAATGTGGAAAAAGTGGGAGAAGAAAACAATAGAGTACTGTTCAGTGTTTGATAACTTAGAGAACAACCACTAGTTAGAAGGAAGTATGTTTCTGAGATAACATACATGATCACATTATTGTGGTATTCTATGACCATAATATGCTTGAGGAACTGACATTGGTGGAACGTGAGTGCAGGGCTGGCTTGAACAATAACTGAGACCAGAAGTTTTACAACCTCTTGTTCAAGACGAGGAGCTGAAAGCCTCAGTTGCAGTGACATCTTTCAGAAACATAAATAAACTGACATTGACATATGTAGGCCATCTTTGAATATGGGCAAGAGAGGGCGTAACAGAGGTGCTCTCCTGCTTTGGAAAGTGTTTCAAATATTCTCCCATTTGTTGGCTTTGTGTTTATATCACAGCTTTAGGACAAGACCATAGCCTATACTTTTTGTGTGTCTTCCAATGCTTGGCATAGATTACTCAATTCAGCTTATTGATTATTGGTTACCTTGTACATGCACCACAAACATGTTAATTGTTGTTGTTAATTGCCGTCAAGTTGAGCATAACTCATATTGACCCTATGAACAAAATGCCTGAAGCCTTTCTATAACTATCGTTATTTACCAAAGTTCGTAGCGTTTCCAAGAGGCATGTGGTTTAGGAAGTGGATGCCACTCCTGTTTCCAAACCTGTCTTAACCTGGGAGTTCCACCAAACACTGTGAAGCATGGATAACAATTATGGCATTTGTCACCCTAATGATACATGCACAGCAACCACAGGTTACCTCAGTACAGCAAATTGACAGAAGAGTGCTGTATCATTTAGAAGAATGTTCCTCTAAGATATAATAACAACCGACTTTTAAATGCAAAGGCCCTACCCAAGGTCTTGTTGACTCAAAGTAAGAGGCTTAAATAAAAAACAACCAATATAGTATGATGATGTTGTTGTTGTTTGCCGTTGAGTCACTAGTGACATATAGCAACCCTATGTACATGTTAATAATGACTACAGAATAACATCTGTTACTGTGTGTGGCTCATAAAACTACAAGTCATTACTTAAGTAATGGAAGCTCACCTTTAGCCCAGTCTCCTATTTAGTAGAGTTTGAGTCAGAGAGGCATGTTCTCTGCCATTGTGGAAGGAAAGTGTTGAAAGAACATTCAATCATGATCACCGTGGCAGCCATGAGAACTCGACTCAGGAAACTTTACTACTGGAACAGGGATTGAATGACAGCCCCAACAGCTTCCCCTGGCCTGCAGTCCACCTCTCTCCACAGTGAGGTCACCATTCCCACAGCTGCTCAGGCCAGTGGCTGAAGACAGCAGGTACGTGGAAAGGGTGGGACTCCTCTGCTGACTGACTTTGGCTCAAGGACTCCTTGATGGCCTTGGAAAGGGGTGAGACTCCTCTAGTGAGTGACCTTGGCTCAAGGACTCGCAGATGGCCCTGGGAATTCTCTCACAGCACAGCAGTCTTAGGTGTTTCTTCTCAACAGTCCTTCCTACCCTTCCTGTTCCACCTCCTTCTCCTTCTGGAGTGTATGTCAGAGGATGGCTGACAACTCTCAGTCTCCTGTGGTTCCTGCCCATTTTTCCTCCCAGCTGTTTCCCTCAATAAATATCTTTTTGTCTCATATCATCTTTAGGGATTTCTTGTGGCATAGTGTGTTCTTTGTTGGGCTGTTAAGTAAAACGTCAGTGATTCAGTGAGTTCTGGTGGTCTAGTGGCAAGAAGCTGCACTGCAGTCCCAGAGGTCTGTGGTTTAAATCCACCAGATGCTCTGCTGGAGAAGGTGGGACAAATCTCCTCTTGTACCAGTCAGATCCTAGTTGATGCTACACACACAAAATAATAAAATAAAAATTTTTTAAAGAAAAGGTCAGTGATTCAAATCTACCAGGTGCTCATTTGGAAACAAATAGGCAGTCAGCTCCAATACAGATTTACAGCCTCAGAAACCAGAAGGAAGTTTGCCATGAGTTGAAATTGCTTCTGGAAGGACCCAAACTAGCACAATCGCTCATGCATAAAATGACTGATGGAGAGTAAACCAACGAGGTTCAAGTCCCGTACCCCACCCAGCTGCTCTTGGCTCTGACTCACAGCGTCCACATATGCAACAGAAGGAAGCACTGCCTGATCCTGTGCCATCTTCACAGTCTCTCCTGTGCTGAGCCTGCTGTTGCAGTTACTATGTCATTCCCTCCCATTGAGGATGTTCCACATTTCCAAGCATGATGTCCTTTTCCAAGAAACTTAAATGCCAGCAAGTCAAGTAGAGCTCATAGCAACTCTATAAACAACCTTGCTGTATCCTGTATTGTCCTCATCATCTCTGACTTACTTGAACCCATTGCTACAGTTCATTGCTATCGATCAATCTCATTTAGGATCTTCCTCTGCGCTGACACACCACCTTTCCAATCAAGATGTCCCTTTCCTTTGAGTAGCCTCTCCTAACAACATGTCCAGCGTATGTGATAGCAAGCTTCACTATCCTTGTTTCTAGGGAGCACCCAGGTTGCAGTTCCAAGAAACTAGGCAGCCTATTATGGGGCATTAACACTGATGCTGTGTTTGCATCACCAGCTGGCTCCCATGTCTTATTCACACCCCAAGGAGAAAAGGAAGAAAGTATTCAACCATTCTCAAATTCCAGCACTTTAGTTGGTAGACTCATCCTTTGTAGAACCATTTTTAATTTCACATTCAAGAGGATGAGATGAGTAAAGCTATAAAATATTGAAGTACTGTTCTATTAAAGGCAGTAGTCATCTTCTCTGCATCTGGCACAGTACTGACAAAATAGCAAACACTTCACCCACACAAAATGATAAAATAACTCAATGTAAACTATGCTCATTGCAGAGATCTGGAAAATACTTTTAGCCCAGGTTAATGTACAAATCCATAGGATCGGCTCTTTGATCATACATGCAGTCCATCCATTTATAAACACAGATGTAAAAACAGTCACTAAAATGGTTAAACACCCAGTTAGAAGACTATGTATTCCAAAATATTCTTCACCAGGCTTTTGGAAAGAAAATTTTGACAAGGCTAGAAAGTAGTAGGTTTGTTTTCTTTTTATTTTTTTCAATGTGTGTAGCAGTGAGAAGAATAATGTTCCCTCACAAATGTTCCCACGGTTGTTAGGTGGGTAGAGTTTAACAAGGAAGCATGAAGGGAAAAATGTCTCCAATCCTTTTTGTTTAAGTCCTCGGTAAGATAGCGTTCACTATCTTTTAGCATCAAAACGTGAAGTATTGGCAAAGTTACTATGGCAAACCCAGTGTGTGTAGTTATATATACAGGTGCAAAAGCTTGTTGGGTGAGCATACACAGGTGAATAATTACAGATTTTTTGTATTAGCCATTTTCATGTTATTAAAAACTCAATGGACTGTGTTTATAATTATTATCATCATCAAGGTAAGACTTTTAGAAATTGATTTGGCCAGATTGCCTATAAAAGAGAATTATAAGTGGATCTATTTCATAATTAGACATTACGATAGTGGCTTGGGATGAATGATGATGAATGATGATGAATATTCTTAATTGACGGTCTTCTTTTAAAATGTAATAAGATGAGTGCTTTTGCAACATGTTACATGTCATCATTGGCATGAAACAAAATGCATGCAAATTGGTGAGTGGAAAATTTTGCTTTAACAGTTTGCTTTGTAAATGTTTCTCATAGCCCAGTTTTTTAAAATAAAAAAAACCAACCCAGTATGGGAATCAGATTGAATTTCTTCTCGGAATCCCTTATGATAAGAATTAAAATTTCAGACATGACCAAGCAGGTTCTATTTGGCTGCTGCTGCTGTTACTGCCAGCTGTCGAGGCCACTGTAGAGACTTTATGAACAACAGATTTGAACTTTGCTCTATCCTGAACCATCCTCATCATCCCCATCACATTAGAGCCCGTTGTTAGAGTCACCATGTCAGTGCTTCTCATTGATGGTCTTCCTCTCCTTCGATGACTCCCTGCCTTTCCAAGCATGATGTCATTTTTCAAGGACTAGCCCCTTCTAAAACAATACCCAAAGTATGTGAAGTGAGGGAGGATTCACCATCCTTCCCTCTAAGGAGCATCATGGCTGCACCCTGTCCAAGACATATGTGTTTATTCTCTTGACAGTCCATGAGCTATGTAGTACTCTTCTCCAGCACCACAGATCAAAGGCATCTACTATCATTTTTATTCACACTATCATCTTTATTCACTATACGACTCTCAGACACATGTTGTTGAGTGTCGTCGAATCGTAGACAACTCATAGCGACCCTATGAACAAAATACCTGAACGCTTGTATAACTTTCATCATTTCTCCATGTTCATAGAGTTTCTGGAGGCAAGCTATTTCAGAAGTGGATGCCACTCCTGCTTCCAAGCTTGTTTTAATCGGGGGAGCTCCACCAAACACTGTCCACCATGGGTAACCATTATCACATTTGACACATCAGTGACCCAGTGTTCAGCATCACAGCAATCACGAGTTACCTCTGTACAGCAAATGGACAGACCAGTGCTATACCACTTAGAAGAATGTTTGACCAAAAACAGCTAAAACCAGGCCTAAGGGCTGCTGATTAAAATCACCCACCTTTGGCCTGGTAGCATCACTCTCTGTTCACTAGGCCAACTGAGCTCTCTCTATGTTGTTGTTGCTATACAGAGATAATGGTTCTCAGATGCATAGAAAGGTAAAAAAGACCATGGCTCAGATCAGACATACCTGTCTTTAAGATTACATCCTCATTCTTCACTTAGGAGAGGTCCCTGACTGCACATTTTCCCAGTGTAGTATGTCCTCTGATCTCCTGACTGCTGGTATCAAGGTTTTGGATTGTGGATCCAAGTAAAATTAAATCACTGACAGCTTCAGTGTTTTCTCCATCTATCATGATTTTGCCTATTGCCCTAGTGGTGAGGATTTTCATGTTCTTCTTGATGTTGCAGTGTAATCCATATTGAAGGCTGCAGTCTTTTCAGCAGCAAATATTTCAAGTCCTCCTCACTTTCAGCAAGCAAGGTAGTGTCATCTTTAAAATACAGATTGTTGATGAGCCTTCCTCTAATCCTGATGCCACATTCTTCTCGAATGCTTTGCTCAGCGTAGAGACTGAACAAAAATGGTGAAAGGATACAACTCTGAGGTACAGCTTTCTCGATTTTAAACCATGTAGTGTTCCCTTGATCTGTTCACATGACAGGTTCTTGGTCTAGGTCTAGGTTTCACATGAGCACAATTTAGTATTCTGGGATTCCTGTTCTTCTCAATGCTAGCCACAATTTGTTCTGATCCACGTAGTCAAATGCCTTTGTATAGTTGATAAAACACAAGTGGATATCCTTCTGGTATTCTCTGCTTTCAACCATGATTTATCTCAAATCAGCATTGAAATCCCTTGTGCCACTGTGTCTTCTAAATCCAGCATGAACTTTTAGTTCCTTGTTGATGTTTTAGCCATTTTTAATAATTTCAGTAAGATTTTACTTGCATGTGGTACTAATGATAGTGCTTGATAATTTCCACATTCTATTGAATCACCTTTTCAGGAATGAGAACAAACACAGATCACCTCCAGTCTTTTGGCCAGGTCTTGATCTTCCAAATTTCTTGGACAAGCATGGTGAACACTTTTAGATCTCCATCAGTTTGTTGAACAAGGTCAATTGGTATTCTGTCAGATCTTTGTCTTATTTTTTGCCAATTTCTTCGTTGTACCCTGGACTTCTTCCTCAATCACCATTGGCTCTTAATCACTTCCTGAAATGGTTCCATATCAGACAATTCTTTTTGGTACAATGACTCTGCATATTCTCTTCATCTTCTTTTGATACTTCCTGGAAAATTAAGGATTTTGCTTATGGCATCCCTCAAGTGCAACTCGAGGTTTGAGTATGTTTTTCACTTCCTTCATCTTGAGGTGTGCCAAGAGAGTTCTTCCCTTCTTGTTTTCTAAGTCCAGCTCTTTGCACATATCCTTATAATACTTTGCTTTGTCTTCTTGAGCTACCCTTTGAAAGCCTCTGTTAATCTGCCTCTTTTGTGCAATACTTCCCTTTATTTTGGCTTCTCGATGTTCTAGCACAATTTTCAGAGTCTCTTGTGACATTAATTTTGGTCTTTTCTTGCTCCACTGTCTTTTTTTTTTTTCTTGCTTTGTGAATAATATCCTTGACGTTATTCCACAGCTCAGCTCATCTTTGACCATTAGTGTTCAGTGCCTCAAACCCATTTTTGAGAGGGTTTTCAAAGTCAACTGGGATATATTCAAGATTTTATTTTTGTTTTATGGAATTATTATTATTATTATTACTACTACTCAGTTTCAGTTTGAACTTACACCTAAGCACTTAATGGTCTCTTCCACAGTCAGCACCTGGCCTTAGTTTTGACTGCTAATATTGAGCTGCTCTTAACAGTTCGTTCCACAAATGTTATTTGCCTAAGCTATTCTTCTTTCTTTCTTAAGTAGATATTCAAATAGAGATGAGACATGTAAGAAATTAATTGGTTAAGTTAAAGAGAGAAGCCACATAAATCACAATATCAAATAAACTTAGTTTAAAAATGGCTGCTGTAAAGGCCTCCATTAGAAGTGGTCACATATTTGTAGAATTTGGAAACATGATATCCATTCTCCAGCTATTTCTCTTCCATTCTGTTTACTAACAACTTCTTTACCCTCAACTCTCTTATCTGGGGACATAAAGTTACTGCTCAAATACTGACCCAAAATAAACAGGCAAAAAAATCCAGTGCCCTTGAATTGATTTCAGCTCATAGTGACCCTCCCATCAGGTTTCCAAGGCTGTACATCTTTGCAGGAGGGGACTGTCCCATTTTTCTCCCACATAGCAAGTTGGGAGATTTCAAACTGCCTTGCAACTGGCAGTCCAACACATAACACACTGCCAGTAATAATAAGGAGCAGGTGTACTCTTTGCAGTCCTAAGTTATATGTACTGTTCACTTAGTTAACATATCAACTCTATCGGGTAAATATTATTCTTCTTATTCCTGTTTTACAGATAGAGCTGTAATGGTGTAGTCCATAGGTATTTGTGGTGCTCTGTGCTCTCTGGCAGGGACTTCTTTGGCCTAGGGGTAAGAACCTGCACTGTGATCCTGAAGGCATGTGGTTTGAATCCACCAGGATGAGCAGTCTCCTCCTGTGCAGTTAACTCCCTCTGAAAACTCACCAGAGGGTCAGCTATGGGTTGGTTATGACTCGACAGTACTCAACAAAAACAACATGCTCTCTGGCAGTTCGAATCCACCATCAGTGCTGTAGGTTAAATATGGGCAATCTCCTACTGTTCAGTTATAGCCTTGGAAGACCCACTGTAGGATCAACTAAGAGTTGGTTCCATCTTGAGGGCAATGAGTTGAGTTTTATTTTACAAATGAGGAAACTGAGACACAAGAAACTTGCCTCAGTCTACACAGCTTGGAAGTGGAGTGTTAAATGATGTGTTTATATTTTGTAATGTAGAGACAGAACTCATTAGTAGAACATCCCAGTATGATATTTTGTAGCTAGATTTCAGTCCAAAAGAGAGCTTTGAGAGGCAGATATTTGAGAGGAACTTAAAGCAAGCAGCTGCCTGGTCTTATCCAAAATACCAGCCCTGCTTGTAAAAATTTATCCACCAGGCCTCTGTGTCAGGCACACTTCTCTGGCAGGGCCAAGTCAGTGAGCAGAGCAAAGGGCTCATCAGAGAGCATAGGTGGGGCAGAGACACAGACCGAGCCTGGCTCCCTGCTAAGTTGCATCCTTTTCATGTCTGAGAGGGTTTCACACTCAAAAATCGTCCAAATTTAGACCAGTGCCTACTGGCTGTGAAAGAAATGGCCTGTTCTGTTTAGGGGTGGGATGTTATGCTCTACTTTACACAAAAACTATCTTAGTTAAAGGCTAGGTGATAGATCCTAAGCCTAACAATGTAAGAAATTTCAAGCTTGCAAACTGAATGTTAAGGAAAAATGTGAGTTGTATAAATTATTTCTTTGTTACCAGAAGGGAGCAATCCCTAGAGAAAAACAACGTGCTTGGTAAAGTAGAGCGTCAGTGAAAAAGAGGAAGACCTTCAACAAAATGGATTTTCACTGTGGCTTTGACAATGGGCTTAAACACCACAATGATTGTGAAGATAGTGGTGCACGAGGCAGCATTACATTCGATTGTATGAGATCTTTATTATTTGGAACTGATTGAGTGGGCCCCTAGCAACAGCAACAACAAAAGCACAGGGGAGATGTCTTTCTCCAAGGACTGGAGCCTCCTGATAACATGGCCAAAGATTCACCATGAAGCAATAGAATGTGAAAATATAGAAACATAAATGCACGGAAGGGCCAGTTCTTCTCAAATGAAAGGCACAAAATTTGTATTCAGCAAAGATTGTTGAGTGGCTAAAATTCTCTAGAACTTGGATACTCCTTCTTCTGATAGGAGGGTCAAACTACCAGTTTAGAACCACAGCAAGAATATTTGCAGGGGGAGGGGGTGAGAAGGATAACTGCAGGGCAGAAAAACTTTATTAGAAAAGTAAAAATGGTGACATGTATTCTTCGGGGACCTAAAAACAAAAAACACCACACCATAATTATCACCTGCAAGAGTTAAAACAACTCTTATAAAAAGGTTTGCTATGCCTCTGGTTTCATTTTAATCCATTTCCTTTACTTGATGCTAGTGAAATGATTTCAAATTTTTACCTGTTTCTCCAGAATCAGAACTTTCTGGTTTCCCCCAAAAACTCACAACTGAGGAAGAAATATGACATCTGGGAAGGAATGCTTCTCTATTTCTTGTACTTGTGTTTCAGCTTAGCAATTTCGAGCTCCATTTTAGCAGACCAGGCAGTTGGATTCGAGGGAGAAGTGAAGAATTAGAAAGGCATGCCGGGTGGGCTTCCTCAGCAAGTTCTCTGACCTATCAAGAAATGGGCCTTTTTTTTTGTTTGTTTGAACTCATGACTAATTGAACAGACTTACTCTTCTCCCTTCCACCCGGTTTCATGCTTCATCAGAAGCTGCACTAAACACATCCTGGTCTGTGAGATGCCAGACTCACACTATTCACAGAAACTTATCAGCAATCTAGGAACTAGTTGCTGGGCCAGGGCATCCCAGAGGCTTTGCTCTCCCTCCCCCAGGCACACACAACCAGGTGACAAACTCAGTATCGCCAAGGCAGGGAAATGCTGCTGAGGGGAAGGAGGAGGGGGAGTGTGTTTCATAGCTGATTGAGTAGGGTGACCAGAGAAATGTGTGCACTGTAGCATAGTTCTCTGTCTCTCCCTTGCCCTCCCACACCTAACCCCCCCTCTAGTGAGCAGAAACACTGCTGAGCTCTGCTCTCCATCTTGTTCTCACCTCCTCAGTCTCAGGGGTACATTCTTTTCTTCTGGGGGGTTGTCCAGCTCCTGGCCGGAAGGCTCCCATTGGGATGTTAATATTTGCCTACAAGAGAAAAAAAAGGAAGCTTTCATTTATTTATGCTTAATCCAGTTGCTATGGTACTGTTGTTTTAATTTTTTATTGCCTTTGAGTAAGAGTTTATGGAGCACACTAGTTTCCCATCATCTGATTGATGTACATTCTGTTTCATGACCTTGCTTGCCATCTTCCGAATGTAACAGCACCCTTCTCACTCCCTACCTTGGTTCCCTTTTTCCATTTGTCCTTGTTTCCTGACTCATCTGCCTTCGAAACTTTGGGGACAAATGCTTCCCTGTTGGATTTGTATGGTTAAATGTTTTGAAGTGCAGAAAGAAGTTGTGATGACACTCTCCTATAGTAACCTTTGTAAGAAAAAATGCACCTGAAGATTACATATTCAAAGCTTTTTACTACAGGGAAAGTACTATCATGACAGGACAAAAATATCCAAAGAAAAATTTGTCTCCATTTATAACATTTTCTGACACCCATCCTTAGACTTGCATGCTGCATGTAGCCCTGGTGGTGACATGTGTAAGTGTTGGTCTGCTAACTGAAAGGGTGTCTCCCATTAAGATTTATAGCCACCGACACTTGATGGAGGATTGCCATGAGTTGTAACCAATTCACTGGCAGTGAGTTTGTCTTGGGGTGTCTAAAGAAAAAGCAGCTATGGTGGTACAGTGGTTAAGCGCTAAGCTACTAGTTGCTCTGTGGGAGAAAGATGAGGCATATTCAGCTTCAGTAAAGATTACAAATTGGAAACCCTGCTGGCAATTTCCCTCTGTCCTAAAGGGTTGCTTGGGGTGTTGAGAATCAGCTGGAGGCAAAGAGGCTTGAATGGAAGGATGTGAAGACAGTTTGTTCTGGCTATTGCACACCTGTGGGTGGAGCCTAGTATTTTCCTTTATAGTATGGAAAACATAATGCTTATAAAAGAGCATACACGGCACTCAAACCAGCTGTGCCACCAGGGCTTAGCCTCTTGTTACATCCCTGTAGTTGACACTCTACCATGACAGGTACCCTTTATATCACGATTCTTGTCATTAATACAACATACCAGTCTCCATCAGTGGTAAACATAAAATAGTATCTCGTAAAAATGAAATATTCTAACCTTTCAGTTATATAAAGAATGTTGTTGTTGTTCTTAAATGGTCATCAGTCATTTCCAACACACAGTGGCCCAGGTGACAGAAGAGAACTGTGCCCCATTGGGTTTTCTGGGCTAGAATCTTTATGGGAGCAGATGGCCGTTCTTTTTCCCTCAGAGTGGTGTCTGGGTTTCAGCTGCTAGTCTTAGAGTAAGCAGCCAAGCATATGACTGTTGCACTACCAGAGCACCTAGAACGGACTGACACACTCATTGGAACTTGGGGCAGAGAATTTGGTCCCAATTTGGTGTGAAAGGAAAAATACTTAATGCAGAGCAAAAGAAAAAGTCCGCAACTAGTAGTATCGCTCCCATAAAACCAGCACTACAAAGTTTCTTTTTTAAAGTAGAGCACAATTTTTGTCCCCTTCAGATAAACTGTTGCCTTATGAGTCATTTTATATGTGGGTTTGAAAAATTGAAATTTCACTTTGATGTTATGCATAAAAATGATGCCTGAACAAAAGAAGCAAAATGTTTAGTTACTTTGTGTCTCACAGTTTGGATGATTATGCTGTCATACCAAAAATGATTTTACTTTTCCATAATTTTTGACTCATGTACTTATAACTTGTTAGTCAAATTTGTGTCTTCTAGGTTGCAACACCCCCATGATACATCTTCTAGGATATGAACATGTACGGCCAAGCACAATCAATAAGAGTGCATCTAAATTCCAGAATCAATCTCCATAATAGTCTATGTGTTTCCTACTGCCAAAGGGGCCCTTTAGAGTAGTGAGAGAAGATCTTCACCCTGAAACCCACAGCATCCCTTTTCAGCAGGAAGTACAGGGTGAAGTCTCTCTCAGGGAGGAGTCATAGGGAATGGCAAAGGACACACCGACAAAGGAGATTAATCAGAACTGACTTTGACAAGCACTGTGGCAATTGGACAATTAAAACAGACATCCGGATGGCGGGGAAGAAGAACAAACTGGGGAGGAGGGTGGAGAGAATGGTGCGGCAGTGAAGGAGTGAAAGCCCAGAATCCCTGTGAATGTTCATTGAAACTAATAAAATTTAATAATAATTAAAAAAAATGATTAGGAACTTCCTGGTACAAGCTCTGTTGCCAAGGGAGTGTTTAACCCACGGGAAATATCCATTGCCCACATTAATGCACACTTGTGCGAGATGGCGAATCTATGTTCTAGTCCCATCAAGAGCAAGCAGTGACTTTTCTCACGTGTCTAACAGATGTCCGTATGTGTGGCAGAGCTCAGCTTGTGACCAGCTACCATCGTAAACTAGGGATTAAAACATTAGCTAAGCCCCTACCCACCACAATTCACCTTAGCCACCCAAAACATGAAAACAAAGCCAAAAAAACTACAAGTTAAGCATGGGTTGTCCTAATAGTTCCATCACACACAAAAAAAAACCCTCTGAGGTTAATGATACCATCTTTACTCTTCCAGATAAGAAACTGACTCAGAGTCACACAAATAGTAGAAAGAAAAGCCAGGCTTCCCGAAGTGGCCTTAGAGATGGATCTTTTCACAGTACCAAATCAGGCTCCAAAGAGCTCTTGTTAAGAGCTAAAATTCTCTTAAATTAGTTCTAAAATGGCAGCTCTAATGGACCTCGAAAGGGGTTGGACACACAAAACAGATGATTCCAGAAGTGGTGCCAAAGAAAAGCCACATTGAAAATTGAGCCATTAATCCCTTGACTTTCTTACTTGGAGAGAGTTTCATTCTTTAAAGCATTACTCAAGAAATCAGGCACCTATGTGGGACTTTTCACAGCACATATTAACAGGAACCAAGGCCATTGTTAACCCAGGAACCAAACTGAGTCAATTCCAACTCAGTGACCCTAAAGGGAGGGACACAACTGTCATGCAAGGTTTTCAAGGCTGTAGCCATTACAAAAGTAAGCTGCCTCATCTTACTCGTGGAGTTTGAAGTGATGACTGTTTGGTTAGCAGGCAACCTAGTGCTTTAAACATGGAAGAGCTACAGCATCCTGAAAGCATGTTAAGTACTGATTATGATGATACACCTGTAAGGAAACTGAAGAGGAGGCTTTGAGACTCATGTAAACTATGAGACACAATACACTGATAATAAGATGGTTAGAAAGATTTCATTAATTGGAGGGTAGTGATATTTGAGTACATTAAAAAGGAAACTATTTATAAGAAAACTTTCTTGTAATTTGAATTTGATTGAAATATATAGACCTCTTGCTATCTCGACGGCATGTAACAACAATAACAATGACGACATAGAGCTATGTTGGCCTAGTGGAAAGGAAGTTATGCTACCAAGCTGAAGGTGGGTGATTTTCATCTGTGGCCCTCGGCCAGGTTCAAATTGTTTTCTGTCAGACATTCTTCTAGGTGGTATAGCACTGGTCTGTGCGTTGCTGTACAGAGGTAACTCGTTGTTCCTGTGATGCTGAAGCCTGTGACAGTGATGTGCCAATCGTGGTAATGGTTACCCATGGTGGACAGTGTTTGCTGGAGCTTCCCGACTAAAACAAGCCTGGAAGCAGGAGCAGCATCCACTTCCGAAATGGTTTGCCTCCAGAAACTCTATGTACGAAAAGTGCTCAGGCCTTTCGTTCATAGGGTCGCTACAACTCAATGGCACCTAACACATTGCTCTCTATTTTCATTTCATTAGTGAGAGAATTATGTCATATCCTTGCCTCTTGCCTTGCTCTGTGCTTGACCACAGATAAACTACTTACTCAATAATCCTAATTTTCCATCTGCAAATTAAGCATGGTGTCCATTACTCAAAATGGGTGTGGAATAATTGAGCTAGCTCTTTAGAAGGTATGAACAAACAAATAGAAGAAAAGTCTAAATGAATGACCTAGAGTTTACATAAGGTTGGATTACCTTTTCTGTAGAGATTCTGTATAAATGCAAAAGCTATTCTTCCCCCCTCCCTTTTGTAATACAATCCCATGTACTTCTTTTCCTTCCATGATGTCTATTCATTTTAGATAGTCTTGCTTCCACCCACACACAGCAGACCTGGTGCATCATTTTCCCAAGCTATACATAATTTGTTACATCCTTGAAGTTGGGAATGGAAAAAATCTACTTGATCATCTTTTGCTACAACAGGATACAGTTCCCCTATAGAAGACCTATCTGATGTGAAATTAATACTACACTTGATCTCACCAGGTGAAGAAAAGTAGAAAGAATTCCCTGTAAGTTAATTCCACTACTCCCGTAATTATTTGTACTGTTCTCCTTCTTGGTTCCAGGCACTGAGCCTGGAGGATTCTGGAGACAATAGTCCCTTCAAGCCTCTCCTTTGTGGTTTACAATGGAATGACATCTTTCCCCAGTGTATGGGATTCTAAAAGCTGCCAGCCAGTGAGTGTTGACAGTTCACCCAGTTTTGCTTTCCAGAGCCATTGTTCTCTTATCTTCCCCTCCCTAATTGTCTTCATTCTGTCTTTTCTACCTGCTGTGAGTTTTCTAAGCCTTTTGGAGTTTCCTCTCCTTGCATGTTTAAGTAGGATGATCCCCCACTGACTCCTTAGCTTTCAAAGGCCCCCAGCAGCCCCCACGCAAATAGATAGCCCCCTCTATACCATCCTGTCATTCCAGAAGCAGAGAAAATTCTACTAGGGGGTTGCATTTTGTAGTGTTATTCTGGTCATTTCTATCACAGCTCTCAACCTTCTATGTGACATTTTGAGATGTACGACATCTTCACAGAAAACGTTCAGCTGTGACTTTTCACAGTAGATGATTAGGAAATGTGATTGTTGTTAAGTGCCATCTCTAGTCTTAGCCGATTCATAGCGACCCTATGAACGAAAGACCTGGACACTTGTATAACTTTCATCCTTTCTCCAGGTTCATAGGGTTTCCAGAGGCAAGCTATTTATGGAAGTGGATGCCACTCCTGCTTCCAAACTTGTTCAATTGGGGAGCTCCACCAAACACTGCCTACCATGGGTAACCATTATCGCATTTGACACATCGGTGTCACAGTGTTTAGCAATCACAGCAACCACAAGTAACCTCTGTACAGCAAGTGGACAGACCAGAGCTATACAACCTAGGAGAATGTTTAACCAAAACCAATTAAAAACAGGCCTGAGGGCTGCGGATTAAAGTCACCCCCTGAGATTCACAACACACCTAGTCTGCAGCCTACAGGTGTGGACAAACATTTCAGTATTTTACAATTACGGCATACCCAAATGCTGGCGGACTCTGGGCCAGATATCCCCAATTCATTTGGCAAGTCCCCTCTGCTGACACCCCTTTGGGACAAAAAGAAAGCTGTAAGAGCCCCGAGCATTTCTTAGAAGTCCCTACTCAAGAACGTGGGAGGCCATCCTAAGGTCCAGCTGGAATCAAGATTCACAACACACTAGTCCTTAGCCCTCAGCCTACAGGCGTGGCCAGACATACACACCACTAGCAATTAAAATACAGTCCAACCTATAAAACAGTCAAAATCTCAGAAAATGCTAATGTTGTGAGAACATGTATCTACTTTGTCTTCAGGGACTCTTGAAATGTGGAGTGTATTCAGTGTAACCTTCCCCGATTAACATAATTTTGAGATACAGTTACTGTTCTTCACCTAAGAGATCTCCTTTTGAATGGTCCTTTCTTCCTCTGTTCTAAACACTTTTTGTTCTCTTTTGTTATTTCCTGAATGGCTATTTTTGTCTCATCATCAGGGCAAAGTAGATTTCACGATTGCACTATGTATGCAGCTATTAAAATAATGTGTTCAATTGATTGGGGTTAGGGCCCATTTCTCAAGTGCTCATGAATGTCAGCATCCAAAAAATGACATATTTGTGCCTGCATCTGGCTGTTGGCCTCCTGTCACAAATAAGGGGCAGAAAGGATCAGTGAGCCCACTGGAGAGTTAGTCCCCTTTAAGCCTGATCACCCACAAGCTGGAAGAAATGAGCTACTCTTAGTCCCAAACCAGGTGGAAGAATAAGTTACACAAAAGTTGGCATGGCCCTCAAATGAGAAAATGTATGGGGGGGGGGGAAAACACAAACTACTGACCATTTCTTCTCAAGGTGAATATAACTCTTTATAAATGCCATAGATCAATATAGTAGCTTTTGGTGACATTTTCCAAGTGAAAAAGGGTAGACCCTTCCACTTATAACTATGGAGGACAAGGAACTACTGACCAAATAGATACAAAGTAGTGTTCTTGACCAATAGCTTCTTTGTTTGTTGTTGATTTTCAGTCACAGTGTAATTCTTTCTGTCTCACTGTTTCTGCTTAAAGCTCCTGACTCACCATTGGGTTAGGCTGTAAATCTCAATGGGAATAAACAACCTTGTCATACTGGTCATACTAGTCATTCTCCTGAGAATCAGCTGGTGAGTTCGAACTTACAACCTTTCAGTTAGCTGCCCCAAACATTGAATCTACTACTGCCCCAAGGGCTCCTGTAATAATTAATACCCACACTCATTGCCATCAAGTCAGAACTAATAGCTGATTCTCCAATGAATTTGCAAAGGCTGTGAATCCCATGGGAGATTGTCCGTGTTTGGAGATTGCCCGTATTTGACCCACAGACTATGCCCCCAGAGCACATAGTAATTAATATGAGATGCTTTATCATTTTCGATAACTTCACGTACTTGATCTGCTAGCACACTGATGGTGGAAAGGCTGAGGCCTTTGTATTTAAAAGTCAGTTGTTACTATATTTTGGAGGAACTTTCTTCTAAGTGGTACAGCACTCTTCTGTCAGTTTGCTGTACTGAGGTAACTTGTGGTTGCTGTGATACTGAACCTTGTGCCATTGGGGTGTTAAATGCCATAACAGTTTCCCAATGTGGACAGTGTTTGGTGGAGCTCCCAGTTTAAGACAAGTTTGGAAGCAGGAGTGGCACCCACTTCCTAAATGACATGCCTCTGGAAACTCTGAACTTTGATAAATGATGATAGTTATAGAAAGGCTTCAAGGCTTTTTGTTCATAGGGTCACTATGAGTCATGCTCGACTCAATGGCAGTCAACAACAACAAATGGAAATCATGAACAAGCATGATAGTGATTGTGGGTTGTTTTGTGTGTTTTTTTTATAATGATTGTTTAAGGAACAGTTGTTGCTGTGTGCTGTCCAGTGAAAACTGACCCATAGCTGACTCTCCAGCGGGTTCTCAGAGACAATAAATCGCATAGGTCAAGATTGTCCATCCTTCTCCCACAGAATATCTGGTAGATTCGAATTGCAAGACTTTGGGATTACAACACAGCTTCTTATCACCCCACCAGCAGAGAAAGATGAAAGATCTACATTCAAACAAATGGCAAGTGAAAGTTAGTTTTCCATGTTTTAAGTTTGAAGAAAATACTGAAGGAATGCATGTATCTTTTTCCTTTTTCTTTTTTTTTTTAAGTCTTGGCTTGGGGCGTGAGAGTCTAGTCCTTCCTATCATAGATCGTCATATACCTAGAATTTTTTTCTTTTCTTTTTCTTTGTTTAAAATTTTGTACTGTCGAATTGGATCCAACTGGTACAGGAGATTGCCCCTCTTTCTCCAACAGAGCATATGGTGAATTTGAACCATGTCTTTGGGATTGCAGTGCTGTTTCTTGCCACTAGGCAATCAAAGCGCCTTTTTACACACACACACACACACACACACACACACACACCCACCCTAAAATTGCTATTTCTTTTTTCTCTTTTCTTGTTGTGTACCAACAAATGGGATCCGACTAGCACAAGAGGAGACTGCCCCTCCTTCTCTAGCAGGTGGAATTCTGGTGGAATTTTTTTAAAAAAATAATCTTTTTTAAACTGGAAATCCTAGACAGGAAAGACTTCAAGTCCATAATGCCTCTCTGTAAATGCTTTCATCTGTGGAACATTTATGCCTTGGGCAGTGGCGAGTAAAAGAGCAATGGTACAAAGTGAGAAGGGAAAATAAGTACTAGAAAGTTGTTAATGTTGTTACGTGCTGGTCGAATTGCCTGTGACTCATAGCGACCCTATGTACAATAGCTATGAAGCCTGACCTGTCCCTAGCCAGTCTCACTTCTACCCCCATTGCCCTAGTTACTATCTCAACCCATGTTATATGGGGTCTTCCTCTCCTGCGCTGTCCCTCCTCCCTTCCAAGCATGCTGTCCTTCTCCAAGGACCGGTCCCTCCTGACCACGTGCCCAAAGTATGTGAGATGGAGAAACTTGCTAGGGAATAAAAATTATTCTGTTCTGCACATGTAATGGGTAAAAATGGAAAACTTCGCATTGTGAGAAGCAACATACTCACTAATGGTGCAGAACTTGTGTAACATTCTTTTAATATAGAAAGTAGATTTCATTTCACAAGCAGCTTTATTAAGTCACTTAGGCAGAAAGATGGTAGTTCAGGGGGCATAGCTCTTTGTATCTCAAGACCATACCTGTCACTGAGTCATTTTCCTTTGTACTTTTTACTCTAACGTAGAGTACTTTTAAGAGGAATTTAAGGTTATGTACTTAACTACTGGCTAAAGGGTTAATGGTTTGAACTCACCCAGATGCTACTTTAGATGATGAGTCTGGCACTCTAGTTCTGAGAGGCTAAAGCCTCAAAAACCTTACAGAGTGCTTTTATTCTGCACACACGGATCACCATAAGTTGGAATCCCCTTGGTGACAACTAAAAATATAAGCAACAATCATTGTGGGCTCTCTGCTTCATCATGGAAATGCTGACATTGTTTCTCAAAGTTGATGGGGTTCTTTAAAATGAGGGGGAAATGTAGTATCCAGAGAATGGTAATTGACCCTCAAGTAATGCTCGGAAGGTGGGCTTCGCACCCAAGTATCTATTACTGCTTTTGGATGGCTCACATCCACTCTTCCAACGTGCTCCCTAAGCCAAGTGCAGAAGGAATAATTCATGAGACTAGACAGTAATGAGACTGTAACAGTAATGAGGCTGAAGACATTTGGATGCTCTTTCCCTTCTCTAAACCTTCCATTTATGATCCATGGAAATCTCATTGAACTGTGCCAAATACATAATAAATTCTAAAAAACCATAACTAATAAGCTCTGGTGGCCTAGTGGTAAGCAATTGTGTTGCCAACCCAGAGACATATGGTTTGAATCTACCCATTGCTCTGTAGGAGAAAGGAGAGCGAATTCCTCTCGTGCTCTAAAGCCTCATAGATGGAGGGTCAGCTGTGAGTAATTTATGACTCCATAGTGCTTAATGACATTATATTGAATATCCTATGAACTACCTAAAGAAAAGAAAAATCTTCAAGGAAGTACAACCAGGGTTCTGCTTCTTAGAAGTAAGAATGATTAAATACTTTGATTGTGTTGTGAAGACAGGTCAATCCTTGGGAAAATATACTGGGAATGATGGAAGGTCAGAGGAAAAGAAAAAGATTGATTGACACAGTGACTGTAACAATGGATTTGAGCAAGGGGGAGAGTGCAGTGGCTCTGGCTAAGGAAAGATACTGATAGGTTTTCTTTCATAGGGTTGCTGTGAGTTATAGTCAACTCGCAGCACCTAGAACAATAACAGCATTATGATCATGCTAGTAATAAACCGCAAGAAATTACTCTGAAGACATTCTAGACTATTAGAAGCTGGGAAGAGGCTTATTACTCAGGTCTGTCAAGTTGGAACCAGTGCATAACAGACCCTCCAGTGGGTTTTCAGAGGAAGCAAATCACACAGGACGTTGTCCATTCTTCTTCTGAGGAGCAGCTAATGGATTCAAACCCCATGCCTTTGGAATTGCACAGCAGATTCTTACATTAGACCACCAGAGCTCAGGCAGAGGCTTAGAGGTCATTTATCCAGTCCTCTCCTTTTGCAGTTCACAAGGAACCAGAGGGGTGAAGTCACACAGCAGAGCTAAGACTAGGGCACCAGACTCTCTTCTGTTAAACAGTGAAAATCTCAGATCTCACAGGACAGGACTAATAATTGATCAGCTTTCTTGATCAAAGATGGAAAGGAGCAGAGAAGATTTGCTTGATGTGCGTGAAGGTTCTGATCTTTAGTGTTTCCCGAAGAAGGTATCATTATAAGGAGGAGAAAGAATAAGCAGGTGCTGCCAGTGGCTGGTGTCACTTGGTCTCATCAGTGAAAGTCGCCAAGCAGATCACTAACAGGATTAGGTGTCCAGGCAGCACTAGCTTTCCCCACCACCTGTCATGTCAAGTTCTGTCATCTGGAGGCTATTGGACCCTGTGTGCCTAGTGTGGTGATGTTTCCTTGGTTACAACTCTGTTACTATCAGCAGTAAGTGAGACTTAACAACTGTCCTAGAGAGTAAAAGATCGGGATTGTGAAACTCTGACCAAATCCAGCTCACCACCTGCTTTTCTGAAGAGTTTTTTATTTGAATGTGCATTCATTCATTTACTTATTGGTGATGGCTGCTTTTGTGCTGTAACTGCAGAGCTGAATAATTAGAACAGAGACATAAAAAGCCTAAAATATTTACAGTCTGATCCTTTACATAAAAGTTTTTTCAACCTAATCTTATCAGATGCCCAGGAGATAAAGCCCTCTCTGGGCCATGGAAGAATCAGCTGATTTCTTCAGGATGTTATAAGCCTGGCTGAGATTATATGTGATTCATAAATACAACTAAAAAGAA
Organism: Elephantulus edwardii; assembly: GCF_000299155.1. Classification (NCBI taxonomy): domain Eukaryota; kingdom Metazoa; phylum Chordata; class Mammalia; order Macroscelidea; family Macroscelididae; genus Elephantulus; species Elephantulus edwardii. Next base: position 2,165,801 of record NW_006400010.1, read on the forward strand.
ATAATACACTTTGACAGAATCTCCTTAAAATTCAGATGTCTTTTCTTTAATGTGGATGTGAAAAATCAACACTCCATCACCTCTAAGGGTGAGTCCAATTGTTACCTTCTTATTCTAGTCCACAGAAGAGATGGAAATAGTTGAATTAAAAGCAAGGCCATGCCATGCATTACTTGGGTATTTTAAAGTCATCTTTTGATTAATTTGTGTACTGTAAACCAGGCATTTATCATACATTGTTTTGTTCATCCATTGTAACAACCTTAGTAAGTAGTATTATCATCCCCATTTTATAGATGGGGACCAATTGGCAGCATCAGGATGGATTATGAAGACATTGAGATTGTTCACAGCTTTAGTTTGCTTGGCTCCACAGTCAACACTCTTGGCACCGGCAGCGAGGAAATTAAAAGACATACTGCGATGGGAAAGTCTGCTGTCAGGGACCTCTCCAAAGTACTGAAGAGCAATGGTGTCTCTCTGGAGACCAAGGTGCGTCTGATACAGGTCATGGTCTTTGCTATCACTTGTTATGCATCAGAGAGTTGGACTATGACTAGGGAGGATAGAAGGAGAATTGATGCCTTTGAGCTGTGGTGTTGGAGGAAAGTAGTGAGTATACCATGGACTGCTAGGAAAACAAACAGATTTGTCCTGGAAAGGGTTAAACCTGGTGGCTCCTTGGAGGCAAGGATTCTGAGACTTCATCTGACATACTTTGGTCATGTTGTAAGGAGAGAATGATCCTCCTTGGAGAGGAACATCATCCTTGGGAGGGTGGAGAGCAGGCGCAGGAAGGGAAGGCCCTCTAGGAAGTGGATTGATTCAGGGACTGGAGTAATCAGTATGGGAGTGTCGGAGACAGTCAGATTGGCACAGGACAGAGCAAAGTTTAGGGCTGTCGTACATAGGGTCGCTATGAGTCGCAAGCAACTCAACGGCACATAACAACAGCAACAACATGAAAAGTGAGACATACAGGTAACGTAGGTCACAGAGTCAGTAAGCGACTAAGCAAAGATTTTTTAAAACTGTTTGACTCGATGCTGTCTGGAGCATGCTTGTGTAGTAATTTAACTCCTGAAATGACTGAGCTATTAGAAGTATGGTTGAAAGAGCCTTAGGTTCACTAAATGCAGATAAAAGAGAGATCTAATTGATGGTTTCTAAAAGTTTCTATTACATTTGCTGAAGAATAAGAAAAATCACCGAGTCTACAATAATGCTGTTAGAGGCAGGGTGCAAGGTTAAACCAAAAATCCATCGAGTTCCTCTACACTAACAGAGAGAACTCTGAAAAGGAAATCAATAAATCAGAACTATTTACAATAGACCACAAAAGGATAGATCCAGGAATAAAACTCACTTGCTCTCAAGTTGTAGCTGAGTCTTCGGTGGGTTTTCAGAGGCCATAAATCATACAAGAGGATAGTCCATCTTTCTTCCCAAGGAGTGGCTTCTGGATTCAAAATGCCTGCCTTTGGGTTGGTAGAACAGCTTCTTACCCTGTAGGCCACCAGAGTGCCCTACAAACCTAACTAGGGACTTGTTATTATTATGTGCCATTGAGTCGCTTGTACAAGAGCCCTAAACCCTGCACTATCCTGTGCCAACCTCATTGTCTTCGACACACCTACTCCCCCTATCCCAATCACGGAAATAATTCATCTCATCTAGAGTCTTCCTCTCCTGCGCTGTCCTTCCACTCTCCCAAATATGATGTCCCTCTCCAAGGACCAGTCCCTCTTTGCAACATGCCCAGAGTATGTCAGACAAAGCTTGAGAATCCTTGACTCTAAGGAACAGCCCGGTTTCACCTTCTCTAGGACAAACTTATTTGTTCTCCTAGCAGTCCATAGTATATTCAACAGTCTTCTCCAGCTCCACAACTCAAAGGCATCAATTCTCTATCATCCCTAGTCACTGTCCAACTCTCTGATGCATAGCATGCAACTGTGAAGACTATAGCCCCGATCAAGCACACCTTAGTCTCTAGCCTGACATCGTTGCCATTCGGTACTCTGGAGAGGTCCCTGACAGCTGACTTTCCCAATGCACTTCATCTCTTGATTTCATATAAACACTACTACAAGAAACTACCAAAAAAAATCTACATAAATGGGGGCGGTGGAGAAATCAGTTGTGTGCTCATGGACTAGAAGACTTGGAATTGTGTAAATGTCAATACTACCGAAAGTAATTTCTAGATGTCTCCAAGCAAATTCGAGCTGCTGCTAGATGGTCAAGGTGCTTTGCAACAATCGTCTGAAGAATTAAGTGCACATTAAGTGCAGTACTGATGATACTATTACAGATCTTAAGGAACCGATCGCAGCCCAGACTAGCACCCATTGGAACAGAATTGTCCTTAAGAAGTGGTGCACAGTGCAACAATGAATGAACTAAATTCAAGTTTTCTGTAAACTTTAGTTAAAATCACAATTAAAATAATATTTAAAATAAGTGGTGCGCCATTTCCAGTGTCCATGTATGTTGGGACAACTGTGAAATCCACGATGGGATGAACCTGGAGCTTTATTACTAGTAAGGCAGATTTCCTTCTTCTTTTATTCTTCCCTTTCCCTCCCACGACTACTCTTACTGAAATGGGCACTTGTTTTAAAAAATGGTAAAAGCTTAGATGCTGGATAGGGAAAAAAAATAATTTATAGACGTAATGTAATCCTTTCAGCATAATGGTAAATGGTCCAAGAAGTATTAAAAGAAGATGGAAATAATATACTGAGTCTCTGTATTGAAAGGAATTGGCAGACACAGAAGAATTTCATGAAACAACATATGAGCAATAGCCTATGGTGATGAAAAAAGGTTCAGGCTGCTTTGAAGGAAATGGCAAAAAATAAGGCCCCAGGAATAGATGGTATACCAGTTGACATATTTCAGCTAACAGATGCTGCCCTGGACATGCTCACCAAGTTGTGCCAAGAAATCTGGAGAACAACCACTTGGCCAACTGACTGGAAGAGATCTATATTTGTTACCATCCCAAAGAAAGGTGATCCAACAGAGTGTGGAAACTCTAGAACAATCTCATTGATTTCACATGCAAGCAAGATTTTACTGAAGATTATCCAAAAACGACTGGAACAGCCCATCAGCAGAGAACTGCCAGAAGTCCAGGCTGGGTTTAGAAGTGGCCGTGGTACTAGGGATATTGTAGCTGATGTTAGATGGATCTTAGCTGAAAGCAGAGAATACCAGAGGAATGTCTATCTGTGTTTCATTGACTACGCAAAGTCGTTTGACTCTGTGGATCATAACAAACTATGGCTAACTCTGAGAAGAATGGGAATCCCAAAACACTTGATCGTTCTAATGCGAAACCTATACTTGGACCAGGAGGCAGTCGTCAGAACAGAGCAAGGGAACACTGCATGGTTCAAAATTGGGAAGGGAGTACCCCAGAGGTGCATCCTATCTCCATACCTTTTCAACCTATATGCAAACCACTATCCTGGCAGTTACTCTTTAAAAAGATACAATATGTTTAGAAAACACTGCATACATTATTCTGGTGGTGGTGGTGGTGGTGTACCATCGAGTTGTAACAAATAACAAACCCGTAGCTGACCCTCCAGTGGATTTTCAGAAGCAGTAAATCGCACAGATGGTGATTGCATGCAAACCACATACCTTGAGATTGGCAATGCAATTCCTTACTACTAAACCACCAAAGCTCCTTGAAAATACCTGACACCATCAGCAAGTTCTGAACTCTGAGAAATTGTTCACTAAAGAACTTGTTTAAACTTTTGTTGAAGTATTAATAAAAAAAGAAATTTTTTAAGAAACCAAAATAAAGAACTTATTTAGCTCTGCTAACTCAATATTTCTCTAACACGTAACCATAATAGTCCATAAAATCAATCTACTAAGGGACACACTTTGGCAAGTGTTGAACTAGATGAGGAGGTGGATGGCAGATAATATTTATTAGCAATAACAGTATGCTGGGTACTGTTCTAAGGATTGACATACATTAATTCATTTAATCCTCACAGAAACACTATGCTGTCAAGTTGAGGACAATCAGAAGTGACCCTGTGAACAGCAGATCTGAGCCCTGTGCCATCCTCAACACTGTCTGACACACTTGAACCTATTGCAGCAGTCACTGTGTCAGTCCACATAGTTGAAAGTTTCTTTCGCCAGCCCTCCACTTTTCCAAGCATACCATCTCTCTCCAAAGAATAGCCTCTCCTTGCATACACATGAAGTATGTGAGACGAAGCTTTACCATCTTTGCCTCCAAGGAGCATTCTGGCTCCACCTTCTCCAAGACATGTATCTGTTTGTTCTTTTGTCAGTCTGAGGGATATTCATTACTATTCTCCAATACTACAGCTCAAAGGCCTCAGTTCTTCTGTCATCCTTATTCAGTATCCAGCTTTCAGATGCATACCAAGTGATTAGAAAGAGCATGGCTTGAATCAGATGCACTTTAGTAGTCAAACTGACATCATTGTTCCATGGTAATTTGGTGTGGTGCCTGAGAGCAGACTTTCCCAGTGCAGTACGTCTCTTGATCTCCTGACTGCTGGTACCAAGGGTGCTGATTATAGATACAAGTAAGATAAAATCATTGACAGTTTCAATCTTTTCCCCCTCTGTCATGACATTACCTATTGAATTTTTTTTTGTTGAATGTTGAAGAATTTTTGTTTTCTTGACATGGAAATGCAATCCATATTGAAGGCTACATTCTTTGATCTTCTGCAGCAAGTGCTTCAAGTCCTTCTCACTTTGAGCAAGCAAGGTTGTCTCTATAACCCACAGAGATGAGGAAACAGAGGCACAAAGAAGCTAAATAACTTTACCCAAGTCCCAGAGCTAATAAGCTTTAAATAACTGTGAGCTCCTCACATGTGGAGATCAGGCATCAGTTCGTCTGAGTATGTCTGACACATGTTATAAAATCACAGTAGGAAGAAGTGGTGATTAAACTATTGAGTAGGACATGTAAGACCTTTAATGCTATTTACACAATAAGGTTATTCCCTCAGCAATCAGGGTTTCTTTTCACTCCAGACAAGATCATAACCTAGTAAATAATGTTTCTACCAGAAACTGTTGTCTAACATAACCATTTTTATATTTTATTTCATGTGTTCTAACTTAAGAAAAGGTCAGACAGTACAAATACTACTTAACCATAAGAAATAATATTCCATTTGAAATTGCATTAAATTGGGCTTTTTTCCTGACATAAAATATTTGGGAAAAAGCCATATCACATCCATAAGGAACCACCTAATTACCTTTGTTGGTAGGATGGATGGATTTTTTAAAAATGCAATGTAAAAGCAACTACTGAGAAAGTCAATAACCACTTTTTAAATACTGCAAACCTAAAAATATTCCAAGGTCAAAATCAGAAAATAAAATACTGGTGAGCTTTCAGAATAGATTTGAAGGAGGCTGGGAGCAATCCTTGGAGAAGGACATGATGCTTGGAAAAGTAGAGGCAGCAAAAAGAAGACCATTAATGAAATGAACTGATACAGTGACTGCAGTGGTGAGCTTAAAGCACAGCAGAGATTGTGAGGATGGCATGGGACTGGGCAGGATTTTCTCTGCTGTACATGGGGTCACTGTGAATCAGATCCCACTCGGTGGCACCTCACAACAACAAGAAAGGATCATTAAAGAGAAAAAATTCTCTATGCTTCCAGTTTACTAAAAAAGGTGAAGCTAAGCTAAGAGAAGACTATATGTATCCTACAAAATAAAAAAAAGGAAATTTAAAAAAATAAAATAAAAAAGGAAATTTTATTTTTAATACTTCCAGAGCTTAAACTATAATGATTAAATGGCATTACTTCTTATCACTTAATATAAACATTCTGAATAATAATTATTATGATGAAAGACAATTAATGAGTACTTGTCATCGTGTGTGCCATCAAACCAAGTACAATTCCTAGCAACTCTATCAACAAGAGACCTGAACCTATCATGCTCAAAGCAACACACCCAGAATGTGTGAGACTCAGCTTTGCCATCTTTGGCAGATGTAAGTCAGTGCTGTTTTGCTAAGGTGTTCTGGTGGCCTAATGGTAAGAACCTGAGCTGCAATCCCAAATGATTGTGGTTCAAATGAACCAGCTACTCTACGGGAGAAAGATGGGCAGTCTACTCTGTTGCCATTAACGGCCTCTGAAAACCCACTGGAGAGTCAGCTATGACTTGGTTCCCACTAGATGGTACTCAGCAGCAAAAAACATGCTATTTTATTGCCTCTAAAAACCCGCAGGAGGGTCAGCTGTAAGTTGGTTCTGACTCAACAGCAAACAGCAGCAATGCTCTTTTAAGCATTTTGTATCCCTAAGAGGGAGTTACTATCATCATGCCTATTTTATAGATGTAGCAGTGGAAGCACAGAGAGATAAAGTAATTTTGCAATGATCCCACAACCAGTCTAAGTACAAGGCGATTGAGGGATTCAAACGCCAACAATTGCTGCAGAGCTCATGTTATTAAATGCAATGCAGTGCATACTGGGTACAGGAGAGGGTCCAAAGACTCAAGAATGCCCACACATCTGGGACATGGGACAAATTCCAATACCACCCAGGGAATGTCAGAGACTCACTAGGTGGACATAAGAGGGATAAGCATGACAATGTGGAGTGCAGTCTTTGCCAACTATACAGGCACTTCCCTGGCAGTGATAGGTTGCTGGAGGTTATTATACATCTTGCCACTTAGGGGTCCATCAATGTAAGGTTATGCATTAGTCATGACCAGGAAAGAGCTGTCCCTCTATGTCCCACACTGAGGTGTGCTGGGATTTCTAAAACCCTCTCCCATGCACTCATTACCTAGCTGAGTGCCTGCCCTTCCAAAAGCCAGTCCCCTGCTTGCCACTGCATTTGTGCCGTCAGACCTACAGTAGTCATCAACTGTTGTATGTCTTGTAGAAGTCAGACAATCCCAGAGGGAGAAAAAGTTTAGAAGTTCTTCTGGAGAAAGCAAAGATGGGCTCGATGGCAGATAGAAAGGAAAGATGGAGTTTTACAACCAAGCGCTGTGCCCACAGTCCCACAGTCGCCTCTTCAGAGGCAGACATAAAGCCCTTGAGAGAAATAATTCATGACAACATTAACTGAGTCAGTATTTATTACCTAAAGTTATTACTTTAATAATTGTCAAAAAAGCCTGCTTCTCCTTCCCCTTTTGGTGGGAACACCTATGTCAGTTTAAGCAACCAAAGAATTGCTTGTCATGAAGGAAAGGACTTTGAAAGAGAAATATTACAAGCCTTGAGAAAAACACTTGACACAAAAGGATGTTAGATGGGTAAACAAACTCAATTAAATATAAAAATAGACATTTAGTATTTTCAGTCTCTTTCAGTGAGTTCTTAAAAACATACATATGAAAACCAACGTATTTGGGAGAACTATATATGTTTTCATAAAAGATAGCTTATTCATAAACTTCTCTTGTCTTACCACTAACAATTAAACAAAAACATTCTCTTGTCTCACTTGTACCTTAAAGTCTCATAAAGAACTTTCCTCTTGAAGTTAGCCATGGGTTAAGGGTGAGCAGCCTCAAAGGGTATGATTCATTAAGCAAACGGGCTGGAAGTGGCAGGCAGAGGTGATGTTAAAATGCAAATATGTCCACTTACCTGGATGGCTCTGACATTGGAAACTGGCTGTTTGGACATATTCACGTGGTCTTATCCCTAAAAAAACAAGAAAGAAACTGTTAGAGATGGCAGCATTCAGATTCTCTCTCTTGATAAATTAGCATTGAACTCATGATTCCACTGGGCAGTCACCCCTTTCACTGGCCATATATTCTTTCAGTCTCAGTTTCCAAAGTTACTTAGAGCCTCTCCCTCCTAATACCTCAGGGAGAGGGAACACTAGAGCCCCCAGATAAATCATTCAGGAGGAGAAATGCTGAGATGCTTTACTTCTGATGCTAATGATAGGCAATCAGAAACTTGAAAGGCGCTATCATCTTACTGCCTGCCCTCCTGACCCTCTGAGAGCTGCAAAGAGGTTGTGGGAAATAAAACACCATTGGCCAGCGCTCAGTCTGAAACTGAACTTTGGATGAGTTGGTTACTGCAGGAGTCCACTGGGAGCATCTCCTTGTCTTTGAACACCTGAAAAGCAGTGGCCTGCATCATTGTCATACTCGTGCTGTGCTCTCTACTCTATGCGTATGTTTCTATTTTGCCCAGAGAAGCTAGGGATGCTTTGAGAACATGGTCTTCCATCTCTAAGTATCAGAGAGGACCTTGCACAGCATGAAGGCTCGGTAAACACAGGCAGATGGCAAGCATCCTCCATCTTCTTTAAACAAAGCTGTCTCAGAAAGTGAATAAGACTTCAGTGACTGTCAGGTCCCCAAAGGCCTTCCCCTTTCTTTCATTTCATACAAGCACTAGTACACATTTGGGGATGTGGTCCATGGTTTACTGCACCCAAAGTAATCCTACAGATTCGTGTTTTTATTGTTGTCAGGTACGATGAAGTCAGCTGTTGCTATGTACTTTTGAGTTGCTTGCAACTCATAGCAACCCTATGTACAACACCTCTGAATGCTGCTCTATCTTGAGCCAACCTCATTGTCTCTTGTCACACCTACCCCCATAACCCCAGTAACTGAATCAGTCCATCTCATCGTGGGTCTTCCTCTCCTGCGCTGACCCTCCACCCTTCCAAGCATAATGTCCCTCTCCAAGGAATGACCCTTCCTTTCAATATGCTCTGAAGTCTCTGAATTCACCCTCTCCAGCACAAACCTGTTTCTTGTCCTAGCAGTCCATGTTATATTCAGCACTATTCTCCAGCAACACAACTCAGAGGCATCAATTATTCTTCTATCATCTTTATCATTGTCCAGATTTCTGATGCATAGCAAGTAATTGTGAAGACCATGGCACACCTTAGTCTCTAGACTGACATCGTTGCCCTTCAATACTCTGGAGAGGTCCGTGGCAGTAGATAATCCTATGAACAACACATTTGAACCTTTCCCTATCCTGTGTCATCCACACCATCTTTGACATGTGCAAACCCATTATTAAAGTCACTATGTCAATCTACACAGGAATAGATGGTATACAAATTGACATATTTCAGCTAACAGATGCTGCCCTGGATGTGCTCACCAAGTTGTGCCAAGAAATCTGGAGAACAACCACTTGGCCAACTGACTGGAAGAAATCTATATTTGTTCCTATCCCAAAGAAAGGTGACCCAACAGAATGTGGAAACTACAGAACAATCTCACTGATTTCACATGCAAGCAAGATTCTACTGAAGATTATCCCAAAACGACCAGAACAGCACATCAACAGAGAACTACCAGAAGTCCAGGCTGGGTTTAGAAGGGGTCGTGGTACTAGGGATATTGTAGCTGATGTCAGATGGATCTTAGCTGAAAGCAGGGAATACCAGAGGAATGTCTATCTGTGTTTCATTGACTATGCAAAGGCATTTGACTGTGTGGATCATAACAAACTATGGCTGACTCTGAGAAGAATGGGAATCCCAGAACACTTGATCATTCGTTCTAATGCAAAACCTATACTTGGACCAGGAGGCAGTCGTCAGAACAGAGCAAGGGAACACTGCATGGTTCAAAATTGGGAAGGGTGTACGCCAGGGATGCGTCCTATCTCCATACCTTTTCAACCTATATGCAGAACAGATTATCCGGGAGGCTGGGCTCTATGAGGAGAAATGTGGGGTCAAGACTGGACGATTTATCAACAATCTGCGTTATGCAGATGACACAACCCTGCTTGCTGAAACTGAAGAGGACCTGAAACGCCTGCTGCAGAGTGTCAAGGACTGCAGCCTTCAATATGGATTGAGGCTCAATGTCAAGAAGACAAAGATTCTCACCACTGGACCAATTGGCAGCATCAGAATGGATGGTGAAGAGATTGAGATTGTACACAGCTTTAGTTTGCTTGGCTCCACAGTCAACACTCTTGGCACCATCAGCCAGGAAATTAAAAGGCTCGTTGCCATGGGAAAGTCTGCTGTTAGAGACCTCTCCAAAGTACTGAAGAGCAATGGTGTCTCTCTAGAGACTAAGGTGTATCTGATACAGGCCATGGGCTTCGCAATCACTTGTTATGAATCAGAGAGTTGGACAATGACCAAGGAGGATAGAAGGAGAATTGATACCTTTGAGCTGTGGTGCTGGAGAAGAGTATTGAGAATACCATGGACTGCTAGGAAAACAAACAGATTTGTCCTGGAAAGGGTTAAACCTGGTGGCTCCTTGGAGGCAAGGATTCTGAGGCTCCGTCTAACATACTTTGGACATGTTGTGAGGAGAAGGACATCATGCTTGGGAGGGTGGAGGGACAGCGCAGGAGGGGAAGGCCCTCTATGAGGTGGATTGATTCAGTGACTGGAATAATCGGGATGGGAGTGTCAGAGACAGTGCAATTGGCACAGGACAGAGCAGAGTTTAGGGCTGTTGTACATAGGGTCGCTATGAATCGCAAGCGACTCAACGGCCCATAACAACAGCAACAACAACATGTCAATCCATTTTATTAAGGGTCATCTTCTCTTTCCCAGTATGATGCCTTTTTCCAAGGACTGGCTCCTCTGACAACATGCTCAGAGTGAGACAAAGTTTTACCTTACTTGTGTCTAAGGAGCACCCTGGTACACTTCCTCCTAGACAGATTTGTTTGTTCATTTGGTAGTGCATGGGATATTTAGTACTCTTCACCAACACCACAATTCAAAGGGATCAATTCTTCGTTGGTTTTCCTTATTCATTGTCTAACTTTCAGAAGAATAGGAAGCAATTGAAAATACCATGGCTTGCATTAGTCTTTAAAATGACATCTCTACTTCTTAACGCCTTGGAGAAGTCCTTGACAGCAAAGTTTTCTACAGTGCTGCACATCTTTGATTTCTTGGCTTCTACTCTCATGAGTGTTCATTGAGGATCTAAGTAAAAATAAGTCACTAACAACTTCAGTCTTCTCTCCATCTATCATGATGTTGCCTATTGGTGTTGAGGATCTTTGGTTTCTTGATGGTGCGATGTAATCCATATTGATGATTATAGTCTTTTATCTTCTGCAGTAAGTGTTTCAAGCCTTCTTCACTTTCAGCGTAACACAGGTTGTTGAGAGTCTTCCTCCAGTCCTGATTTCTACACTCTTCTTCATTCAAACCAGCTTCTCAAATTATTTGCTCAGCATGGAGATTGAATAGGTATGGAGAAGGGGTATAGCCCTGATGCACACTTTACTTGATTTTAAAACCATGCCATGCTCTCTTGTTCTGTTTGGATAGCTGCTTCTTGATTAAAAAAAAAAAAAGGAGGAAGGACTTCAAATACTGACTGAATGCAGAAACTGAAGGGAAAACATCAAATAAGGACATCTACAGAACAGAAACTCTGGCCTCAAACCCAAACTTGATGTCCCACTTTCCCCTACACATCTTAAGTCAGAAGAGTTGCTACCCGTGACCTGACTTACATCTTATGGCCTCCATCACCAGTCAGATGAGCAGAACCTCCAACCTGACTGGACACCCCCAATTCCAACCTTCTGCTGAGATGTCAGCCACACTATCCCAAGCCAGACAGCTTGGTTTCTGTTTCTGAAAGCATGAACGTTCATTTTGTGATATTTGTACACTTGTTTGTTTCATATTTTGCTCTTGCAGGTATGGCACTTGCTAGAATAACAGACCTTTGAAAGCCTTAGGGGAGAAAACGAGCTTTTATAGCTTAAGCTATTAGGTGTTGACAGTGAAACGTTCTTTGAGTTAAAATGTGCTGCTCTGTAACCTCAAACTGTCAAATAAGTTGACTAAGTACTCAGTACTGGTTGGTGAGAGTGTGTATGTTAACTAGAGAGTAATCAGAACCAGTGATTCCGGAGGTAGACACAGTTCCAAAATCAGTCTTACACTTAATTGAGCACCAGTCACTGTGGCAGAAATACTGATATGTGCTACAAGTCCTGTGTAACCTGGACAAATCACTCAACATTTCTTGGCTTATTTCTTTTTTAAATGGTCCATAGGGAGCTCTGGTGGACTAGTGGTAAGAAGTTGCTTTAATCTCAAAAGCACATGGTTCAAATCCACCAGCTGTTCCTCGGGAGAAGGATGGGAAATCTCCTCTCTGAAAACCCACTGGAAGGTTGGCTGTGTGTCGACTGGTTCTGACTTGATGACACACAAGTGTTCCATAGGGAGTTGCACTGCTAACTGAAAGGCAGTGCCTCTCTGCCAGTTCAAATATACCAGCTGCTCCGTGAGATTGAGATGAGCAGTCTGTCTCCTCTCACGCAATTTCCAACTTCTGAAAACCCAATGGAGGATCAGCTATGTGTGTTGATTCAATGACAATGAGTTTGAGTTTTACCTCACAGGTTGTAGTCAGAACCAAAATGACAATGCTCTTAGAAATGCCCTGTGAGCTGCAAAGTCTTAAGCAAATGTGTATTGTTGCCATTGCCTATATTTAGTGACTTCTAGGGATCTCTGATGGCATAGTTCATAGGGTATTGCACTGCTAACCAGAAGTCTGCGTTCTGGGCTGTTCAAATCTGCCAGCCCCTCTGAGAGAGAGGTAAATCATCTCCTCCCATTACAATTTACACTTTCAGAAACCCAGTACCAGGTCACTGAATTGATGGCAGTGAGTTCAAGTTTGAGTGACTTCTAGATATCATACTACCCTGTAGTTTTAAGTGTTGAAAATGAGTGAGTGTACATGATGGTGTTCCTCGAGCCTTACAGAGAGAAGATCTGACCACTCTATGAAAAACTTGGTTTTGTACTCTTCTTGCTGTATAAAGTTTAGGTTTAGCAATCACATAATTTAAAAAAATAACCCAACCAAAAAAACAAACAAACAAAAAAACCCACCAGGGACCTCTGATGGCCTAGCAGCAAGAAACTGCACTGCAGTCCGAAGGTACATGGTTCGAATCCACCAGATGCTCTGCTGGAGAAGGAGGAGTACTCTGCTCCTGTGCCAGTCAGATTCCATTCGACAGTACATGACAAGAGGGGGGAAACCCCCCTATAGATAGTGTCCATATGTATAGTTTGGAACAACAAACCTGAACACAAGAAAGCCTCTATAAATAAGGATCTAAAACTAAGACACTGCTTTTGAGTCTGTTCTGACTCTTGGTGATCCTGCACCAGGTTTCTGAAGCTATAAATCTTTGTGGGTGGAAATTACCTCTCTTTCTCCCTCAGACTGACTGGTGAATTTGAACCACTGACTTTCAGTAAGCAGGCCAGTACATTAAACTCTGAACCCGAGGACTCCAGATTAAATTACTTTTTTCAGTGCGTTTTTTACAAAAAAAATGAAGAGCAGTAGCAAATTTAGCTATCGGGTGAATTGTGCTCTGTTTTATGGTTTGGATAGACTGATAGCCTGCCAGTCATGTAAAAAAATTGGTGAAAGATTTGAAATGTTTGCATTTCTGGCACACATAGGTCAGTACCAAAAAGCTAGATAGTTTGCTCCATAATGTTTCTGTTTCTCAAAAGCTAGTAAAAGACATTCAAAATATTCATTCTCATAGGACTTGGAATATGTCCGCTTCTAGTATTTTCTGCATGTAACTTAAGTGTGACTGTTATCACTTGGGAACTTTTAAAAAGTTATTGTACATGGGTTTGAGAAAATTGAATTAGGAAGTTTATGTTATTACAGGAGGATATTGAAATATTTGGGGGGAAATCAGACTATCAATAAATTTGTTGCTTATAATGAATTTGGCTAAAAGAAAGAAAAGTGATGGCTGGGGTTTTTCCCCTCAAACACCCCTGCACTAACTGTTGGATTGCTTAGTTTCTGGTGCACTTCTAAATCTATAGGATGGATACCTTGGGTCTTATCTCTGGTATAATTTATCAGTTGCGTACAAATTCCTTCCTTAACATACATGTCAGTCTCAATAGAGACATTTATAGAAAGTTGGTCAGCTCCCAACTCTCATTGCGCATCACCAGGCTAGATACCACTGGTGCAAATCAGTTCAGCAGCCGCTCCTCCTGTCCTCATTATTCGCAGCAAAATCAGGGCAAAGCACCCTGGTTATTAAAAATAGACAGTGTTTCCTGCCTGTTCCCTGACCCTCCATTCACCCCCTTGAGGGATGTAGAGTGCAGGATGCACCTTCCTTCTGGATCCGCGTGCTTCATCCCAAACTGTGTCTCGGACATGCTGACCAATGCTTCTTTCCAAAGGGGATCTCTCTAAAGGACTCTATTACAGGTACTCGGTTTTTGCTGAAATCTGGGAACATGACAATTTGAACAAGGCATATATTGACTTTAACAAAGCCCATACTGCAATGGAAATGCTTGTCAGCTTTGCACAATTGAGTTTTCTTGGTGGTACTGCCGATCAGCAGGGACTTGTAATGGTCTCTGCTGAATCACTTACCACTCCCCAAACACACACACACACACACACACACACACAC
>NW_006400010.1:2180385-2198853 GCF_000299155.1 Elephantulus edwardii
TTTTTTTTTTTTTTGGCCAGCACCTAGTATCGGACGTCTACATCTGCCTCTTGTACTTACTAAAACTTTGCAGCAACAACTTACTAGAGAATTCAGAAATAAGAAACTCAATATTTGGTATTAAGGGGCCTTGTGATGTTTATTTCTTGAAGGTCAAATAAATGGATAAAGCTGACTCTCAGAGGAAATTCTCTGTCCTGCAGCTAAAAATAATTGCTGAGGAGGGTGTAGAAAGATGTTCAGCTGTCCGAACTGCCTAGCTCCTTATTCATTCTGCCTTGAATAAACGGAGAGGAAAGAAATAATTTTAGCATTGCCACATTCGTGACCTGATGCCCGCGGAGAAAGATACCAGGAGTGCGGCCCTGGGTTCCCTGGGGACAGAGAACTGTGACCAAGATGGAGTTCTCAACAGTGTGGTGCTAGAGCATTAGCCCAGAGAAGTAGAGAAAACACTGAAGACCAAGACAAGCGCTTAAGGAAAGGAGAAAGCATTTTAAATGTGTACAGCCTAACAACTGTGGCACTAATTTGCATTTCCGTAAACAGTAAACCACAGAACTAGCCTTAGAGCTTTTTTCTGCCCCCAGAGCTCTTGATTCCTTGTAGAATCATAGCCTCAATATATCTACAGTGCACCAACCATAACCCTGGTCAGTGCCGTTTCAGGATCACAAATCCCAAAATTTGGGATTGAAGGGTGGAAATGTGCTTACTAGCTCTGTCAATGGAAACTTTGAGCTCAGTATTCCTTCAGCTCCCCTTCTCCTCCGCCTCCTCCGCTCCTGTCCCCCAAAACTTCTAAAACAGTAGCAGCACCACCATCAATGAACAGTTGACTAGCAAGTTACAATCACTGCTCCCAAGACTACAAAGTTTTAAGCCATCACTTCAAGTTAGTCATCAAAGAATTTCCTTTAGAAAGGCCAGTCACCAGAGCTGCCTCCCTCTTGCTTACCTGCCTTATTGATCTGCTTACTCCTTAAGGCAATTCCCAAAGAGCCAGGTGCAAGAGTACAATGCTTCTCAGAAGCTGGAAGGGATGGATGCCCGGTGTCCTCTGAGCTGCGATCTCAATTCCAATGCTATTCATGTGGCTGAAATAGCTCAAGTGCTCCGGTGCCTCCCCGGGTATTGAGAGCTGCTCCTGGCTCGGGGCTGGAGAGGAGCTCAGTTTAATGCTAAGTGTTAAAGAGAATTCCTGTCATAGCTCACAGTTGTTCTTCCTAAATATAGAGTTTGATACAAGCCATACACTGGCTGTCTCCGTAAGGCTTGACCGTGCTGAAAGCAGGGCTCAAATATCAGCCCGGGAGGTGGCTTTGGTATCTCACTGCCTTCCTAAGCTTCCAGGAGATGTGGGCTGCATTTTCTCATATATTCTGAGGGGGCATAGTGAAGTTGGAAAAGTAGGGAAAGTTTCTATCTTTAGATGCATTACCTGGAGGCCAGAAGATGAGCGTGTCCAATGAGAAGTAGGGGAAGGCGGTATGGCACAGCGCTTCTCAGCAGGCAGGGTTGGAACCTTCCTCTGAGTACTGAGTAGCTGTTAAAGTCAGTTAACAAACAACATTCAGTAAGTGTTCACCAGATGATAATAATTATACCAGCACATTAAACTATTCAACATTGCCCTTATTGTAGGTCAAAAATGGTAGACTATCCACAGACTCGGAAGATTCCAGCTCCATGGTCCATACTCACTCGCTGTACTACCTCTGGTGATGACTATCCCTCTGCCTACAGGGAACTGGAAACAACAGGAAAACACAGCACAAAGAGAAATAGCTATTTTAAAATGACAAAGGACCAGCTCAGAGGTGGTAAACTTTTCTAAAAAGTACACTGCCAAATCCTCATGCACATGCTTGCTGCTTTTCTTTTTTTTACCTGTAAATTCAGAAACTGCTTTTTTATTGTGGCAAAATATAATGAAACAGTTGTCATTTTAACTGTTTTCAAATATACAGTGCAGTGACATTGACCGTGTTGTGTAACCATCACCACTATCTTTTTCCAAAGGTTTTTCATTACCCCGCATAGAAACTCAGTGTCCTGTAATTAAAAACTCCCCATTTTCCCTCTCGCTGTAGCCCTGGAAATCACTAATGAACTTCTAAAAAGTTGATTGTTTTGTTTTCTTTTTATTGTGAACTGACAGAGAAAATAAATTTTCCATTCACTCCCTACACATTTTGGAGCAAATCAGTTTTCCATTCATACATATTTCATTCCCTGTCATTGATACTCACAGTGTAACACCCCTCAGTCTACTTCTTCCCTGTGTCTTCTGTTACCATTCATCCCTCTTTCCTAACCTTTCCTGCTTTCTAAACTTTGCCTTTGAGTAAAAGCTGTCCTTCTGGTCTGGAATGGCTGATCCTTCTAAGGAGTAATACTTCCTTGATGTTATTGCTCACCTTATAGACCTGTCCATTATTTGGCAGAAATTTGATCTATGAGGGTGATTTCAGTTCCAGACCTAAGAGTGACTAAGGGCCATAGTCAAGGATTCCACCAGCCTCTATCTGACCCATAAGCCTAGTCTGTTTTATTATATTCTTAGTTGTATTCTCACATTTTTCTTTCTCTGACCAAGAGGCTAAGCTCTAAAGTTTATAGGCTCCAACAGTTCAATAAGAAAAAAGGCAAACGACTAAATTCCAAAATGAGCTGCACATGAAAAAGGCAGTTCACTAAAAAAGACATTCAGATGGCCAAGATGAAGAAATGTTCAAGATCATTAGCTGTCAGAGATACAAATCGAAACAACAATGACAGTAACAATGACAAAAGTCAAACAACAAATGTTGGCAGGAGTGTAAGAAGATTGGAACTCATGCTGGGAATGTAAAATGATGTAATGGAAAGCAAATTGGTGTTCTTTCAGAAAGTTGGGAATAGAAATATCATTTGATCCATAAATTGCACTACTTGGTATATATCATGAAGAAATAAGAGCTGCTGCACACAAATATATGTACATCCATGTTTACTGCAGCATTAGTTGCAATAACAAAATATTAAAACAATCCCTAATATCTATCAGTGAACGAGTGAATAAAGAAGGCAGTGGAGTATTATGCAACACTATATTCAACACTAAAAATAATAAATAATTCACAAAACACTGCATAACATAAAAATAGGTAACTTTATGCTAAAGTAAGTAAGTCACAAAAGGACTATTAGAGTAGGAAGGCCATGATTACAAAAAGCTAAGGTACATTTTATACACTCAAGTTTGCCTAGTCTTAAAAGTACTAATGATTCTCTCTTCATTGTTACAGAGGGGTCTACCTTAATTAGTACAAAGGGTCCTGATAATCCATGGCATAAGGTCACAATATTAATAACCAAAATATCACCGCCAATTGATTAAGTATTGGTGAGAACTGATTTGAACTATCATCTTTGGTGCAGCTGGGGACATTGTCTGGGACATCACATGTAGCCAATGTCTTACAGACCATTGCTAAGTGATCCCAATAATCATCACCTTCACCCATATTTGTTTCTAGGTCTATAACTAGAGTAAAATCTCACTGAGCCCCAAAAGATGAAGTACAAGTTATGACCTAGGAAGAGATAGGCTACCCATGACTTTGATAATATGTACAAATAGAAACCTGGAGAATAAATATGGAAATGGCTATTACGACTTTGAGATAATGGTGCAAGAAACATAAAATGTGGTAGTCTGAATTTATTATTTGGGTCCATTAAGTAGCAATTGCTACAACAGAACGAGGTTCTGAATACATGGTTTAAGATCAGAAAACAGTGTGTGTCAGGGCTGTATCCTTTACCAGTACTGTATGTTGAGCAGATAATCCAAGAAGCTGGACTAAAAGAAGAATATGCCACCAGGATTGGAGAGGAAGACTTAACCTACAATATGACACAACCTTGCATACAGAAAATGAAGAAGATTTTAAGCACATACTGAAAAATAAAGACTGTAGTCTTCAGACTGGATTACATCTCAACATAAAGCAAACAGATCCTCATGACTAGATCAATAGGCAGCTATTTTATAAATTTACTATAAATTATTATAAATAGAAAAATATTGAGGCTGTCAATGATCTCATTTTATTGGAGCCACAAACAACAACCATCAAAGTAGAAGAGAAATCAAGACTGATTGGCAGATTTACTGTTCATAGTAAATACTTACAAAGTAAGTACTCTTCAAAGTGCTAAAAACAAGGAAGTTTAAAGTCAAAGTCATGCCTGCCATAAAACATTATTTTCAGTTGCTTCATATGCATATGAAAATTGGACAATGAGTAAGGAAGTCCACACCAAGGTTTGTTGCCTTTGAATTGTTCTGTTAGTAAAGAATATTGACTACCATGGTCTGCCAAAAGAACAAATGGGTCTGTTTTGGAAAAAATGCAGCTAGAGTATTTCTAAGAAGTGAGGATGATGAGACATAGCCGCCCTCTCTGTACAGTAGATAAAAAACTTGACAAATCCTGTGCCATCCACATAATCTCCAGTGCACTTAAAACCTATGTCAATCCATTGCTTTGAGTATCTTCTTTCCTTGACTGACCCTCTACTTTTCCAAGCTCATATGATAGCCTTTTCCAAAGACTGGTCACTTTTTATAATATATAAATAGATCCAAATAAAATTAAATTATTGACAACCTTCAATGTACATAAATGAAACAATGTAAAGTATGTTTAATGCAAACCAATATAAAATTTAAAAAGTAATTGAAGAATGTCAGAGAACAGTTTTGGGGATTCCTTTAAGTCTTGGCTGCTATAGTTTGATAATGCAAAAAGTTAAAATCTTCCTAATTCCATTTTCTTTGCAGTAGAAATAACATTTTCAAAAGTTATTCATGTTTAGTTTATCTTTTGCTTTTCAAAGAGAGGAGTGGACTCGGGGAGAGGGGTAAAGAAAAAAGTGCAACAATGAATGAATGAAAATACAAAATCTCTGTAAATGTTCATTAAAATTAATAAAATAAACTTTTTAAAAATATATAAGCAGAAACTAAAAAAAAGTTATTTAGGTTTAAATATACATATATTTAATTTTGTATCTAGAATCCTGGTAGCATAGGATGACATCTTGGGCTCGTCATTCAAATCCATCAGTTACTCCTTGGGAGAAAGATGAGTTTGGTTGTTTTGATATTCAATTTTAAAAAAAAATTACTCACTTTTATTTCAGTTAGAGTTTAGGAATCATATTGCTTTTTCATAGAATCATCCATAGATACTCTGTTTTTTAACATTTGAAGGATGAGTGTCACAGTTATCCCTAGGCCTTAACCGTAGGCAAGGGGAGTTTTTTATTTGGAAAAAAAAATTTAATTTTCATTTTTTTCTTTGAAAAAACCTGATAATTTACATATCCCAAGGTGACTAGATCTTGATAAGGCCCTCACCTGGCATCCTTCTCAGGTCTACTAATAAAGGCCTGTTCGCTACTGGGGACCAGCTTTTTTCTTTCTCTCTCTCTCAACTTTTTTTTCCCCTATCTAACAACGTTAATTACATTGATTAATATAATTAATTCATTATACTGTCTAATCAGTTCTTTACTGTCTATTTCCTATGCCTTTACCCATCTTATCTATTCATTTTCATTCCTCTCTTCCCATTGTTTATCTTTTATAATAATGGTCTTATAATTGTCCTTTTGTGACTGACTTTTGCCACTCATTATAATTTGTTCTAGACTCGTAAATGGTGTACAGTATTTAAAGAATACTTGATCATTTTTAGTGCTGTAAATAATCCCCTGTGTGAATGTACCAGAGTTTGTTTAGCCATTTTTGTCTGTTGATGAACACTTCGATTGTTTCCAACACTTTGCTGTTGTCAGTAACCATTGGTTCTTGGTCAGATGTTTGTTACTAAAATTATTCAGTGTACACTAATTCTTTTTGGCACTATGACTGTGTATTTTTCCATTTCTTTTAATACTTCCTGCATCATTTAATATTGTGCCTATAGAATCTCCAATTTACACCTTAAGGCTTGAATACATTCTTCAGTTCTTTAGCTGAGTGTGAGAAATGCTGAGTGTGTTCTTCCTTTTTTTGTTTCTTTCTTCAAGTATTATTAATTTCGTTATAATACTTGGTTTTCTAGAACTGCCCATTGAAATCTGTTAAATTCCCTTCATTCTTTTTCTTTAGCTTCTCTACATTCAAAAACAAGTTTCACAGTATTTTCTGATACCCATTTTGGTCTTGTCTTTGTTGTGTTCTTTTTTTCTTGTATTTTTAATAACTACCTGCATTCTTCATCTGTGAAATCCTTGATGTCATTTTACAACGATCTGGTCTGGGGTTGGTAGTGTTCAGTACATCAAATCAATTCTTAAAAAGAATCTTTAAATTCAGATAGGATAAACTTAAGGTAATATTTTAGCACTCATGGATCTGTTTCAATTTTCTTCAGCTTTAGTTTGAACTTGCATTGGAACGTTTGATTTGTTTCACAGTTGTCCTCTGCCCTTGTTTTGATTGATGGTATTGAGATTTTCCATATTCTCTTTCTCTTTTTCAGATTCCTGTGTATTCCATCAGGGAATGTGTCTGTGTATGTAGTTATCATTGATGTTTTTAAAAAAATTATTTTCAATTAATAACTCATCATACAAAAATTCTATCTTGTAATCTCCAGCCTCATTTCTGTCACCAAAGCTGTATTTTCCAACTACCAGTCCTCATTCTTTGTTTCCAACTTTTGCATTCCAGGTACCAGTTAATTAATGCATCTTTATTGTATGCTCAGTCAATTTCAGACGGCAGAAGTTGGTAGAAATCCTCAGTTTCCTCATCTTTGTGTTTAGTAGCTGGTGAGTATATTTGAATAATAGTTATTAACAGGTCTTCCTTGTATTGTTGTTGTTGTTGTTATATGCCATCGAGGTACTAGTGACTTATAGCGACCCTGTGTACAACAGCACTGAAACCTGCTCTATCCTGTGCCAACTTTACGGTCTCCGACATAACTAGCCTCATTACCCCAGTCACTCTTATCAGTCCATCTCATTGATGGTCTCTCTTTCTCTGTCCCTCCACCCTTCTAAGCATGATGTCTCTCTCCAAGGACCGGTCCTTCCTTGCTGCATGCCCAAAATATGTCAGACTAAGCCTCAGAATCTTTGTCTCCAAGGAGAAGGCCAGCTTCACCCTCTCTAGGATTAACCTGTTTGTTCTCCTGGCAATCCATGTTATATTCAGAACTCTTCTCCAGCACCACAGCTCAAAGGCATCAATCTTCCTTCTATCATCCCTAGTCATTGACCAGCTCTCTTGATGCATGGCATTGTTGCTCCTCAGTACTCTGGAGAGGCCACTGGCAGCCACCTTTCCCAATACAAGTCATCTCTTGATTTCCTGGCTGCTGGTACCAAGAGTGTTGATTATGGAACCAGTTATCAACAATCTCAATCTCTTCTCCATCTATCGCAGTACTGCCAATTGGCCCAGTGGTGAGAATCTTTGTCTTCTTGATGTTGAGCTTCAATCCATATTGAAGACTATAGTCCTCAACCTTTAGCAGCAAGCATTTCAGGCCCTCCTTCAGCAAGCAAGGGTATGTCATCTCCATACCACAGGTTGTTGATGAGTCCTCCTCCAATCTTGATGCCACTTTCCTCCTCATATAGCCCAGCCTCCTGGATGATCTGTTCTGCATACAGATTGAAAAGGTATGGAGACTGAATACAGCCTGGGCGGACACCCTTCCCGATTTTGAACCATGCAGTCTTTCCTTGCTCTGTTCTGAAGTCTGACTGCCTCTGACTTTCCTTATATGCCTATGGGTATTATCCTATCACTGTAGTTCATTGTAGTTCATATCACTGTAGTTCAAGATAAATCTTGAGATTGCAATGCAGCTGCTGCTGCTGCTTTTTAAAAAATAATTATTATTATTATTATTATTGTCGTTGTTGTTGTGTGCCATTGAATCAGAGTTGTCTGGCACAGGACAATAGCCCCTCCTTCTCCAGCGGAGCATCTGGTGAATTCAAAGTATGTGCCTTCAGGATTTCACTGCAGCTTCTTGCCCAAGATAGATCTTGGAATGTACTTTTTGATGATGAATACTATAGTAGTCATTTTCAGTTTGTCATTTCCAGCGTAATAAATCATGTGGTTGTTTATCTGATTAAAAAATGGCCAATACCAGTTCTTAGTAGTTTCACTGATTCTCATTTCTATCTTTGTGAGCTCTGGTTCATTTTTTTACTAATGCCAATTTTCTGAGATTCATACTTACTACATTTCATGTTCCAGTTATTAATGGATGTTTGCTCCTAATTTTAAGCCATGCCACACTAGCAGATGAATGTCTTTCATCAGATGAAAGCTTTATTCTGTCTACATGAGTAAAGTACACTCTGTTTTGGAGAAAGCGCTTTCCAAGTTATATATTTAATGCCTTCCAACCTGAAAGGCTCACCTTCTAGCATTGTATCAGTGTTCTGCTGCTACTCATGTAATTGTTGTGTGCCATTGTGTCAGAACTGACTCATAGCTGACCCTCCAGTATATTTTTAGAGGTAGTAATCACACCAGAGTAGATTGTGCATCCTTCTCCCAGCAGAGAAGCTGGTGTATTCGAACCTCATCTCTTCAGGAATGGAGTGCAGATTCTTACCACTAGGCTATCAGAGCTACCTACATAACGCTATTCATAGGATAGGCCTATATAAAGTCTTAGCTCAAGTATATCTCATATAGTAAATCCATTGACTCTCCAAAACCTATCCTGTAGTGATTCCCCTAGATCCAGGATGCATAATTGGAATAGATTCACTAAGCCATCAATTGACAGGGTCCTCACTCACATTGGATCCCTCACACGTGGAGTAGGAGCTATAATGGGAGGAAAAGCCAAGTGGAAGCATTAGGAGCGGCTCCCACCTAGGGAAAAAGCAAACCAAAAGCAAAACTGCTTTCCTGAAGGAATTATGGAGATCAGTGCCACCATCAAAGACTTGAAAGGTGCAGGGGTGACTAGTCAATCCTACAGCATCCCCATTCAAATAACCTATTTTACCAGCTCAGAAAACGGATAGATTTTGGAGACTTAACAGTGAATTGTCATAAAATTAACCGAGCGATGACTCCAATTGCAGATGTTCCAGATGTGGTTTTATGGCAAGAGCACATCAATACATTTTCCATTTCCTGGCATGCAGCTGACCTGATCAATGTGCTTCACTTCATTTTGGGTTTGGTTTTGTTTTTCTTCTACTAGTTTTTTTATAAAATTTGAACACGTTGTTTTCCAGAACAAAGTCTTACAATTTCCCTCACCCCCCTCACCAATCAAATCATACAACCACATGACTAATGCCCCCTCTCCCTTCACATCCTCATCCCTCTACTTCCACCCTCTCCCACCCTTCTTGGATCCTTATACTCATTCTACAATAATGGTTTTATACAATATTTATCCTTGTGGGACTGAGTTAGTTCACTCAGCATAATGCTCTCCAGTCCCTCCCAAGTTAGGTAATAATTTTCAAAATCATTACTCCTCTGTGTTGCATAGTATTCCATTGTGTGAATGTACCGTAATGTCTCAATCCATTCGTTTGTGGTTGGACATATGGGCTGTTTCCATGTTCTTGCAATGGTGAATAATGCTGCTATGAACATTGGTGTACAAATCTCCATTTGTGCCTCAGTTCTTGTTTTTTCATGGTATATTCCAAGTAGTGGAATACCTGGGTCATATGGAATTTCTATGTTCAGCTTTTTTGAGGTAGCTCCAAAATGACTTCTAGAGTGAGTGGTTGTACCATTTTACAGTCCCACTAACAATGTATAAGAGTTTCTTTCTCACCACATCCTCTCCAACATTTATTAGTTACTACCCTGTTAAACTTGCCAGTGTTACTGGACTGATACTGTATGTCATTGTGGTTTTTATTTGCATCTCTGTTATTGCCAATAATTTTGAACACTTCTTCATGTGTCTATTTGCCATTTGATTATCTTCCTCTGTGAAAATTCTTTCCATGTCTTTTGCCCATTTTGTGATTGAGTTACCAGTCTTTTTCTTGTGGAAGCCCAGGAGTATTCTGTAAACTTTTGTTATTTCATTTTGGTTTTGAAGGATCACCCAGAAGCAGTTCACCTTCAGCTTTCAAGGTCAACAATAACTCTCCACTGTCCTCAAGCATGATGATTTTTTTTTTTTACTCTGCAGGGAACTTGATGACCTTTTCCTTACAGAAGACATCACAATGCTCAATTATAATGATGATATTGTGCTGATGAAACCTAGGAAGGAAAGTCCTCTAGACTTATAGGTAAGACGTTTGTATACTGTGAAATCAGAAACAATTCATAACTGACCCTCTAGTATGTGTTTTAAGGCTCTAAATCTCATGAGGAGATTACCCATTTTTCTCTAACAGAGCTACTGTTGGATTGGAAGTGCTAGAGAGGCACCACTTTTGAGTTTGTAGTACATCTCGCTGGGAACAGCGCTCACTCAGATTCTTCAAGAATGAAAGTTTGGGTCTCACACTCCCCCCCCTCAGAAATAAAACTATGACCAGCTCAAGTACTTATTGAGGGTAAAGGGAATACAGAATGGTGGCGAAAGAAGGTAGTTCTAAAAGCCATCTATGACTATATGATTAGTTGTAAAAGTGAGGACTGTAAGTGTTATGAGCATTTCTTCCTCGACTGTTTGCATGCAGTATTTTTGTTTTCTTCACTGATAAAATTTAAGATATAAACAGGGCAGGCTGCTCCTTGGAGGCAAGGATTCTGAAGGCTTCATCTGACATACTTTGGACATATTGCAAGGAGGGACGTCATGCTTGGGAGGGTGGAGAGGAAGACCGTCCATGAAATGGATTGACTCAGTGACTGAGGTAATAATGGGGACAGGTGTGTGGGAGATGGTGCGATTGGCACAGGATAGGGCTGAGTTTAGGGCTGTTGTACATAGGGTCGCTATGAGTCGCAGGCGACTCGACGGCACATAACAACAACAGTATGTTTCCAGTTGTGTATGTACTGGTCATATGAGAAGCAAGTATGATTTTATAGTTGTTTTAATTTAGACATTATGTGTGACTTAAGGAACTCAAGTGACATATTCCGTAGAGTGTTACACCAAACCCAAAGTTGATGCCTCTCTAGTTCAAACCCACCGGTGTCCCTTCAGGAGAAAGCTGGGAAGTCACCTCCCGTGCAAATTACAACCTCCAAAAAACCAGGTGAAGAGTCAACTATGAGTTGGTTCCAACTGCATGACAATGAGTTTGATTACAAATGCCAAGCTAATTGAGGGATATACTAATGATGATTAAGACTGTGTGTCAACTTGGCTGTGAATCTCTGATATGGCTGGTATGTAATGATGCAATTATCCCTCTATGTTGTGTTCTGATATGATGTTACATAAAAGGATTAGGAATAAAAGAAAATATAAAAGGATTAGAACTGGTGGTGGTTGTTGTTAGGTGTCATTAAGTCGAGCACTACCCATAGTGACTCTATGAACAACAGATGTGAACCCTGTCCTATCCTGTGCCACCTTCAAACTTCCTGACACACTAGAGCGTGTTAAAGCAGTAACTGTGTCCACCTGATCAAGAATCTTCCTCTTTTTCACTAACCCTGTGCCTTTTCTAGCATCTCCACGTCCTTCGTAGCAGCATTCTCAGAGTATGTGAGATGAAGCTTTATTATCTTAGCCTCCAAAGAGCACTCTGGCTGCATCTAGGATTGATTGTTGTTATGTGCCATCAAATCGCCTGCAACTCATAGTGACCCTATGTACAACGGCTCTGAAGCCTGCCCTATCCCAAGCCAGTCTCATTGACTTCAGCAAATCTACCCCCATTGCTCCAGTTACTGTATCAATCCATCTCATCTGGAGTCTTTCTCTCCTGCGCTGTCCCTCCACCCTTCCAAACTGATGTCCTTCTCCAAGGACTGGCTCCCTCCTGGTCATGTGCCCAAAGTATATGAGACACGGCTTCAAAATCCTAGCCTCCAACGAGAAACTTTGATTTCACCCTCTTCAAGACAGACCTACTTATTTTCTGGGTGGTTCAGGACTCTTACCAAGCACCACAACTCAAAGGTATCATTTCTTCTTCTGTCATCCTTAGTCATTATCCAGCTCTCTGATGCATAGGAAGTAATTGTGAAGACCATGGCCTGGATCAGGCACACCTTAGTCTCCGAACTGACATTGTTGCATCCCAGTACTCTGAAACGGTCCCTGACAGCAGATTTACTTAGTGCAATTCACATTACATAAAACTCAAATTACACAAAGGTTTTCAGTACTTGACCCTTGCATGCTCTTCCTCGTCCTGACACCCACTTCTCACGAAACTCTGATTTACATTCTGACCACGTTCAGCTATGTACTTCCATAGCTTACAATGTAAGATTACTTCCATAGCTTACAATGGCATACCTATTTTTGCCACTGGTTTTTGTTGGGTTCTCCCTCCATTTTAAATTGGAGCAAAGGTTGCTGTTTTCCTTGATTCTGTGATTCCTAAGCTGTGTAGTGGTACAGTGGTTAAGTGATCAGTTTTCATAGAGATAGCTGTCAATAAAAGCTCTTAAGAGGCAGTTCTCTATAACATGTGGGGTCACTGTGAGTTGGAATGAACTCAATGACACAAGACAGTCACACCACAACTTACGGGGGATGTCCCACAATAGTGTTAGAGAACCTAATGTTTTTTAGTTAGAATGATTTTTATTATCATCTTTTATCATTTGGTGATAACTCACTGAGTTTGAAGTGTACAGTTCAAGTGAATTGTGTTCTTATATCTCAACACTATCTCAAGGCAGCTTGGATTCCAAAAATGGGGGCCTATGTACCTTTGCAACATTTACCAGTACCTTTCACTAGAAGAGAATATATAGTTATTTAGGGAAAAAACATTGCAATTTAAACTTTCCCACTGTTGGGTGGCTGTGACACTGTGTCAAATGCGATAATGGTTGCCCAGGGTGGACAGTGTTTGGTAGAGGTCTCAAATTAAAAGAATCTTGGAAGCAGGAGTGGCATCCACTTCCGAAATAGCTTGCCCCTGCAAATTCTATGAACTTGGGAAAAGGATCAAAGTTATACAAGTGTTCAGGTCTTCTATTCATAGGGTCACTATGAGTTGTCTAAAACTTGACAGCACTTAACAGCAACAACAATTATTGGGAGGGGGGAACTCCAGTTACGACTCCAGTTATTAAAATTCAAGAAAAGGGAGTTTATTTCTGCATCTTGTAGGAAAGAAAGGAAAGAGAGAGGGAGTGATAGAAGGATGGATGTATAGCTAGATACTGAACAGACCATCAAAACTCCTTGAAGGTTTTGCAGAAAGATATCAAAGGGCCATTTACATCAAGGTGACAAAGGAAGAGGGGGTGTCCATGCATTTGGTTTTCTAGCTTTTAGATAAGACTTTTTGTTCTAAGTGGCAGCCTCATGTCTTTCCCTTACCAATTACCAGAACATTTGCATAACACAGAAAGGGGGCTTGAACAATAGGTGTTACAAAAGGGGATAGAGAGCTGAATCAATTTGATAGGGCATAGAAGTGTAAATGAAATAGACCACAGACTGTCATTAGGGATTACCTTGCTTTTAATATGTTAATGATAGAGGTGCACAATGAAGGAGTTTTGCCTGCAAGGTGGGTGAAACCAAGAATGGAGGGTCCTTTGAATTGTCTGTTGGCCATAGAATTTCAGAATCATCTCCATATTCAACAACTATTTCTGCTGGGCAGCATGAATAATTGTTTTACACTAAAATACCACTAAAAATGATGTGTGTTTAGTTAGAAAGAAAGGTAAAATAGTTTTTAATTTTGAAAATAAGTTGAGAAGTACTGGTATTGGTTAGGTGCTGTAAAGAGCTAGACAATGAAAAAGGGTGATAGAAGAAGTGATACCTTGGAGATGTATTTTTGAAGAAAAGTAATGAATATTCCAAGGACTGCCAAAAGAACACACAGATAGTGAAAGGTTTCAGTTTTGGTCGCTAGATTTGTTTGACCCCAGAGAACATGCCAACAGACAACACTTATGTGTCTTCCATCTTCCTACCTGTTCTTTTTCTTTTTTAAAAAAAGAATTTCTTTTTTAAAAGTATGAGGGTGCAAGAGGATAAGGGGTAGGAGCAGAAGGGTGAGACTGGATGGGATGAAATCATAAGGTTGCACAATTTTGTGGCTGGAGGGAGTAGGTAAAGGAAATGAGAAAGATCCGGTGGGAACCAGAAAAGGGATGGCATGGTCCCATGGTGATTGTTTTGTTTTTTTGGTTTGTTTGTTTTTTTTAAATAGATTGTCTTTATTATTTGTGGGTTTTCCACTTGGAAATGGGGTATAGACTCTGGCTGCTTCATGCTGAACAGGGGTGTTGAGATGAAGGAAAAGGGAACCCACTTGAACACTTTACTGGTGGTCTTGATTTCAAACTGCATGCCTTGTCCAATTAGATATTTTCATGACGTATTCTGTCCTCTGAACTGCAAGTTGTTTGCGCGAGTGAGTCCAGTGGGAGTGGCTGCCTAAACTTTGAGGCTCCATCCACCTTCATTTCCTTAGCTGACAGTTATAGTTCCCTTTTGTCTCTGCAACCGGGCTAAGGGTTCAGGTTCTGGAACAAGACTCAGTGTTAGGTCACCTATAGGAAATGGAGCAAACCTAGAGAGAACAAACTTGTGAGTTACAAAGAAAAGGACTTGTCAGGTGTTACCTACAGGTGTAATGGAGGAGGAGATGGAGACAAGTGGCTTAGATAAAATTCCTCATACACACCAGGCGGCTCTCCCCCTCTTCTGAGGTCTGGACCTTGTGCCCTACCAGGGACCAAGGCCAGGAACCACACTTCCAACTCCAGTGCCACCATCATTGCCCTCTTCCTCTCCACCAAGTGGTCTAATTGTAACTCAAGGTAGATATAATCACTTTCCCCTTCCACAAATAGAGAAGGGGCTTCCAGAGTGGTGAACAGTCCCGCTCAAGGTTGAAAAAGTTAAAAAGGCAATAGAACGAGGACTCAAACCAAAGTTGTCTGAAGGCAGGTCATGAGGTGGCAAGCTCCTTACAATGCTCAAGTCAGCCATCTATCTTTCATCTTCCTCTGCAAGCAAAATCCTGCTGAAGGTTCTCCATACCTTTTTAATCTGTTTGTGAAACAGATTATTCCAGAGACTGGACTTAATGGGGAGGCATGTGAAATCAGGATTAGAGGAAGATCCATCAACTTCTGCTGTGCAAATGACACAACCTTGCTTGCTGACACTAAAGAGGATCTGAAGCGCTTGCTGCAAAAGATCAAGGACTTCAGCCTTTAATATGGATTGAAGCTCAACATCAAGAAGACAAAGATTCTCACCACTGGGCCAATTGGAAGCACCATGATAGATGGAGAAGAGATTGAGGTTGTTAATAGTTACAGCTTGCTCTACAATCAACACCAGCAGTCAGTGGATCAAAAGATGAATTGCACTGGGGAAATCTGCTCTCAGGGACCTCTCCAGAGCACTGCAACGATGTCCATTTTTGTTCTCTTGGCAATCCTATAGCCTTGGAAATCCAATGGCTGCCAGTTCTTCTTGCTTCTCTTCTTTTTTGGAGAACACTGCAGATGCCACTGGCCCTGCGCTTTGTGGGGCTGGGCTTTAGGAAAGGAGTGATTCATCCTCCTCAGGCCTTCAGGCTTACAGATATGTCTTGGGGAAAGTGCAGTCTGAGGGCTCCCTGGCGGCAAATATGACAAAGCTTTGTCTGTCCCATTTTGAGGATGGTGCTAGGAGAGGCTCTGACTTGGAAAGGAATATCATGCTTGGAAAGGTGGAGGATGAGCAACAGCGAGGAGGACCTTTGGTAAGATGGATTGATGCAGTTACTGCAGCAGTGGACTCAAGTGTGTCAGAGATAGTGAGGATGGCAGGATAGGAGAGGGTTCAGATCTATTGTTCGTGGTGTTGCTATGAATCTTACTCAACTTGACAGCACCTTGTGGGATTGTAAAATGGTAGAACCACTGTGGGAAGTAGGTTGACTCTTCCTTTGGAAGTTGAAAATAGAAAAAGTAGCTAATCCCATAATCCTGCTGCAAGGTATTTATACCAAAGAAGAACTGTGACACAGATACATACACATCCATGTTCATTGCAGTTACTTACGAAGAAATGGAAACAACCCAAGTCGTCTTCAGTGAATGAATAACTAAAGAAACTGTAGTACATTCACACAATGAAATAATATTTGTTATGTTGTTTTTATATGCCGTCAAGTTGCTTGTGACTCATAGCAACCCTATATACAACAGCTCTGAAGCCTGCCCTGTCCTGAGCCAAACTTATTGTCTCTGACACGCCTACCCCATTACCCCTATCACTGAGTCAGTCCATCTATCTCATCGAGGATCTTCCTCTCATGTGCTGTCCCTCCACCCTCCCAAACATGACGTCCCTCTCCAAGGACTGGTCCCTCCTTGCAACATAATCAAAGTATGTCAGATGGAGTTTCAGAATCCTTGCCTCCAAGGAGCAGTCTGGTTTCACCTTCTTTAGGACAAACCTGTATGTTTTCCTATCAGTCCATGATATATATTCAATACTCTTCTCCAACACCACAGCTCAAAGGTATCGATTCTCTTCTCTCATCCCTAGTCATTGTCCAGCTTTCTGGTGGATAGCAAGTGATTGCAAAGGCTATGGCCTGTATCAGGCGCCCTAGTTTCCAGACTGACATCATTGCTCTTCAGTACTTTGGAGAGGTCTCTGACAGCAGACTTTGCCAATGCAATTAGTCTTTTAATTTCCTGGCTGCTGGTACCAAGAATGTTGATTGTGGTGTCAAGCAAACTAAAGTCTCCCCACCATCTATAATGATGTTGCCAATTGGCCCAGTGGTGAAATTCTTTGTTTTCTTGATGTTAAGCTTCACTCCATATTGAAGGCTACAGTCCTTGACTTTCTGTAGCACGTGCTTCTGTTCCTCCCAAGTTTTAGCAAGAAAGGTTGTTTCATCTGCATAATGTAGGTTGTTGATGAGTCTTCCTCGAATCCTGATGCCACATTCCTCCTTATAGAGCCCAGCCTCTCGGATGAGCTGTTCCACATACAGATTGAAAAGGTATGATCTCTGACACTCCTTTCCCAATTTTGATCCATGCATTGTTTCCTTTCTCTGTTCTGATGACTGCCTCCTGGTCCAAATACAGGTTTTTGCATAAGCATAACCTGGGATTCCCATTCTTTTCAGAGTTATCCACAGTATGTTGTGATCAGCACAGTCCAATGCCTTTGCATAGTCAATGAAGTACAGATAGACATTACTCTGGTGGAGCAGGGAAAGGGATGGGTTAAGATGTGAAATACTATAGGACCCTAAAAAATGATAAAAGAATTCTCAAAACACTGCACAACCTGGATTAATCTAGAGAACATTATGCTGAGTGGAAAAAGTCAGTCACAGAAGGATATTGTCTGATTTCTTGTTGTTCATTGCCTTCGAGTCTAGCACAATTTGTAACAACCCTATGAACAAAAGGATTGAAGCCTTTCTGTAACTGTCATCATTTATCAAAGTTCATAGAGTTTCCAGACACATGTTATTTAGGAAGTGGTTGCCACTTCTTCTTCCAAAATGTCTGTCAACTATTACTATAAAAAGCTAAAGAGACGTTTACGTGCAGATAGAATCATTTTTGGATAGTTACCAGGCATGAGAAGGGAATTAAAAGGGTGTGAGCACAAACTGGTAAATAGATAATAGACACATATTAAGACTGGTGAAAGTAGAAGTAATATCCAGTAAGAAGATGATCACTAGGATACTACTAAAGAAAGGAAAGGCACAGGCAAATACAGAAAAATTCATGGAAATAGGAATTTCAAGAAGGTGATGGTAAAATTGTGATTGCATCTTGGGTATGGAAATGAATGCTATAGAACAAATTGTATCAGAAGGATTGGGTGAATGGTGATGAACGAGGAAGTTCAAGCTGCTTTAAAGGAATTTACAAAAAACAAGGCCCCAGGAATTGACCACATACCAGTTGACATATTTAAAAGAACAGATGCAGCCCTAGATGTTCTCACCTGGTTGTGCCAAGAAATCTGGAGTCCAACTACCTGACCAACTGACTGAAGAGATTCATATTTATTCCTTTCCCAAAAAAGGTAATCTGACAGTGTGGAAATTAACAATATCACTAATTAACACATAAGCAAAATTCTGCTGAAAAGTATCCCAACATGACTGTAACAGTACATTAACAGAGAACTATAAGAAATACAAGCTGGACATGGCACTAGAGATCTTATCACCAATGTCAGATGGAGCTTGGCTGAAAAGAGAGATGCAAATCAAGACAACTATGAGATATCATCTCACCCCAGTAAGACTAGCAAAATTTAACAGAACAGCAAGCAACAAATGCTGGCGAGGTTGTGGAGAAACTGGAACCCT
>NW_006400010.1:2199051-2207124 GCF_000299155.1 Elephantulus edwardii
CGAGTGGGTAGAGAAGCTGTGGTATATTCGCACAATGGAATATTATGCTGCATTGAAAAACAAGGAATTCATGCAATATTATTCAAAATAGGTGAACCTAGAGGACATTATGATGAGTGAGGTATCTCAGTCACAGAGGGACAAATGCTATATGGTGCCACTGTTGTAGAATGAGGCTGGCATCAGGATGGGGGTAAGACTAAGAAAAACTGGATGAAATTTGTTTACGGCATTGAAGTCTTTGGGGGAGAGAATATATTTTAGGGCATTATGTTTATCGTAAGAGTACGGAATGAGGGTTGCAGAATGGATTATATTTGGGGATTGCGGGATGTGTGTGGGGGATTACGTACCAATGAGGGAGTTTTTCTTTTGCGTTTGAAGGAGAAGAGCAAACGGGGGGTGGGGGGGCGGGGAGAGGGGTGCAACAATGAATGAATGGAATTCCAAAATCTCTGTAGATGTTCATTGACATGAAAAATAAATAAATTAAATTAAAAAAAGAAAAAAAAGAAGTATCTCTTATCTGTGCTTCTTTGACTATGCAAAAGCATTTGACTCTGTAGATCACAACAGATTGGGGCTGAGCTTGAGAAGAATGCTTATCCTAGAACACTTGATTGTGCTCAAAATTGTGACTGACCTTGAGAAGAATGTTAATCCCAGAGCCCTTGATTGTGCTCACGGGAAACTTAAATATGGACCAGGAGGCAATTGTCAAAACAGAGTAAGGAAATACTGCATGATTCAGAATCAGGACAGGAGATGTGTCCTTCTTCATACCTTCTCAATCTATATGTGGAACAGATCATTTAAGAAGCTGGGCTCAGTGAGGAGGAATGTGGCATCAGAATTGGAGAAAGACTCATCAACAGCCTGTGTTGTCCAGATGATACAACCTTGCTTTCCAAAATTGAGAAGGACCTGAAGCGTTTGCTGCAGTAAGTCAAGAACTGAAGTCTTCAATATGGATTGAAGCTTAATATCAAGAAGACAGAGATTCTTACCACTGGGCCAATTGGAAGCCCCGTGATAGATGGAGAAGAGATTGAGATTGTTAACAGTTTAAGCTTCCTCGGCTCCACAGTCAACACTCTTGGCACCAGCGGTCAGGGAATCAAAAGACAAATTGCATTGGGGAAATCTGCTATCAGGAAATTCTGGAAAGTGCTGAGGAGCAGTGGTGTCCATCTGGAGACTAAGATGCACCTGATCCAGGCCATGGTCTTTGCCATTACATGCTATGCGTCATAGAGCTGGACAGTGATTAAGGGTGACAGAAGAAGAATTGATAACTGAGTTGTGGTTCTGGAAAAGAGTCTTAAACCATGGACCTTCAAGGAAACAAGTAAGTCTGTCTTGTAGAGGGTAAAAAGAACATCTTGCTTGGAAGGGTGGAGAAACAGTGCAGGAGAAGAAGACCTCTGACGAGATGGGTTGTTAACTGGGTTAATGGGGGTAGGTGTGTCAGAGGCAGTGAAACTGGCTCAGAACAGGGCAGGGTTCAGAGCTGTTGTACAAAGGGTCACTATGAGTCACAGGAAACTCGATGGCACATAACAGCAAGCAACAAAAGCTTTTACTCTGGCTATATTTAAAAAATATTAAACCATACTTCTCTCTCTGTGTCACACATGTACATATACACAATCAGCTGGAACCATGAAGGAGTTTGTCTAAACAAATCCGTTAGTGTAAAGATCTGATGATTTTTGAAAAGTACATATAGTCATACTATGTATCATCTGTCATGACTTGTTCATTTTCTAAACTCTTCTTTTTTATATACTGTAACATGTATTTTGTGATTTTATATTCTTTATACCAGTATTATTTGTGGGAGCAACTATTCATTAAAAGGGTCTGTTTTTCTCAAAACTGATTATAAACTATGTGAAAATTTCCACCATTTATATTTTTTTTAACTTTGAAAATGTGTAATAATAAGACAGCCACTTTCTCCACCAGCTGCTCATAGCATCACTCATTTACTCATCCCTTTAACCTATGATTATCTCCAGTGATGAGAAAACATGTGGTGAATTCAATCTTGTTTGGAAGGAGCCCATGTGCTCCAAGTGCTGAGGATGCTTTCAATGTTCCTTTTTCTCCTTTTGTGATCACCCAGACCAGTGTTTAAATTTTACGGAAAAAAGGAAATATGGGAAGTCTTTGGCTGTACTTGAACTCCAACCTTTCCATTTGAAACTGAGCGTTTGTTCAAACCAGTATATTATCAAACCAGATTTATTAAGGAAATATTTTCAGGGAAAAGAGAGGAACACAGGTGAGACCTTAAGTCCGAAATTTAAATTACATCACAGAAATGGCCTAACCCAGGCAAAAGAGTGGGGCTGTCATACTTTTACACCAACTTCAGTTAAGCTCTGCCCAGTGGAACAAAAATTCCCAGGGCTTCTGGATATCCTTACCAGCTGGATTGTTGACTCCAGAAGCCCTAGGGCAGGCTTCCAAAGGAGAGCTGAAGTGTTGGAAGTAAGTGCTACTCAGTGAGGAGCACACACAAACATGAAAGGGCAGCTGAGGGGAATTCAGGTGGAGCACTAACTTTACCTGCGCCAACCCAGCTGTCCATTTTATACCACTTGCTGAGAAGTCAGCTCTGAAGCGCATGTGTGTCCTGGTAGAACTATGTCACAGAGAATTTTTAGTGGTGGACTTCTCTGAAGCAGTTTGTCAGGTCTTTTTTCCCAGTTATCATTCGGTGGGCTGAAATCTTCAACCTTTCCATGAGTAGCTGAGTTTAATTGTTCATACTACCCAAGGAGTCCTGTTCATTATACCAGGCTCAACAAAGCAGTTCTTAACTACACTGACATCTCACCATAAAATTCATTGCCATAAAGTCAGGACTCACTTTAAGCTGACTCTACATTAGGTATTTGGAGGCTGTAAATTACTGTGCTGCACTCCTGAAGGCATGCAGTTCTAATCCACCAGCTGCTCCGCAGGAGGATGGTCAGTCTCCTCCCGTG
The DNA here is from genome assembly GCF_000299155.1 of Elephantulus edwardii. Classification (NCBI taxonomy): domain Eukaryota; kingdom Metazoa; phylum Chordata; class Mammalia; order Macroscelidea; family Macroscelididae; genus Elephantulus; species Elephantulus edwardii. The sequence goes on from NW_006400010.1 coordinate 2,202,048, forward strand.
TGATTAACTCCCTCTGAAAACCCGCTAGAGGGTCAGCTGTGGGTCAGTTCGGACTAGATGGTACACAACAACATATCTTTCTCCCGTGGATTCAAACCACCAGAAAAGTGCCATCTTTGCATTTGCAGTGCACCTCCCTAAGGACTACTCCACTAGAGCTCCCTCTGGTGCTTATCAAGCTTAATTTCTCTATAACAGTATCACAGTTACCACAATGTTGAAAATGGTTCTTATTAGTCATTTTCTAATGAGTGTTGAAATGTACTATTTCTGCAACTTTTTGGCAGTCTATAAATGTCTTTATACTTATGTGTTCCTTCTTTGTCACACGAGACCTCTGTAACTTGGCTCTTGTTAAAAAATTAGGTAAGTCTCATACTGTTGGTGATACATGGTAGGTGAAGGAGGGGTCCTGTTCCCAGCTCTGAGCAGTGACAGCAGCCATCTGGCACCTTCAGCAGAGAGCTGAGATATGCAATGTTCAGGAAGCATCTTTAAAGCCTAGGCATCCTTGGACGCTCTTTTCACCCAAAATGGAATTTTTATCCAAGCTAAGGAACTGTTAAACTATGTGAATATCATAATCTGACCACACATTTTGCAAGACAGCACAGTGTCTGTTCCCTCCTGCCTTGCAGAAGTTTTTACCTGTTTTAGAATAATTCTGTTTGTGAACAAACACGAAACACTGCACTCATAAATATTTGAGTCCTGCTAGAAAGAAAACCCACTGCTTTCAAGTGTAGTCCAATTCAGAGCAACCCTCCATCTGGTTTCCAAGTCCTTAAACCTTTGAAGAAGGAAATGTGGAGCAGCTGGTTGCTTCGAACCACTGACCTTTTGGTTGGTGTAATACACTATGGCAACAGAGCTCCTTCCTAGAAAAAAAAAGCATTAAAACCCTAAAAACATGTGAGATAGACAAGGGTGGGAGTTCAGCTCTCTGTGTCCTTTCGCTGGCACACAGGGGAAACCAAAGCAAACCTATCGCACTCAAGTTGATTCCAACTTACAGTGACCGTATAGGTAGCATAGAATTGCCCCACAGGGTTTATAGGTGTGGAAATCGTTATGGAAACAGACTGCTTCATCTTCCTGTGGAACAGCTGGTGGTCTTCTATTCAGTAAGCAGATAGTAAGCATGCACAGACACTATGTTCTCCAAGCTAATTTACATTTGGATTGAGGGTCATGTGACAGACTTCTGGCCAATAAGATGTGGATCCAATTAATATAAGCCAGTGGTTCTCAAAGTGAGGTGCATGGACTAGTGCCCATTTGCAAATTGTTATTTGCTTGCCTTTAGTAAAGCACAGAGATTTAAGAGTAACTGCATGATTTGGAATCAGAAATGGTGCGCATCAGGGCTGTATCCTTTCTCCTTATCTGTTCAATCTACAGGAGCAAGAGTGAGTGGATTGGGAGAGTGAGACAGGGTAAGATTTTTCAGAAGTCAGTGAAGGATGTCTTAATGATCAGTTTACTTCTGTGGCAAGAGTGGCTTAATTCTTTTGGGGATCCCTTCAGAAACTATGTCGAAGACACTTCAGAATTATCTTCCAGAGGACAAGAAACCTCAGACATTTATCCAGTGACTCCAACTCCACTCCTTGAGGGCTGTCCTTGAGGGCTACTCCTTGAGCACTCACACCTCTGCACTTTTGAGCTGTATCTACATCTATGTTTCCCAGCCTGGCACAGCTTACATTTGGGGTCAGATAATTCTTTGCATCAAGACAATAGCATCAGTCTTCCTTGACCCCCTGCTGCCAATTTGTAATAACGAAAAATGTCTCCAAACATTGACAAATGTCACTTGGGAAACAAAATTTTTGAGACTCACTGTCTACATGCAGCTCAGCAAAGACTCAAGATGCCAGTAATGCCCCAGTTAAAGGGGAAAGATGCTGGAGAAGCCAGGTAGAGAGTTGAGTATCAACTGTATCCCCAGTATCTCTATGTGCTATTGGAAGCTGTGACTTGAAGGAGTAGGGATTTACTATTGAATAAAGACAGCAAATAAAAGAGGAAGTTCACCTGATGCAATCCCAGCAGCTATCACAGCACCAGAAATGCAGTAGGAGCTCAGTAATGCAAACCTGAGCTGCTTCTCATCGATAGAAATGTACAGAAGCACAACCTTGAGGGGTATATAGAGAGATGGCCATGAGAGCCTTTTGTCCTAAATATGCTTGTTTGCCCACGCTCCACAAAGATAGGCACAGAGCATGGCAAATTAGACATAGTTAACTGGATTTCAGCCCCTATTAACCCTTTGTCCATCCTTGTTTGTGATTTGTAGCCTACAATTAGCTCTATCCTACAAATTACCCCCACTTCTTTCATGTCGCCAAATACTGGTGGCCTAGATAGAAGCAATTCCACAAAGTAGGTGGTGGTAAACACTTGGCTTAATGTAGCCTGAAAGGGATCACTGAGGATAAATATGAAGGTGAATAGTATATGTTACATTGAAGTCCTAACCCCTGTAGAAATAGAGTTATGTTAATAAGATTATATGAAAGTAAAAAACTCAAAACTCATTGTCAACGAGTTGGAACTGACTCAGCTGGAATTGATCCTCCTTTTGGGGGAGATATTGGTAAATTTGGACCACCAAGGTGGTGCAACCTGTGGATTTGCTGCATAACTCTATGCCAACAGAGCTTCCTTATCAAAATTGAGTGGGTCTTAAACCCAAGCATCTCTGAATTATGTTTTATGAAAAGAGTAGAACATTGTGCAACAGTGAATGAACGGAAATCCAAGTTCTCAATACACTTTCACTAAAATCTCAATTGTTTTAAAAAAGAGTAGCACAGATACACATAGACAAAGGGAAGATTCTATGTGAAGATGAGGATAGATGAATCTACAAGTCCAGGAATGCTAAGGACTGCTGGCAGCTACTAGAAATTGAAAGAGACAAAGAAGGGCCTTATCCTAGAGCTGACACTGTTATTTGGACTTATAGCTCCCCAAACTGTAAGCCAGTACATTTCTATTCTTAAAGTCATCCCCTTGTAAGATTTGTGTTACAGAGTACAACTAAGAGTATAGTTTTTAAGTCTTCGCAGGGTGGCAGGAGAACAGGGGTGGTGGATAGATGTTGACTGTCACAAAAGGATTCTTATTTTAAGATGAAAGACCATATTTGAAGACTAAGGTTGGAACAATACCCCAGAGAAGGAACCATCAATGATTCAAGGGAGAGAGGAGACCCTTCAGCCCTAACCCCTCAAGCAACTGAGAGTGGTAGAGGGAGCTTGTACATATACACATTCTAGTTGCCAAGAAATCTGGAGAACAACCACTTGGCCAACTGACTGGAAGATATCTATATTTGTTCCCATTCCAAAGAAATGTGACCCAACTGAGTGTGGAAACTACAGAACAATCTCATTGATTTCACGTGCAAGCAAGATTCTACTGAAGATTATCCAAAAACGACTGGAACAGAACATCAGCAGAGAATTGCCAGATGTCCAGGCTGGGTTTAGAAGGGGTCGTGGTACTAGGGAGATTGTAGCTGATGTTAGATGGCTCTTAGCTGAAAGCAGGGAATACCAGAAGAATGTCTATCTGTGTTTCATTGATTATGCAAAGGCGTTTGACTGTGTGGATCATAACAAACTGTGGCTGACTCTGAGAAGAATGGGAATCCCAGAACATTTAATCATGCTAATACCAACTGAAGTATTTCAGCTAACAGATGCTGCCCTGGACAGAAGGAGAATTGATGCCTTTGAGCTGTGGTGCTGGAGAAGAGTATTGAAAATACCATGGACTGCTAGGAAAACAAACAGATTCATCCTGTGAAGGGTTAAACCAGGTGGCTCCTTGGAGGCAAGGATTCTGAGGCTTCGTCTGGCATACTTTGGACATGTTGTGAGGAGAGACCAGTCCTTGGAGAACGACATCATGCTTGGGAGGGTGGAGGGACGGCGCAAGAGGGGAAGACCCTCTATGAGATGGATTGATTCAGTGACTGGGGTAATCGGGATGGCTGTGTCAGAGGCAGTGCAATTGGCACGGGATAGAGCAGGGTTTAGGGCTGTTGTACATAGAGTCGCTATGAGTCGCAAATGACTCGACGGCACATAACAACAACAGTTGCCTTCCTGGGGAACAGGTCATCTGAATGATTGTGTCAGGTGGAAAAGCAGGACTGTAGAGGCAGGCAGAAGGGTCTGCTCATTAGGAAGAGAGTAAGGACATTTTCTTTAATTGATGCTAAATTTTCAGTGAAATAAGGAAGACTGTCATCAGAGAATAAGGACTCCAAAAGAGATTTTGGAGTTTTGAGAAAAGAGCAGTTGTAAAAGTCCTCAGAGAGAGGGAGACAGAAGAACTGTATAAGACAGGGAAAATGTAACAGATCACAAGGTAGCGCTTGGGATCTGCTTAGGACTGTGGTCGTAAAGTGGGAGCAGAATCAATTTTCATTTGAACAGATACCATGTTTATTGCTAGTATTTACTTTCTTTTTTTTTTTTTACACTTGAGCCTACTGCCTCAGTCACTGTGTCAAGGGTCTTACACTTTTTAAAAAAAAATTTATTTTATTAATTTTAATGAACATTTACAGAGATTTTGGATTTTCATTCATTCATTGTTGTACTTATTTCTTTATCCCCGCTCCCACCAGTTCGCTCCTCTCTTTGAAAAGCAAAAGATAAACTTCTTCATTGGTGCTAGTAGTTTCTTAATCATGTATAGTTTCAGTTTTTATTTCCTCTTTGGTTCATTTATTTTACAGAAGATTTTTTAAAAACATCTAAGAAATTAAAAGTATTTTTTAACACAAATAAAAAACATCAAAATACATCAATCATGAATCATTACTGACAATATTTTGTTTAACTATATGTTGTTGTTGTTGTTATGTGCCGTCGAGTCGCTTGCGACTTATAGCGACCCTATGTACAACAGCCCTAAATTCTACTCTGTCCTGTACCAATCGCACTGTCTCTGACACTCCCATTCCAATTATCCCAGTCACTGAATCAATCCACCTCATAGAGGGCCTTCCCCTCCTGCGCTGTCCCTCCACCCTCCCAAGCATGATATCCCTCTC
>NW_006400010.1:2207734-2208833 GCF_000299155.1 Elephantulus edwardii
TCAGTTTCAGCAAGCAGGGTTGTGTCATCCGCGTAACGCAGGTTGTTGATAAATCGTCCACCAATCTTGACCCCACATTTCTCCTCATAGAGCTCAGCCTCCCGGATAATCTGTTCTGCATATAGGTTGAAAAGGTTTAACTATATAGAAAAGACATTATAAATGGAAAAAATTTTGACAGAACATCTGTTCATAATTTAAAAGCTGTGTAGTGAAATATTTTTAATAAAATTTATTTTAATTGTGCTTTTAACAAAAGTTTACAGAAAAGTTAGATTTTCAGTCATTCGCTGTTGCACATTTTTACCATCTCTCCCTTACCCCTCCTTCAGTTAACTTTTTCTTTTTATAGTCATTCATTGTTGCACAATTACCTCCCTCCTCCCCCTCCCCCCAGTCCTCTTTCCAATGTACCTCTTATACTGGGCTGTTGTCTTGCATATAATGCCTAATCATATATTCCTTTTAAACAGTTCTTTCCTTCATCTGTTTTCAGTGCAATGTTCATTATCTATCCTCTCTTTTCTTATTCTCCTTCCAACCCCCCATGTGATTTCTGCTTTACAATAGTGGTGTCATGCAGTATTTGTCCTTTTGTGACTGAGATATTTCACTCAGCATAATGTCCTGCAGAGTCACTCATGTTGTGTATTGTTATATGGGGAAATATTTTAATTCTACAGTTATTAAGGTTGATTGCATATACACACACACTTTCACTCATATGTGACTTTCATATATGTAGATGCATATGCATTACTACATATATGAGCTACATTCATTTTTGTGCTGTGAAAAATTTGCAGAAGTGTTTAAAGTATTATGTACACTGAAAAATTCTAACTTCTCAAAGTTAAAAACTGCATATTTCCGACCAGGATGTCTATATTCTGATTCTGACAACTAAATGTTTAATGTTAACAAAATGGTTTTTTGTCAGTACAGCAAAAAGAGATGAATCATAATAATGAGAAAAAATATAAATTACTCTTCTAAATCGTTCAGCCAACAAGCCTCATCTGACATATTTAGGACATGTTGCAAGGAGGGACCAGTCCTTGGAGAAGGGATGTCATGCTTGGGAGGGTGGAAGGAAAGC
>NW_006400010.1:2209101-2209990 GCF_000299155.1 Elephantulus edwardii
AAAGGTCATGAGAGGTTGGGGGTGGGGGTCCCTCCATCTGGGGGTCCTTGGCTGCAGGGCCATCGCAGGGGCCAAACAGGACAAGAGACATTGATATACATAACTTCAGAGGGAAGGGATTTTTTGTAGCAAGAAAGAAGAAGGGCTGACTTGAGACCTCCTGCACACAAGGTGCTTGAACTGACCACCCTGATCTCTAATCTTATGCCGCTCCAGAGACAAAGAAAGGCATTAAGCTCCAGGAGAAAAAGTGCATGAGAAACTGCTTTAGTAGAGCACCAGGTCTTACACCACTCAGCCGCTTCATATATGAAGGAGGACTATAGAGTTGTTGTCAGGAGACAAAGAGAGATTCCTACAGGGCTGCAGTGCAGAACAGAGAGAATCTCAAGTACTCTAGGACAGGCAAATTTTCCCTGAATGAACTTAAAGTGGAGTGAGTGTCTCACCACATCTTTACTTGGCAACTAATTAGTAACATTATAAAGGCAAGAACTATCAAGAATTTTCATAGATACAATAGAAACTAACACTTACTAAGAAAAACTTTATTTAATGTCAAGAAAGCAGCAGGCAGCTTCAAATTTAAAAAATAAATTAAGCTCTCTCCAAAAAATGCAGAGAATATCAGAGACCTCATGAATACCCCAGAGTCAGGAAGGCAAATGATATATGTTGATATGGAGACCTTTGAATAAAAGTACAAATGATGGAAAAGACAATGGAAGCCACATATAAAGGGAATAACTTATATAGGTAGAGAAACAGAAAACAAAATATACTGTTGAAGAGTTATTTGAACAGCTGTGGAAGAATATGCAAATGATGGAAGGAACAATGGAAACCAACAAGAAAGCAAATGCTTCCGAGACAGGGAGCCAGAAGAAAT
>NW_006400010.1:2224990-2233091 GCF_000299155.1 Elephantulus edwardii
AAGACCCTCTATGAGATGGATTGACTCTGTGACTGGGGTAATCGGGATGGGTGTGTCAGAGGCGGTGCGTTTGGCGCAGAATAGAGCAGGGTTTAGGGCTGTTGTGCATACGGTCGCTATGAGTCGCAAACGACTCGACGGCACATAACAACAACAACAACAACCTAACATGGGAAGGACTGGAGAGAATTATGCAAAGTGAACTAACTCAGTCTCATAAGGACAAATCCTGGATAAGATCATTATTGTAGAACGAGTATGAGGATCCCAAGAGGAGGGAGGTAAGCATAGGGTCACACAACTTGATAGGTGGAGGGAGGGGAGGGTAAAGGAAAGGGAAAAGATCTGGTGTCGAAAACAATATATACAAACTTCATGAACTTTTAAAACCAGTATAAATTTTTAAAAAGGAAAATATGTTTAATATGCTAAATGCAGGCATGGCTGAATCGAGCAGCTCAAATGAGATCATCCAACATATTCGGTTCGTCTTACTCTCTTTTGTACTGGTTTGGTTTTCTGACTCTAACAATTGGCTAATTGTTAGCTTCACTTTAAAAAAATTATAAAATTTCTACACTGACAACAGTGCATACTCAGAGGAAAGTTTATTGCCATAGGTAGGAATTAATCTCTTGATCAAGGAGTTTCAAAGCCGTATGAGCATACCTTTCCCTCTATCACAATGCAAAAAATTAATGAGAAAAACCACAGTAGCATAATTTTGTTTTGTTTAGATGACACTTTGAGCTCTAACAACTTTTTAAAAAAATTTTTGTGTGTATTGTATTTAATGTTATGCAATTTAAAAGTATGCTTTGTAAATTTTAACTGAAATCATAGTTTAAAAAAAAGAAATACATAGGGATGTAAATTTGAGCTATGAAAATGAAAAAAATAAAAGCCAAAAATAATATTATCAATGGCAGTGTTGTACATGCAAAAACTGTTATTAAATGGTATGCCTTGTTATGTATATTTTTAGAAAAATAAATTTAATAACAATGATACCAAAAGCTCTCAAATCCTCAAAAAAGGAACTGATGATAAAAAAAGCAAAAAAACCCCACACACATTTCCATGTAACCAGTAATAGTTTTAATAGTTTGTAATTTATTTTATTATGGTTTGTTTTTAATAGATTATAACTGAAAACTATCCCAAATGTCTGTTTTTTCCTTCCGAACATTCTTTCATTGTTGTAGAATTTCTCACCCCCCACCCTAGTCCACTTTACTATGCAGCTCTTATTCTGGACTCTTGTTGTGAAGATACCACCTAATCATATATCCCTTTTCAGTAGTTCTTTCTCTCATTTGTTTCAATGCAATGTACATTATTTATCCCCTCTTTTCTTAGTTTCCCCCCAACCTCAATGTCAGTCCCGTTTTACAACAGTGGCACTATGCAGTATTTTTCCTTTTGTAACTGAGATAATCTCATTCAGCATAATGTTCTCCTCCAGGGTCATCCATTTTGTATAATATTTCATGTGTTCCTTGTTTTTCAGTGCTGCATAGTATTCCATTGTATGAATAAATCACACCTTCTCTATCCATTCATTTGTGATTTGCACTTCGGTTATTTCCATCTCTTTGCTATTGTGAACAGTGTAACAGTAAACATGGGTATGCATATATCTCCTTGGGTGGCAGTTGTAGTTTCTTTAGGGTTTATTCTCAGGAGTGGAAATGCAGGGTCAAATGGTATTTCTATTTGCAACTTTTTGAGAAAGCACCGGACTGCCCTCCATAGTGGTTGCACCATTTTACACGCTCACCCACACTGAATAAGGGTTCTAGTTTCTCCGCAACTTCGCCAGCATTTTTTGTCTGCTGTTCTGTTAAATTTTGCAATTCTTACTGAGGTGAGATGATAACTCATAATTGTTTTGATTTGCATCTCTCTTAGAGCTAGGGATTTTGAACATTTCTTCATGTGCTTGTTAGCCATCTGAATGTCTTCGGTGAAGTGTCTTTTCATATCCTGTGCCCATTGGGTTGTTTACCTTTATCTTGTTGTGGTTCTTGAGTATCCTATAAATTCTAGATATAAATCCCTTACCAGACATGTCATTACCAAATATTCTTTCCCAGTCTGTGGTTTTCCTTTTTATCCTGTTGAAGTTTTTGGATGTGCATAGGGCTTTAATTCTTAGAAGATCCCATTCATCTATTTATCTATTTTATCCTATTCTGGTTGTAGGTTAACAACTTTAAATGCTTCCTGGTTACTAATAAAGGATTGTAAGTGGGACCCAGTGGCAGTCAACACTTGATCCTGAAGCTTTCTCTAGCATCTCATCCTTGGCCGCTCCCATCCTAAGCAGATGGCCAGGCCTTGCAACCAAAGTTAAGAGAAGTCATGAGAGATTCTCTGTCCCCCATCGAAACAATTCTTGTTCCCTTTTTAAGAGCCTGAAGAAGAATGCTCAATCAAATGGCTGATAAACCAGGCCAGTTAAAGATGAGGAAGATGACCATTTATTCCCCAGTGCTTGAGTATGGAGCCCTGGTAATGTAGTTGTTATGTGTTTGATTGGCTAAGTAAATGGTGACTAGTTTAAACCCAGTAGCTGCTTCACAGCAGAAAGGTGTGGCATTCATTTTCTATAAAGATTACAGCCTCAGAAAACCTATCGTGCCATTCAATTGACTCACCAGCAGTGGATTTGGTTTTGGAATACTTTATTCAACTAAAATAAAATGACAGAGTAAAAATATCCCATAATGTTTCTTTTTACAAAATAATTTTAATGAACATTTACAAAGATTTTGGATTTCCATTCATTCATTGCTGCACTTCTCTCCCCGCCCAGCCCCCCCCCCCCCCCGTAACGTTTCTTTGACTTCAGTTATTGATGGAAGCAGACAAATACTTTTCCCCAGAGCAAATTGAACCACTAACTTTCTAGTTTAAAGTCAAGCATTTAACCATTGCACCACCAAGACTTCTTTGAAATGGTCTTAGGAATGTGTATAAATATGCAGCATAAATCTGGAAGGCTCCAGATGTGCACCGTTGTCAAGGGAAAAACTTCTTGGAAGGGTAAAATGTTTAAATGCATTAATTCAACTCGGTGCACATGGCCAGGCACTGTATGCAACATAAGGAATGAGTCTCTTAGAGGTATGCTGAGAAAATACTCTTTTTAAAAAAAATTATTATCAGTTCTTTTTATGATTTTATTATTTTGTGTACATGTCCCGTCAAATCGGATCTGACTGGTACAGCAGGAGTTTGCCCCTCCTTCTCTGGCAGAGCGTCTGGTGGATTTGAACCATGCACCTCTGGGATTGCAGTGCAGCTTTTTGCCACTAGGCCACCAGAGCTCCCTAGAAATTATTCTTTTAAAAGGAGATATTCTTGAGCCTTGTTCTCCGCTTTCCCCTATTATCCTCTTCTCTTGGCTGCCCAGCTCTCACCAGCCCCTGGTCTGCGGTCTTCTTGAGGCGAACACCATGCCTTCAATTAAGTTGCAGAGTTCTGACGGAGAGATATTTGAAGTTGATGTGGAAATTGCCAAACAATCTGTGACTATCAAGACCATGTTGGAAGATTTGAGAATGGATGATGAAGGAGATGATGACCCAGTTCCTCTTCCAAATGTTAATGCAGCAATATTAAAAAAGGTCATTCAGTGGTGCACTCACCACAAAGATGACCCACCTCCTCCTGAGAATGATGAGAGCAAAGAAAAGAGAACAGATGACATCCTCGTTTGGGACCAAGAATTCTTGAAAGTTGACCAGGGAACACTTTTTGAATTTATTCTGGCTGCAAACTACTTAGATATCAAAGCTTTGCTTGATGTTACATGCAAGACTGTTGCCAATATGATCAAGGGGGAAACTCCTGAGGAGATTCGCAAGACTTTCAATATTAAAAATGACTTCACCGAAGAGGAAGAAGCCCAGGTATGCAAAGAGAACCAGTGGTGGTGTGAAGAGAAGTGCCTGACACTGTAACACTGTAAGGACTGCTCTGTTTATAATTGTTAATATTAGACAAACAATAGACAAATGCAGCAGCAAATCAATTGTATTAGAATATTGTGCTTATTGCATGTGTAGTTTGAGTACAGATTTCAAAACCTATAGTTGAGTTTGTTCTAGTGTGATCAAACTTGTTCCTTCTTTTCTTTTCTCCATAGAAAGTGGCATTTTGGATTTCTGCCTAGTTTAGTTAGCAATCTTTGAGAAGTTAGCATTGTAAATAAAACAACAAAAGTTTCTGAAAGAGAATTAGCAAGGTGTTACCTTTATTCATGAGTTAGAAGCTGTATTGAGATCATGATCCTAGTCGGCTTTATTGGGATTGTCTTCTAGCTCCAAAGAATCAAGGAATATTACCAGTAAGGGTTAGTCTATATGTCGCAGGTCTCCTTTAATTTAATCCTAGCACTTGTGATATCAGTCTTCTTAGCATTTTGGCTAGAGACTTAGTGACAACCCAATTTGTGTGTGTTTTCAGGGAGAAATGTAACCTAGGCAGTTTGTTAGCTTTTCAATTAAAAAAAAAGACACTTAAAAAAAAGAAGAAGAAGATATTCTTTTAAAGTTTCTCTTTTTAGTGGTGAAAAGAGAGAGCTCTGGTGGCTCATGGCAAGAAGCTGCACTGCAGTCACAAAGACACATGGTTCGAATCCACCAGCTGTTCCATGGGAGAAAGACGGGCAATCTCTCCTGTGTAATTTGTTGACTGACTTTGAAAACTCACCAGAGGATCAGCTATGGATCGATTCCAACTCAGTGGTACACAACAACAACAAATAGTGGTGAGAAGAGTTGAAATCTATAGTGAGCAGATGTATGTGGGAATTATTTCTAGTATTTCATTTTCTCTATTTATTAATCATCAAATAGTCTCTATTATATAGAAGATCACTTGTGCTGCACTGTTTTAAGTACTTAGCTGCTAACTGAGAGGCTAATGGTTCAAACACACTAGATGCTCCATAGGAATGAGAAGTGGCTGCATGCTTCTGTAAAGATTTACGACCTTGGACACTCAATGGGCAGTTCTGCTCTGTCCTGTAGACTCACCTTGAGTTGGAATGGACTCAAAGACAGTGGCTTTGGATTTTGGTTTAATGATAAGTAGCATCAAGAGTTGTTAAATTAAGGCTTGCCAACTGTTTTGTAAATAAAATTTTCCTGGATCACAATCACACACATTTGTTTACATGTCATCTGTAGCTGATTTTTCCACTACAACATTAGATCTGAGTAGTTGCTTGGCACCAAAATAAAAAATTTTTACTGTCTGCCCTTTCCATAAAAAGGGTTACCACCTCTGACATTCAGTGTCATTGCAGTGTGTTATATAGGCTGCTCACTTGTCCCGCAGTCTCTTCCCCCCCCCCGTGTGGAATAAATGTATTCATTTTCATATGTGAAAAATAACTCCTTTATTTTAAAAATTTCATAAATCACATGAAAAACATAGGATGGGTTGTTTCCCGGGTGTTCCAACAATAAATTAATACAGAACTATATTTACTATCTCTTATTATTGATTTCATTAAATTATTGCAAATACAATTTTGCTCTTATAAATTAAAAACAAGTATTCTGCAGCATTATCAATAACTTATTTTCTAGTTGTGTTTTATTTAATCAAAGTTTTTAGTCCCCCTTAAATTGTGACAATCTGTCTTGTACAAGAAAGAATTGGCTTTGTGTTAAAGTGACTTGCTTTGTTCTGTTTTATTATTGCTAAGCAACCTCATTGTAAATTCCAAAGTTCTATTTTCTTTTAATAGACACAGGAGTATTATCTGAGTTCCAAGAATTTATATTAAGCTCTTACAAAGTGTATTACAAAAGTAACGGACACAAACACTGAAACATAACCCTGGGACAGCTGTATTGGACCAAACACTGATTTCAGTTACCATTTATTCTTTGAATATAGCAAATATCCGACACTGAAAAAACCCTTTGAGAACATACAATATTAGTTAGCACTCGAGCAATCCCCTGGTGCTCTTCGTAATTATCAGAAAACTGGAGCCTCAGCCGCTTGGCCTAACTAAAATGGAATCATGATATTTCTTCTTTGCAGATAGTGTTTTAAATGTATTTGAAAAACTTAATTCCACCTAAAGCCAACAATGTACTTAATATTCATTTCGATCCATCACTCTCTAGCCCTGACTTCTCCCACAGAGCTCCAGTGGCATAGTGGTTGAAGTGCTTGTCTGCGAGCTATATGGTGGTTTAAACCTACCATCAACTCTCCAGAAGAAATATATGACAGTCTGGTTCCATAAATAATGATGTTGTTATTGTTGTTGTTGTTTGCCACTCAGTCAGAACTGATTCATAGCTGACTCTTCAGTGGGTTTCCTGAAATAATAAATCACATGGGATGAAATTTCCCATTCTTCTCCTGTGGAGAAGCTGGTAGACTGAACCATGTGCCCTTGAGAATGCAGCTTAGCTTCTTGCCACTAGGCCTACAAGATTGATGTAAATTAGTGCTAGTAAATAAACACACAAAATGTCAATACTAAGCCCAAAATTGTATAGTAAAATGACAATAAATTGGATAAAAATTAATTTGTCCATTTTAAGGAAAAACAGAGGGCAGAGTTGTAAATTTGTTTTTAAACAATCCTGAAACCCATCTCTATACTGAATATAACCAGAGCTCCCTTCTATAAAGATTGTTGTTGTTGTTGTTGATTGCCATCAAGTCAAGCACGAATCATAGCAAGCCTATGAACAAAAACCCTGAACCTTGTTCTATAACTATCACTGTTTCTCTAAGTTTGTAGAGTTTCCAGAGGCATGTTATTTAGGAAGTGGATCCCACTCCTGCAGACTTGAAAACTTATGAGGCAGTTCTACTCTGTACTGTATGGTCATTATAAATCAGAATTTACTTAAAGGCAATGTGGTTTTGGGGTTTTTGAAGTCCTGGTAGCATCGTGCATTGAAATGCATGAAACATTATTCAAAATGGATGACCCTGGAGGACATTATGCTGAGTGAAATATCTCAGTCACAAAAGGACAAATATTGCATAGGGCCACTGTTGTAAAACAGGACTGACATCAGGGTTGGGGGAAGACTGAGAAAGATGGAATAAGTTATGTATACTGAATTGAAACAGAAGTGGGAGAGAACTGTTTAAAAAGGATATATGATTAGGTATTATTGTCATGACAGATTGCAGAATGAAGTCTGCATATTGGAGTGGACTTGGGGGGAGGGATTGTATAACAATGAAAAATTTTTTTTCTTTTCGAAGAGTGAACTGGGGGAGGAGGCAGTGGACAGGGACAAAATTGCAACAATGTAAAAGTGGAAATCCAAAGTCTCTGTAAACTTTCATTAAAATTAATTTTGAAAAGAGGAACAGCATGTTCCCAAGGTCTATGGCTGATTGTGGCCATTGGATATCCTACTGCATGCCAAAGCATCCTAGAGAGATTTTTGACAGTTCAGGTCAGCATTATACCTACAACTACCACTCAACTTTCCTATGCACGTTAAAAGAAAAAAAGAGAAAAAAAAAAATCTGTTACCAATTCCAGCAAGTCAGTTCTAATTTAAATGAGATTTTTGAACTATAAGAGTTTAAACCAACAATCAAGCCAAGAGAGGGTTAAGAAGATAGATGCGAAGTCACATGAAGATGAAGATCACCAAGGGACAAAGAGCCTCTCTTTCTAGAGGGCAGAGAAAGAAAAATTTCCTCTACAAGCAGTACCCCGAATTCAGACTCATGAGACAATTAATTGCTGTTTATTAAACCATCAATTTGCCATATTTCTGTTATGGCAGCACAAAATCACTAAGACATACTTTCAAGAGAGTGATTTATTATATATGTGTTATGATATCATTTACTGATATGCTTGTACATAAGAAAGGTTTGGAAAGTAGACAGGAGAGTCTCTCCAGGCCAAAGTAAGGAAGAATACAGTGTTTGGTTAGAGAGCAATTCTCACTATTACTACATTCAGTCCATTCTCCATCCAGGCACTGTATGAGAAGAGTTTACCCATTAACATTCTTTTTTTTCTATAATTATATTTTATTAATTTTCATAAACATTTACAGAGATTTTGGGTTTCCATTCATTCATTGTT
>NW_006400010.1:2234941-2236267 GCF_000299155.1 Elephantulus edwardii
GTCGCCCTCGCGCTGCGTCGCCCCCATTAACATTCTACTTCTGAGTCACAGCCAAGCTTTAAAACGTTGTTTGGCGTCTTTCCCATTGATAGAGTTCCCCTCAGATTCTCAGTCAGCATCAATGCTAATACAGCAATACCACTTAAGATTACAGAGCATCCTCCCTGAGTTAATTTAATTTTCAGGCCCTCTTAGAATAACTCTAGTCACCTGTCTACAGATTTGTGTTCCTAGGTATGGTACTACAGAGCTTTGGTTGCATAGTGAATTAGCACAGGGAGAGCTCTCAGTTGCTAACTACAACTTCAGCCATTGGAACTAACCAACCACTATATGCAGATGACACAACCTTGCTTGCTGAATGCAAGGGGGATCTGAAGCATTTGTTGCAGACAATCATGGACTACAGCCTTCAATATGGATTTCATCTTAACATCCAGAAGACAAAGGTCCTTACCAGTGGGCAAGTGGATAAGATCATGATAAATGCAGAAATCATTGGAACTGTTATTTTGTCTAGCGTGGATCCACAATCAACACCCTTGGTACCAGAAGTCAGGAGATCAGGAGATATATTGCTTTAGACAAGTTCACTATTAGAGACCTCTCCAAAATACTGAAGAGCAATGATGTCTGTTGAAGACTAAGGTGCACCTAATTCAAGCCATGGTTTTTCAGTTACTTGCTGTGCATCTGAGAGCTGGACAGTGACTAAGGATGACAGAAGAAGAATTGATGCCTTTGAGTTGTGGTTCTCGCATTCCATGTTCCAATCACTAGTGTCTGCTTACAACTGTTGCTCTTCCTTTGTATTTCCATACCTGAAAGCTCAGCCTCAGTTGCCCTTTCTGTTATCTACATGTGTTCTCTTGTACATAGGGTTTTCAGAGGCCTGCTTTTTCAGAAGTGGATGGCCAATCCTTCCTAGTCTGTCTTAATCTGAATGTTCAGATTTAGGAGTATCTGACAGACAAGCAATTTCTAGAACAGTGAATGATAAATCCCTCACTGTGTAGTTAACCATTAGTTACAGTTTGTCCCTGACCTTGGCCCAGTGTGTTGACCCACTTATTTCCCACCACCACCCTCCACCAGGATACCCCTTCACTGCTACCGAATCCCTTCAGCATTTATCTTCCATTGACCCACCCTTAATCTGACAGCTTGTATCTGAAGTGTATCAAGCAAGATTCTACTGAGATTATCCAAAAATGACTGGAACAGCATATCAGCAGAGAACTGCCAGAAGTCCAGGCTGGGTTTAGAAGGGGTCGTGGTACTAGGGATATTGTAGCTGATGTTAGATGGATCTTAGCTGAAAGCAGG
>NW_006400010.1:2237237-2238526 GCF_000299155.1 Elephantulus edwardii
GGGACATCATGCTTGGGAGGGTGGAGGGATGGCGCAGAAGGGGAAGACCCTCTATGAGGTGGATTAATTCAGTGACTGGGGTAATTGGGATGGGTGTGTCGGAGGCAGTGTGATTGACACAGGACAGAGCAGGGTTTAGGGCAGTTGTACACAGGGTCGCTATGAGTCGCAAGTCACTCCATGGCACATAACAACATTCCTAGAGTCACTCAGTGGTACTTGACTCAAGAGCACCTAACACCACCACCGCCATCACTCCATGGGAGAAAGATGTGGCAATTTGCTTCGATGAAGATTACAGCCTTAGAAACACTATAGGGCACTTGTACCCTATCCAATGGGAGCTCTGGAAGTCTATTGGTAAGGAGCTATGCTGCCACCCCACGGCATGCAGTTCAAACCCACCCGCTGCTCAACAGGAAAAAGTCTGGAAGTCTATTCCTATGTAATTTACTGTCTCTGGAGAGTGAGCTATGAGTCAGTTTAGATTTGATCGTACATACCAACAACCGTGTCTTACAGGGTGAATATGGGTTAGAACTGAATTCATGGAAGTGGGTATGTATAATATCAGTCAGTTCACTTTTCTGTTCTCATAAATTTTTCTGGTTTCTAAAGTTCCTTGGTAAATATATGTTTAACTTATCTCACATTGAAGTAGAACAAAAGTAATATTCAAACAAAAAAGTCATTAGTTTCAAATTACAAATAACCTGAATGTTCACTGAATGTTTTTCTAATGAGGATATGCACAATTACCTCAAGAACATAGTCTCAATTTCTGTTTCATTATTTTTCTTTTGATGAACAGTAAATGCACAGGAAACTCAGCTTTTTATATGTGAAGTATTTTGTTTTATCAAACCAAAAGAATCTCACATACGACTTATTTAGATTGTTTCTCTCCCTACCCCCAACTGTCAGGGCTTTTGTTTTAGTTTTTATTTCGTAATTTTTTTAAATAAAATTTTTATTTTATACTGGTTGATTACAAAGTTTGTATACATTGTGGCTTTAGCCCCCCGAAGTTTTTGAATATAGTTTTCTTATTTTTCTTTTATTACAGTGATTAATAATTTATATTGATTTTAATTTGAAAAGTTCTGATTAGAAATGTTGTTGTTGTTATGTGCCATCGAGTCGCTTGCAACTCATAGTGACCCTGTGTACAGCAGCTCTAAACTGTGCTCTGTCCTGTGCCAATCGTACTGTCTCCGACACTCCCATCCCGATTATCCCAGTCACTGAATCAATCCACCTCATAGAGGGCCTTCCTCTCCTGCGCCGTC
>NW_006400010.1:2242022-2256792 GCF_000299155.1 Elephantulus edwardii
TCTTCAGTAGAATCTTGCTTGCATGTGAAATCAATGATATTGTTCTGTAGTTTCCACATTCTGTTGGATCACCCTTCTTTGGAATGGGAACAAATATAGATCTCTTCCAGTCAGTTGGCCAAGTGGTTGTTCTCCACATTTATTGGCACAACTTGGTGAGCACGTCCAGGGAAGTATCTGTTAACTGAAATATGTAATTGGTATACCATCTATTTCTGGAGCCTTATTTTTTTGCCATTGCCTTCAAAGGTGCTGATTAGAAATAACTTTCAAAATTATATCTGTAATTGTGATCTCCACATGATATTAGAGAAAAAAATGTCACACTGCAGGAAACTTCTTTTATGGCATCTTCAGTATCCAACTGTTGTCTCTCTAGTATTGAGAAATCCAAACGTTATTTGTTCTCAGTAACTAGACCTCAAAACCTAAAGCATTTGGTTTAGAGGAATAGGAAATTGGTGCCCTCACATAGTGAGAGTGTTACCTTCTGGAGTCAGTGCTGTTTGTATATTATAATTACAACAATGATGACCTCAGTGATGAAAAAAGTTCAACTATGGTGTGTTTTGTTAAAAAAAATTTTTGTGCTTTTTTACAAAGTTTGTGTACATTGTTTTCCACACCAGATCTTTCCCCTTTCCTTTATCCCTCCCTGCATTTGTCAAATTGTGAGACCCTGTGATAAAACCCCACTCACGCATCCACACTCCTCTGCTCCCACCCTCCCCCCTTGGAATCTCATACACGTTCTACAATAGTGGTCTTGAACAGTATTTGGGTTTTTTTTAAGTGGACACGCCCTGTCATTGACATTTATTTCCCTTACATAACTAAATTGCAACATAATCTGATCACAATTTTCAACTTTATGAATTTGAACATATACAGAATTTAAAGCATTTACCACTCAGTGACTTAACAGTGATGTGTTGTTTTCTTAATGAGTCAAAGACAGAAGATGATAACGGGGGGGGGGGGAGTTAAACCTCAAATTCATGAAAAATAAATTTGGTTTATCCTGCTCATTGGCTCAAAATTATTTTTATATCAAAAGCTTCATGAATTATGTCTTCTCCCTTTAGTGTGTGTGCATATACATATACATATATATATCTCAGGAACCAATCACAAGCTGGACACCTTATTTGTCACTGTAAAACTTTTTGGCTCTGCCATTTTTGGCTCTGCTTCACTCACCAACCACCAGTTCTTGGTGATCAGTACGTGAATGACAAGGGTCATTCATTTGTGTTCTCTCCTTTTACAGCACTTGGAAGCAGTGTGTGTCACAGCAGAGGTAATTTCAGAGAATGGATACCAAGCTAGGAGAAAAATAAAGCCAAATACAAAGAGGTTACAATAAAAATAATTAGTTGATTAGGTTCTGGGTGAAGTGAAAAAAAAAAAGAGTTTAAAAAAGAAGGGAATTAAAATCAATTTAAAAAAAACACTAAAAAAAAGAATGGAATACCTTTTAGTGGATACCAATACTTGCAAATGTTTAAGTATGATTGTAGGCAGGCCTGGGATTGTAGATAGTTAGAGTTAAGGATTGTAACAAAGGAAATCAACATTACAGAAATTTAGAACATTTATTAAACCAGATGAGAATTGGCTAGAACGTAAATGAACAAACCACATCACAAAAAAAAAACAAAAAACAAAAAACAAAAAAACAGAACACATTATGACAGATTTATCCCTTTTAGATAAATTCACTTTACTGACTTTCCAAATTTAATCAAGATCGGAACCACAGATCTTGCCTCATCTTGTGCCACCCCCACATGCTCGAATCTGTTGTTATAGTTACTGTGTAAATGTGTCCTACTGAGGGTCTTCCTCTCATACTCCCTCTTTCCCAGCATGATGTCTTTTCCTAAGGACTGGCCCCCCTCCTGACAACTTGTCAAAGTATGCAAGACAAGCTTCACCATCCCTTCCTCAAAGGGGCATCCAGGGTTGAACTTCCTCCAGCAGAGACCCTCTTACTGGGATAATCAGTACTTTCTGTAGTAACATATTGGGAAGGGGAATCCTTAGTTCCTTATCTCAGGATAATTCGAAGATATTTACAATATATATTTTTCAAAACAAGTAATAAAAATGTCTCATTTGTTTGACACTAAGTCTCTTTCTTTAGAAATTGTTATTCTATGCAAAACCTTCTTAGTTATCTAGGAAACTCAGAAGGTAGTCTTATTGCTCAAGATTTCTCTTTCTTGAGACTTTGTTTCTGTAACCTTAATCTTGAAAGGAATATTGCTTACAGCCATTTTACACCTAAGTATCTGTGTGAAAACCCCTGTCCCCTGATGTATTGTTCCAGCATCCTGACTTGAATGTAGAGTAGTGGAGAATACTGAGTATTCTCTTAGTTATTTATGACTTATAGCAGTTAACATATCCAGTTTACAGGAGATTGTTAACTCCTTACTTAGTAAGTAAACAATAGTTCCAAACAGGCAAATTAAAAACTAGTTCCAGGGAGCTCTGGTAGCCTAGAGGCAAGAAGCTCCCCTGTACTCACAAAGGCATGTGGTCAAAATCCACAAGATGCTCCAGTGGACAAGGAGGAGTAATCTCCTCCTGTGCTAGTCAGATTCAATTCGATGGTACACAATAAAATAAAAAAAAATTTAAAACCCAACTGTTCCAACCTTTTAAAAAAAAGTTTGTAAAGTTTTCTTTTAAATTGTAATGTTACTGTGGTTTACTTCATATATTAATAATCGAAATAAATAATAAATTGCTGTTACAGGGATGTAGATGCCATTATAAGGTGGTCAAGGAAGGACAGAACTCAGTTCAGGCCAAGAAAGACAGTTTATTGAGGAGAAGTGGACCGCGGTGGCTATGTGGAGTTGGGACGTAGAGTGCGATACGTGCGCCATCTGCAGGGTCCAAGTGATGGATGCCTGTCTCAGATGTCAAGCTGAAACCAAACAAGAGGATTGTGTTGTGGTCTGGGGAGAATGCAATCATTCCTTCCACAACTGCCGCATGTCCCTGTGGGTGAAACAGAACAATCGCTGCCCACTGTGTCAGCAGGATTGGGTGGTCCAACGAATTGGCAAATGAGTGTGGAGGAAGGCCTTCTTAGGGCTGATGTTCAGAGCCCTCTGTGCCTTGTAATCAAGTACCCTACAGAGGTTTCAGCACAACAGGGGATTCATTCTTTTATAGGAGGAGGTGGTTCTGTGTGACTTTGGCACTCATCAAAGACATGGTTTAGTATTTTGTCAGTTTTGTTTTCAGAAATTCTAAAATTTAGAAGATAATTTATTAAAAATGGTCTTTCCTACCTCTGCTGTGACACACACTGCTTCCAAGTGCCGTAAAAGGAGAGAACACAAATGAATGACCCTTGTCATTCACCTACTGATTACCAGGAACTGGTGGTTGGTGAGTGAAGCGCTGGGATTTTTTTCTGTAACAACTTCCTTCTAGATGGGGACAGTGATCTAAAGGAAGGAGAAAAGGGTGTTTATTTTAGATAGCAGAGTCTGTAGGTGTGATGGTGGAGAGTAATGGTTGGTACTCAGTTGCTAATATGAGGAGTTCACAGACTGTGTGGTTGGCAAAAGCTCTCATCTGCTCCTGTCTATTCTCATGAAAGAGCCACCCCTTGGAGTCATAGTTTCCACACACTAGAAGATTATTTCCCATTCAAATATTTTTATGCTTTCAACAAATCATCTTTCATTATTTTGACAGAATCTAAGCTTCTGGAATACTCTTAACACCTTTAAAACCCCTTACTGATTTGATAGGGATGGACAAATCAGAAGTTGGGTATCTAAAAGGAGATATTAGGGCATGATGCATGAAGCATCATGAAGCAGCTGGCTTACATGCTTTCATGAAAGTAGTTGTTGGTGGAATGATTTTAAGTGGAAAGAAAAACAGCAATAATATAAGTACTTAAACCCCTGAATAAGCTCTAGGTTAAGATGCCCTAGAATACATAGAATTTAGAAGAAGAGTAACATAGAAATTTTACAGACCATTACGTAGCTCACAGGAATACCATTTGTTTTTGTTATTGTTATGTGCCCTTGAGTCACCTGCGACTCAGAGCGACCTTACGTACAACAGCTCTGAACCCTGCCCTATCCTGAGCCAGTCTCACTGCCTCAGACACACTTATTCCCATTACCCCAGTTACTGTATGAATCCATCTCACTTGAGATATTCCTCTCCTGCAGTATACTAGACACTTACAAGCATGATGTCCTTCTCCAAGGACCAGTCCCTCCTGGCCACATGCCTACAGTATGTGAGACAGAGCTTCAAAATCCTTGCCTCCAAGGAGCGGCCTGATTTCACCTTCTCTAAGACATGCCTGTTTGTTCTCTTGGCAGTCTGTTGTATGTTCAAGACTCTTCTCCAGCACCACAACTCAAACGCATAATTTCTTCTTTCATCCCTGGTCATTGCCCAGCTATCTGATGCATATCAAGTGATTACCAAGATGATGGCCTGGATCAGGCTTACCTTACTCTCCAGATGGATCATTCCTTTTTAGCACTTTGGAGAGGTCCTTAACAGCAGATTTCCACAATGCAGTAAGTCTTTTGATTTTCTGACTGCTGTTGCCAAGAGAGTTAACTGTGGATCTGAGCAAGCTAAAATTGCTAACAACGTCAATCTCTTCTCCTTCTATTATGGTGCTGCCAGTTGGCCCAGTGGTGAGAATCTTTGTTTTTTTTTATGTTGAGCTTTAACCCATATTGCAGATTCCAGTCTTAGACCTTCTGCAGCAAGTGCTTCACATCCTCCTCAGTTCCAGCAACCCAGGTTGTGTCATTTGCATAATGTAGGTTGTTAATGAGTTTCCTCTAATCCTGATGACACATTCCTGCTCATAAAGCCCTGCTTCCCTAATGATCTGTTCTGCATATAGACTGAAAAGGTATGGAGACAGGACACATTGCTGACGCACTCCTTTCCTGATTTTGAAACATGCAGTGTTTCCTTGCTCTGTTCTGAGGGCTGCTTCCTGGTCCAAGTATAGTTTCACATAAACAAAATCAAGTGTTCTGGGATTCCCATTCTCTTCAAACTTAATGGCAATTTGATGTGATTCATACAGTCAAATATTAGTGATATCATTTGGTAATTTCAACACTCCATCCAACACATACATAATAAAAGAGTTCTGGTGGCCAAGTAAGGAACTGCAATTCTGATCCAAAGGCAGAGGGTTCAAATTCACCAACCACTCCACATGAGAAAGATAGGCAGTCTCCTCCCATGCAGTTTACAGCCTCTGAAAACCCCCTTCAGAGGTAGTTCCAACTCAACAGCACACACAACAACAGCACTCAGTAGAGAAGATAAGTTTGTGTAGCATTCACTCATCATGACCTGTGACTTGGCTCCCATTGAGTCCCAGCTGCTTTTACCTCTTAGAGGCTACATTCATCTCACTGGCCTTAGGAACAAGGCCATACACTGGGCGCTGACACCTCAAAAGCCTCATAACATGGAGACTGTTAGTGATCCATGGAAGAAAATCACATGCCAGTCCAGTGTGAACTATGTAGTTTGTAAACTAGTAGTCACAGTTGGCACTTCTGAGGCTGGTGCGAGTTGTGTTACAGTCCTTCACCTCCAGGTGCTATGTCTGACTTGATTTCCTAACCACTCTACCAGAAAAAAGGAGGAACTTTGTATTGGCTTCAAGTGTTTTACGTCTCTCTTTTCATTAAAATATTTTGAAAGCTAATGTGCTTTCATTAAAATTGAAATGGCATTTCTCTTTAGAGCTCACACTTTATGTCAGCAAGCAATTATGGCTTAAATTGAACAGATTTTGAGCCTGACTCTTTTTTCCTACTAAATATAATAACAATCCTTCATAAAAATTCATAATTTCTCCATTTTTACTGTATTTATGACTCTCCCTTAAATGAAAAAAATTTCCATTTCATTGAGGAGAACACGAGTGTAATACATTTCAAAGAGGTAATGCAAATGTTTGGCAGTCTTGGGTTGGTTTTTTTTCAGTGATGTTTGTATAGGCATTTGAATGCAGAAATGAAAATAAAATCAGACCAGTTGCCCCAATCCTTGAAGATTTGTCTACTACCTCAAGTTCTTTCTTCCCACTGTCTGGTTTGAGCAAAAGTGTTATTTATTCAACACTTGGTTTGCAAATATTCTACACTTTTATTCAACAAATATTTACTAAGAGCTTCTAATGTGATGGAGAAAGAAGAATAAATAAGAAGTGTACTGACTTCTTAGGTCCCATAGTGAGAAGGGTGGATAAAGTAACCACACTGTCTGACCTAACTGAGGTTGTACCAGCAGCATAAATAAATATTGTGAAAGCACAAAGAAATTCATAATTAATTTGACTGACGACAACAAAATTCATCCCCACTGAACCAATAGGCAGCATCATGATAGACAGAGAAAATATTAAAGCTGTCAACTATTTCATTTTACTGGGATCCACAATCAACACCTATGACAGCAACAGTCTAGAAATCAAAAGCTGTGTAGCATTGGGAAAATCTGTTGTGAAAGACTTCTCCAAAATGCTAACAAACAAGGAAAGCAGTTTAAAAATTAAGGTGCACCTTATCCAAGTCATGGTATTTTCAACTGCTTTCTGTGTATATGAAAGCTGGACAATAAATAGAGAAGATAAAAAATTGATGCCTTTAAAAAAAATTGATGCCTTTAAATTGTGGTATTGGTGAAAAGTATTAAGTATCTCATGGACTGCCTAAGAACAAACAAATCTATCTTATAAGAATATGGAGCATCCAGAAATGACTGGAACAATACATCGACAGAGAACTTCCAGAAGTTCAAGCTGGATTTAGAAGAAGTCATGTTACTAGGGATATCATTGCTGATGTCAGATGGATTTTTATTGGATGCATAGAATATCAGAAGAATGTCTCTCTTTGTGCTTTATTAACTATGCAAAGGCATTTGACTATGTGGATAATAACAATTATGCTAACATTGAGAGGAAAAGGAATCCCAGAACACTTAATTATGCTTGTGGAATACCTAGACCTAGACCAAGAAGCTATTATGTGAACAGATCAAGGAAACATTGCATGGTTTAAAATCAAGGTGTGCCTCAAGTCTGTATTCTTTCTTCCTACTTATTTAGTCTGTATGCTGAGCAAATAATTTCAGAAGCTGGCCTTTATGAAGAAGAATTAGGGCATCAGGATGGAGGAAGACTCATCAACAAAATGCATTATGCAAAAGGCACACATTGCTTGCTAAAGTGAAGAGAATTTGAAACACTTGCTGCAGAAGATCAAAGATTACAGTCTTCAATATGGCTTGCATGTTAACATCAGGAGGACAAAAAATCCTCACCACTGGTCCCGTAGGAAACATATTTAATGATATATAGAGAAAAGATTGAATTATTTCCTCTTGCTTGGATCCACAGTCAATACCGTTGGTATGAGTAGTGAAGAAACCAGTATTGCATTGGGAAAATCTGCTGTGAGGGACCTTTCCAAAGTGCTAAGAAGCTATGGTGCCAATTTAAAACCTAAGAAGCATCTGATCTAAGCCATGGTCAATTACTAGCTATGTGTTTGAAATTTGAACAATGCATATGGATGCCAGAAGAAGAATTGATGCCTTTGAGCTGTGGTATTGAAGAAGAGATTATGCCATGGAATGCCAAAAGAACAAACTAGTCTGTCTTGGAGAGAAAGTGCAGTCAGGGGTGTTCCTTAAAGGCAAGGATGATGAATCTCCATCTCACATTGACATGTTGTCAGAAAAGTCCAGTCCTTGAAATAGGACATCAGGCTTGCAAGGGTAGAAGGTCAGAGAAAGAAAGGAAGAACCTCGAGAAGATGAACTGACACAGGACTACTGTAACAATGGGCTCAAGTATATCATATATGATGAGGATGACACCCGATCGGGCGAGATTCAATAGAGTTACTATGAGTCTTTCTTGACTAGGTGACTTGCTTGACTAGGCACCTAAGAGCAACAACAAGGTATTGAGAAAAGTCTTTAAAGTGATAATTATCTTTTCATTAAATCCCAAAGAGTGAGTGGAGTAATCTGGAGGAAGTCACTCCAGCTTTGAGATACAGAATATTTGGAATACAAAACTAATTATAAGGTTGAAAATTAAATCTCCAAAATGGATGGGAAGGATTACATACAAAATAAATGATGATAATTGCCTGAAGGAAAGGGAGGGGAAAACAGGGAAGGAAGGAAGGTTACTGCTTAAGACAAAATTGTCAAAGGGTGGGCACTGCTCCACAGAAGGGGATTTAATGAAATCTTAACTCTAGATTGGTTTGTGCTGTCTTTTGCTTGGATGATGGAAAGACAGTCCATAGAATAGTAGAAAGAGGGGAGAACCAAAATCGTGATCCAGGAAAATATAGGGTGAGCCAAGTGGATGATAAAAAATAGAGTCTAATCTTGTTTTGCAGTTTATGTATAAGCTTCAAGTAATACCTATTTTGTTGAAGAGGTCTTTAGTCTTTTAAATAGATAAAATCCTAGCTTTGATTATATGCCTTCACTATGAATTTATGAGATACTATATTGGTTGGTTTGTTTTTTGGCTTTGTGGGTTTGCGTTTTGTTTGAGTTTTTTGTTTTTTTTTTTAATTTATTTAAGCCTCTTGTTTAGAGCCAGCAAGACCTCAGAGAAGGCCTTTGTATTTAAAGTTGGTTGTTACTATTTTTGGAGGAACATTCTTCTAAGTGATTCAGCACTCCTCTGTCAATATGGTGTACTGAGGTAACCTGAGGTTGCTGTGATGCTGAACCTTGTGCCATTTGGGGTGTCAAATGCCATAATGGTTACCTGTAATGGACTGCATGTTTGATGGATCTTGCAGGTTAAAACAGGTTTGGAAGCAGAAGTGGCATCCACTTCCTAAACAACATGCCTCCAGAAATGGTGAACTTTGATAAATGTCTGTAGTTACAGAAAGACTTCAGGCCTTTTGTTCATAAGGCTTGACTCAAAGGCAGTCAACAACAGCATGAATTTATGAAGCCCCTGTATTTACCAGAAGTGGTCCTTGAGATAGTAAACTGTGCAGGGAAATCTGGTCTACGAGGACAAAGCTAAGCATAGAAGAAATAATCCTTTCCTGTTCCATTCTGGTTACTATCTTGTTTCATTTATCTCAAATTTCTCTTTGCTTTAATACCAGTTGTTTCAAACAAGCAATTACTATCAATAAGCCTGATCTCACTTTTCTTAGTAACTATTATATCCTTTAGAACTAATCCTCTCATTTTCTATTCCTTCTGTTTCAATTCAACAAATTACAAAATAAAATATAACCTGAATCAGCTCATTTTAAGATATACAGATAGAGAAAGATGGGTTTATAAATATTGACATAGGTAAAAGAGCTCTGCTGGCCTAGTGATAAGGAATTGCAATGTCATCTGAAAGAATACAATTTGAGTCCACCAGCTTCTCTTTAAGAGAAACACAGGCATTCACCTCTCATGTGATTTACAACCTCTAAAAACCTGCTATGAAAACCTTGGTCTCTAGCCTGACGTTGTTGTGCTTCTGACTCGACAGTACACAATAAAAACATACAGAGCTACACATTCGCTCTCTGGTGAATTATCTGTATTTTCTGATAAATTGTGAATTTTCTGGTTAATCTGGTTCATAGAGAGTTAACACTACTAATCCAAAGAAAGATACCTGTCTGATCCCTGGCAGTTCAAATCCACCAATGTCTCCACAAGAGAAAGATGGACAATTTCCTCTGATGAGATTTACAGTCTCTTGGAAATGTTCTAGAAGGTCAGCTGTGAATTAGTTCTGATTCCAACTAATTAAATATATGTTGTTATGTCTTATGTTGTTGAATCGGAACAGACCCATAGCTGACCCTCCATCAGGTTTTGAGATACATTGATTTCCCCCGCTAAATAATAAAATAAAATAAAAAAAGATGTTCCTTATAAAAGAAGAATTTGTGGAAATTTCACAAAGGACAAAGAAGGGAGGGAGGATTACTCCCAGCCATGTTATTGTTGTTGTTACGTACCATCAAGTCGCTTGGGACTCATATCAACCCTATGTACAAGAGCCCTAAATTCCACTCTATCCTGTGCCAACCTTGCTGTCTCAAACACACTCATTCCCACCATTCCAATCACAGAATCGATCCATCTCATCAGGGTCTTCCTCTCCTGTGCTGTTCCTCCACTCTGCCAAACATGATGTCCCTCTCCAAGGACCAGTCCCTCCTTGCAACATGTCCAAAGTATGTCAGACGGCGCTTCATAATCCTTGACTCCAAGGAGCTTTTCGGCTTCCTCTCCAGGACAAGCCTGTTTGTTCTCCTAGCAGTCCATGGTATACCACAGCTCAAAGGCATCAGTTCTCTTTCTGTCATCCCTATTCACTGTCCAACTCTCCGAAGTATAGCACATAATTGCAAAGACTATAGCCCTGATCAGGTGCACCTTAGTTTCCAGCCTGACATCGTTGCTCTTCAGTACTCTGGATAGATCCCTCAAAGCTGACCTTTTCCAATGCAATTCGTCTCTTGATTTCCTGGCTGCTGTTACCAAGAGTGTTGACTTTGGAGCCAAGTAACCTAAAATTGTTAACTATCTCAATCTCTTCACCATCCATACTGATGCTGCCAATTGGCCCAGTGGTGAGAATCTTCATTTTCTTGATGTTGAGCTTCAATCTGTATTGAAGGCTGCAGCCCTTGACCTTCTGCAGCAAGCACTTCAGATCCTCCTCCATTTCAGCAAGCTTGTGTCATCTGCATAGCTCAGATTATTGATGACTCTTCCACCAATCCTGATGCCACATTTCCTCTTCATACAGCCCAGCGTCTCGGATGGTCTGTTCTGTGTACAGATTGTAAAGATATGGAGACATCCCTGACAGAACCCCTTCTTGATTTTGAACCATGTAATGTCTCCTTGCTCTGTTCTGACAACTGCCTCTTGGTCCAAGTATAGGTTTCACATAAGCACAATCAAATGTTCTGGGATTCCCATTCTTCTCAGAGTCAGCCATAGCTTGCGGTGTGGTCCTTTGCGTAGTCAATGAAACACAGATAGACATTCTTCTGGTATTCTCTGCTTTCTACCAAGATCCATCTAACATTAGCTATAGTATTCCTAGTACCCCGACCTCTTCTAAATCCAGCCTGCACATCTGGCTGTTGACATATTGCTCCAATCGTTTTTGGATAATTTTCATCAGAATCTTGCTTGCATGTGACATTAATGATATTATTCGATAATTTCCACACACTCTTGGGTCACCTTTCTTTGGAATGGGAACAAATATCAATCTTTTCCTGTCATTTAGCCAGCTTGATGTCCTCCAGATTTCTTGGCACAACCAATATGTCAATTGGTATGCCATCAACTCCTGGAGTCTTGTTTTTTTGCCAGTTCCTTCAAAGCAACTTGAACTTCCTTCTTCATCACCACAGGCTTTTGCTCATGTTATTTCATGAAAGTCTTCTATTTCAGCCAATTCCTTCTGATACAGTGACTCTGTGTACTCCTTCCATCTTCTTTTAATGCTTCCTGTATCATTTACCATTCTACCCAAAGTATCCTTAAGTATTGCCACCCGTGGCTTGAATTTTTTTTCAACTCTTTCAGCTTAAGAAACGCTGAGCGAGTTCAGCCCTTTTGATTTTCTTTTTTTTTTCTTTTTATTTTCTGACTCCAGCTCTCTGCACATTTCGTTATAGTACCTTGCTTTCTGTTCAACTCTTTGTTTCTTAGTTTCTGCCTTTAGCTTTGGCTTCTCAGTGCTCTAATGCAATATTCAGAGTCTCATCTGACATCCATCTTGGTCTTTTCTTCCTCAGTCTTTGTAATGATCTTTTGCATTCTTCATGGATGATTTTCTTGATGTCCTCCCAGAGTTCATTTGGTCTACTCTCAGCCATACAGAGAAATATATTCATTTACATGTTGGTGAAGGATTGCTCTTCTAGTTTTCTATACATTTGTATTTCTAAACCTGAATCATAGTACACATATTGATTTTGTGACCACATCTTAAAGGTATTAAATGTCTTTCACAATAGGATTTTCCATTGCTACACAGTACTTCATAATAGAGATAACTGAGATTGTCAGTCTCATATTGTTGGACATTTGGATTATTTCTAGGTATCTGTAGTCTTGTAATACTTCAGGGAACATTCCTTTACATATATTTTGGGCACATTGGTGACTATTTGTCTAGGATAAGTTGCCAGGAGAAATGTTTCTGGACAGGTTTATTAAATTCTTTTTATTTTATAACACTTAAAGTTAGGGACCTCTCCAAATTTTTGAGTAGTAATGATATCCGTTTGAAGACTAACGTGCACCTCTTTCAGGCCATGGTCTTTCCGATCACTTGCTACGTGTCTGAGGGCTGAACAGTGAATAGGAGTGGCAGAAGAATTGATGCCTTTGTGCTGTGGTGTTGGAGAAGAGCACTGAACATCCTATGGACTACCAAAAGAACAAACAAGTAAGTCTTGGAGAGGATGCAGCCGGAGTGCTCTTTGGAGGCAAGGATGATTACTAGTTACTGAAACTGACGACGACCTGAAGCACTTGCTGCAGAAGGTCAAGGACTTTACTATTCAATGTGAATTGAAGCCTTTGGGTTTTGGAGCTGGAGAAGAATCTTGAGCATATCATGGACTTCCAAGAAAACAAATAGGTCTGTCTTGGAGAGGGTGAAACCAAGTTTCTCCTTGTAGGCTAAGATTTTGAAGCTCCATCTCACATACTTTGGGCATGTGGCCAGGAGGGACCAATCCTTGGAGAAGGACATCATGCTCAGAAGGGTGGAGGGATAAAGCAGAAGAGGAAGACCCCAGATGAGATTAATTGATACAGTAACTAGGGCAATGGGGGTAGATGTATTAAAGTCAGTGAAACTGGCTCAGGACAGGGCAGGTTCCAGAGCTATTGTACATAGCGTCAGTATGAGTTGCAGGCCAACTTGAGGGCACATAACTACAAACAACAACCCTCCACTGGCTTTTCAGAGGTTATAAGTCACACAGGAGGAGATAGTCCATCTCTCCAGGAGCAACTGGTGGACTTGAACTGCCCACCTTTGGGATGGCAGTGAAACACTCTATCCGCATGTTTGTTGTAGATGTTATTGAGTATCGTGGAGTAGGAACTGACCCATAGCTGACCCTAACCCTCCAAGTGGGTTTTCAGAGGTAGTTAATGGAACCAGAGTAGACTGCCCAGCCTTCTCCCACAGAGCAGCTGGTGGACTCAAACCTTGTGGCTTTGGGATTGTAGCACAGCTTCTTACCACTAGGTCACCAGAGTAGAAACTCTAAAACCACTTTCTAACAAATGAGTAAATGGAAATCTGGTAAAGTTTACATTCAAACCAGTAATGTCTTACAGTATATTAGTTTCTTATCTCCAAGCAAAAATTCTGTATATTTTATAAGTGCTTAACTGCTAAAATAATTTGTTAAACAGTTTAATCATATACAACTAGCTAAAGAGTCACTCAGTCTCAATAACATTAAAAGCATGTGATGTCAGTTTATCTTTGTAATATGTAAACATCACTGTAAAGCAGCACTGTCCAATAGAAATATGATGTAAGCAATATATGTAACTTAATAAAGTTTTTAATATCCACATTTTTAAAAAGTCAAAAGAACTGGTAAATGAATGTTAATAATATATTTTTTAAATCCACTATATATAAAATATTACCACTTCAGGGTGTAACAAATGAACAATTAGTAACATTTTATATTCTTTTCTTTCATACTAAGTCTTCAGATTTCAATAGACTTCAACATATTGTAATTTAGACACTACATTTCCATCACTATTATTTAATCCGTCTTTAGATATCATTAAATTTGCAGTTGTTGTATACACAAGATGTTCCAAATACTCAGAGTCAGCTTGTTTCAAATATACTTGAAATTTTCCAATAACCAATTCAACTATCAGTTTCCAAATTTTAATTCATTAAAGTCCACTAAAATTAAATGTAGCTCCTTCATGTTAACACACACACATACTTCAAATGCTTAGTAGTCACCTGTAGATAGAGGCTAGAGGCAGAAGCCAGCTTTTAAGTTAATATCTTTTGTATAGCCCATTAACATTTATCAATTTATTACATAAGTCAGACATCTGCTTTCAGATGAGAGAATTAAGGCTCTTCAAAGTTCCCACTGTTACAAAAATCTCACAGCTGAGAATTCATTAAGTTTAAAATCTAGGCATTTAAACTGTAGTAGAAGCTGAATCCCTTTCCCTGTGCCATTAACTGAAAGAACAGCAAAATAGAACACCTGTGTGAGATGTGCAAATAATCTGGGACTTTTCCTATCCACTTTGCATTCATGGCATATGGTTATGGCTACCATGTTTCCCAAATTTAAAGCACACGTACATGATTTTGACAGAAGACCTTTATACTTACTTCGCGTGTGAAAGTGAGAGAGGGAGACCTAGTTAGGAAGCCAAAATGTTGGAGTTTAATGACATTACGATAGTTTATGACAGTGGTTGCTAACTTATTTTAAGGGGCAGAACAGTTTTGTTCATAAGATCTTATATAGCACCCCAATATATAAAATCAACATCAGTAAAGGCTGCTCTAGTAAGTCAGAGAAAGAGTCCACACACCTGCACCAGCCCCTTTGGTAGCACTTCAGTGACATCCCAGTACCCTAGGATCCTAGAAAACATTTCAATACTGTGAGTCATGAAGAATTACTGCGCATCATACACATAT
>NW_006400010.1:2259993-2264056 GCF_000299155.1 Elephantulus edwardii
GGGCCTGGGTTTCAGCTGTCCACACCACAGCAGTGGGCAACGAGCTTAAAGCCCCTCATGGCTCTGGGCGCTGACTCTCACCCGTGGCTATGGATGCTACACCTTTCTTGACAATAGTTTTGTTGTTTTTATACAATTAAATATGCCTTATGACCCAACAATCTCAGGAGCATTTATTATAGAAAAATGTTACATATACACACACAAATTTGTATATGATTGTGTATATCAGCTTTAAAAAGCTGTTGAAAATATACAAACATAAATATATAAAAAATATACAAAGAAATAGATCTAGCAGTTCTATATTTTCTGCATGTAAAATTCATTCTTTGCATCGTGCAACCATTGTCACCCTCCTTAACGGAATTGTCCTTTCATTAACATAAACTATTTCCTAAGGTTCTGCGCTAATTTTTCTATTTGCTGTTGCCAATTTTATCCCTTATTGATACTCCTTAAAAGAATATAATGCTCAGAGCAGGCATTTGTTCCAGTCAAGCTAAAGTATTTCTTGGTTCTAAGAAGACTTCAGTAGATCTCTTTAGTTTAACATTTAAAGATTATCTCTAAGCACTGGTTTCAGGGGTTCATCCAACCTTTGTGGCCATGGAAATTCTTGAGTCCATGAGAAGTTCTGGACATAAAATTCTATTCTGCATTTCCTTCCTAGTGATTGTTCATATCCTCTTTCTTTACAATAGTTAAAGACTGAAAAGAATAAAAATATCCTACAACAGTTGAATCATTAAGCAAACTTTGATGTATCCATACCACTGAGTACTGCTCAGCAATAAAACAGCAGACTATTGAAACACACAACTGGGATGGACTTCAAGGGCATTATGCTACTTGAAAAGACACATTCTTGAAAGACCATAGCTTGTATGGGTCTATGTTTATATGATATTCTGAAAATTACTAAAGTACAGGAACAAAGAACACATGTAATGATATATAACCTATGTAATGATCCTCCACAATTGTTGCTAAGAGTTAAGATTGAAGGGGAGGCTGGTTGTTATCATAGCACAAGGTAAAGCTTTGTAGTGATGTTGTTGTTACAGACTGTCAAGTCAGAACTGACTGGTAGCTGAGCCTCCAGCAGATTTTCAGAGGCAGTAAATTACATGAGTTGGAAGCAGGAGTGACATGCACTTCCCTAAACAACATGCCTCCAGAAACTCTATGCATTTTATAAATGTCGATTGTTGTAGAGGAGCTTCAGGTCTTTTGTTCATAGGGTCGCTGTGAGTTGTGCTCGACTTAAAGGCAATCAGCAACAACAACAAATTACATGAGAGGAGACTGCTCGTTTTTCTCCTGTTTAGCAGCTGTTAAGATTCTAACTGCATGCCTTTGTTTGAAGTGCAGTTCCTTTACCTCTATACTACCAGAACTCCCTTTATAGTGATGGATTATCTTGATAGTAGTGATGGTTATAATAATCTACATGTGTGATGAAATAAGAAGCACTGTTATGTGCCTTCAAGTCGCCAGCTACTCAAAGTGACCCTATATACACTATGTACTATGAACACTACACTGTACTGAGCCAATTTCACTGTCTCTGATACACCTACCCACATTACCCCAGTTACTGTGTTAATCCATCTCATCCAGGATCTTCTTCTCCTGCACTGTCCCTCCACCCTTACAAGCATGATGTCCTACTTCAAGGACTGACTCCTCCTGACAATATTCCCAACGTATGTGAGTTGTTGTTGTTGATTGCCATCTAGTCGAGCACAACTCATAACAATCCTATGAACAAAAGGCCTGAAGTCTATGACTATCATCATTTACCAAAGTTCATAGATTTTCCAGAGGCATATGAGAGCGAGTTTCAAAATCCTTGCCTCCAAGAAGCAGCTTCGTTTTACCCTCTCCAAAACAGACCTGTTTGTTTTCTTGGCAGTCTGTGATATGTTCAGTACTCTTCCTCAAGAGTATTGATTCTTCTTTTATGGCTTCTTCTTCTTCTATCATCTTTAGTCGTTGCCCAACTCTCTGATGCATTGCAAGTAATTGCGGAGACCATGGCTTGGATCAGGTGCACCTTATCTTTAGACTCACATCGTTGCTCTTCACTTTGTAGAGCAAAATAAGTCAGACACAAAGAATGCTTATCTTAGGATTTTCTCTTTTTAATATTATTGTAGGAGTTCAGTATTATTCATTCTAAATATGTGTAATTTACGTGCAATTAAATAACTGGTAAAGTCAACCAGTGAATGTGGTAAGGTCAGAATTTTTTATTACCTCAGGTGAGAGGTATGAGTATTGAATAGAAATGAGTGAAAGAAACTTCTGGGGGAAAGAAAAATCAATATCTTACTCTGTGGTGTTTCCATGGGTTTATACTCATGTAAAAATTCATCAAGCTGCATATTTAAGATCAGTGCACTTCAATGTGTTTAACTAGAAACCTCAGTTAAAAATGGAAAGAAAACAAGAAAGCTAAAACCAAGCTACTGGTTTTGTGAGGCTAATGTGCAGTGACTGGGATGTTGGGTTACTATGAATATGCTGTAGAGACCCTGAAGTTTCCTAACTCTGTGCAAAGGACACTGATAAAATTGGTTGTTCTTTGGGGTTTACTACCCAGAGAAGATACTTCCCACTTCGATATTATCATTTTGGCCCCATATCTGCTGTCCCCGAATCCTTCACCCAAGTAGTTGTTATGCTACGCTGTATATTTACTCATTTCTGTTTAAGATGGTCTCATACCTCTGGTGACTACCTACAAATACCTGGCATGAGAAGTACAGCACTGTGGCTAAGAGTGTGAGCACCGAAGTCAGGGTGCCTGGGATTAAATCCACACTCTAACAGGATCTTAGACAAGTATTTGAAATTCTGTGGTTTTAACTTTCTGCCTCCCGGTGGGTTTATTATACCCGAACCCAAAACCAGTGTTACAGAGTCACTTCTAACTCAGAACAACCCACCATAGGGTTCTTGAGGTTGTAAAACTTTATAGGAGGACAATGCCCATCTTTCTTTCGTGGAGGTTCTAGTGGATTCGAATCGACCAGTCTTTCATTCAGCAGCATGGCACATTATGAACTACACCACCAGGGATCCTCTAATGATAACCAAATCCAAACTCATTGCCATCAACTCAGTACCAGCTCATAGCAACTGTCCGTCAGGTTTTCAAGGCTCTACAGAAGGAGACTATTCCTCTTTCTCCCAGGGAGCATCTGGTGGATTTGAACTAACCTTTCAGTTAGCAGCACAACACATAACTAACTACACCACCAGAACTCCTTGATTACACCTAGTAAAGTCTTAAAGTTGGATAACTTATACAAGATAATGTGCCAGTCTCTTCTACTTCAGGCAGAGTAGAATATAAATCCAATTCCTTTTTGTGCCCAGACCACTTAGTATAAAGATCCCTAGTGGTGCAGTGACTCAGATACTTACTTGGCTGTAAACAAAAGGTCGGTGGTTGGTTTTACCAGAAGGTATGCTGGAAAATGATGCAACAGTCCGCTTCCATAAAAAATACAATCATGGAAACTCTATGGGGCCATTCCCCCCCAACACTGTTCTATGACAATAGAATCTATTAGACAGCAATGAATTTCAGGTTTAGCATATAATATAGCTCTAAAGACAGTAAATAACAAAAAATACCCTTATGGTTAAAAGCAAGGACTCTATAGAGTTACACAGACCAGGGTTTAGTACCCAGATCCACTGATTACTGGCTTTGTGACTTGGAGTATACAGCTTAGCCTGTATGTTACCAATCTCCTAGTTTATAAAAGGGGAGAATTGAAATATCATAGTTTATGCAATGTGTTTAGAACAGCACCTCTTATATAATGTTGATGTTAGATGCCATCAAGTTGACTACAACTCATAGTGACCCTATAAATAAAAGATCCACCCCCTGTATTGATAATAATGGGCAACTGGAACGCAAAAGTTGGGAACAGGGAAGAAGAATCAGTAGTTGGAAAACATGTACTTGGTGACAGAAATAAAGCTGGAGATAGAATGATTGAATTTTGCACAATCAATGATTTATTCATTGCATATACTTTTT
>NW_006400010.1:2266381-2274600 GCF_000299155.1 Elephantulus edwardii
GGCACATAACAACAACAAACAACAACCCCTCCCCGCCCTATCCTGTGTCATCCGCATCGCCTCTGCCACCTTTGGAAGACTGGCCCCTCCTACTGACATGACCAAAGTATGTGAGATAAAATTTCACCATCCTTCCCTTTAAGGAGGCACCCTGGTGAAATGGAGAAAGACTATGGCTCGGAGGCACACCATTCTTGATTTTAAACCATACAGTGTTTCCTTTCTCTGTTCAGACAAGAGCTTCTAGATCTAGCACAATTAAATACTCTGGTATTTCTGTTCTTCTCCGTGTTAGCCATAATTTGTTATGATACATACAGTCAAATGCCTTTGCATAGGCAATAAAACACAAGTACACATCTTCTGGTACTGTCTGCTTTCAACTAAGATCCATCTGACATCAACAGTGATAACCTTGATGCCACGACCTCTACTAAATTCAGTACAAATTTCTGTCAGTTCTCTGTTAATATACTGTTCCAGCTAGTTTTAAATAATCTTCAGCAAGGTTTTGCTTGCATATGACATTAATGATATTCAGTAATTTTCACATTCTGTCAAACCATCCTTTTTGAGAATGGGAACAAATATAGATCTTCTCCAGTCTGTTGGCCAGTTCACTGTCTTCTAAATCTCTTAGCACAGCCTGGTGAGCACAATTAGGGCTGTATGGGTTTGTTGAAATATGTCGATTGGTATCCCATCAACTCCTGAGGTATTTCCCCAAAATTCCATCTGTGCAGCTTGGACTTCTTCCTTCATCACTGTTAGTTCTTGATTATAAGCTACTTTCTGAAATGGTTAAGTCTCACCCAGTAACCAGTTCTTTTTAGTTTAGTGACTCAGTGTATTTCTGACATCTTCTTTTGATTCTTCCTGGATCATTGAGGATTTTGCCCTTGGAGTCTTTCAATATTGCAACCTGAAACTTGAATTTGTTTTCCAGTTCTTTTACTTTGAGAAATGCCAAGAGAGTTCTTCCCTTTTTGTTTTCTAGCTCCAGTTCTTTTCACATATTGTTAGAATACTTTGCTTTGTCTTTTTGACAAGTCCTTTGAAACTTTCTGTTCCCTAAATATAAATGTCTGTTTAACTAACTTAATTACATGTTCAGGGGACAAATTGTACTTCTCTGTATAATCTCAACCAAAAATCTGTATGGAGTTTAAAAGAAAATATTTGTGCTCAGTGTAAACATCAGAGCTAAAATCTACAGTCCGTCCCTTGTGACTTGCTGTCTTACATGACTAAATTGCCAGGCCTTTCTTCATTTTTTCTTAGTCTGGAAGCTGACCCTGAAACCTCTTCAGTACCATAACAAACACGCAAGCTTTGGTGATAGTGCATGAAGAGTATTGATTGTGAATCTAACCAGGATCTCTCACATGAAAGGGAGATTTCTGACTTGTCTGAGTAGATTGGCAGGCCTTTCTTCCTGGTGCATCTTAGTCTGGAAGCTCATAGTGAAACCTTCTCATCACAGTAACAACACGTGAACGTCCTTAATGGCTATGTATAAAGTATGTTGATTGAGAATCCAACACAGATTTCCTTCCATGAAAGGGAGGAGACAGTCACCACTGAACATCCAGTACATCACGCAGGACTCTTTAGAGATTAACTTCAGACTCAGTGTCTGAGGAGGCAGAAGAAGTGAACTGCTTCTATTGGGGCAAAAGTAGTATGCCCAGCAAGCTGCTTCCATCTCCTCTTCGTGGGTGAAAAAAAAAATCCAAAAGCAAACCAATGTATTAAGAGGGATAGTGATGTGCTCTTTCCAGGAATAAATGGGCATTAATCATTTTTTAATAGACTGTCTTGTTCTAGAAGGTAACTCTTGGCAATTTTTAAATACCATGGCCTGTGTGTTTTAGGCATTGCTGCTTTGGAGGGAAAGTATGCGGTTTTGATTAAGCAGGTATTATGATTAATGAAGGAAATGTCCTCCATCCTGTTCTCCAACTGGTCCATGCTGGGCTGTCCAGGCAAACAATCTCCTGGAGCTCATTATGACGTAAGTCACTGTCTTCTCCCATTTGGTCAGGTGTGTTACTTAACACGCAATTTTCAAAGTTCACAGTCAAGGGTCACTCCATCTTAACCACTTTTCCAAACATTCCATATCACTGGTTTTTTTGTTATTGTTACTTTATTCTTACAACAGTAACAATCCAGTCAGGTAGTAGTTAAACTAAGGAAGGCAGTACCTACCCACCGCCAACAAGTCAATTTCAATTCATAGCAACCCAACAAGAAATCCTAAAGGAGTAGACTTCCACATCTTTCTTCTGCAGAGCAGCTAGTGGGCTTGAACTGCTTGCTTTTCTGTTAGTAGCTGAGCATTAAATCACAAAACCTGCTACTGTAGACGTGGTCGCAGTGCATAAAGACCCACCATAGGGTTTCTGAGCCTGCTTTACAGGAAGAGACTGCTCCTCTTTCCCTCACAGAGCACCTGGTGGATCCAAACCGATGACCTTTTTTTAAATATTTTAATTTGTTTTCATATACCTTTATAATATGTTTCATTCATATACATTGTGTTTTATACAATCTGTTATTTACACTGTGTTTCATACAATCATTCTATTTTACATTGTTTTTATACTTATTTATTTTTTATACTTGTTTATTTTAAAAAGATAAAGCCTTGACACAAACCTTTCCTGATTTTGTTGTTGTTTTTGTTGTGTTCTGTAGAGTCAGATCTGACTAGCACAGCAGGAAATGGCCCCTCTTTCTCCAGAGGAGCATCTGGTGGATTCAGAGAAGCACAGCTTCTTGCCACTAGGGCACCAGAGCTCCCTTTAAACCATACACTACATGCTACACGACCAGAGCTGCTTAACAAAGGCACAAAGAGTAGACAGTGGAGGTTTGCCAGTCAGAAGGAGGAGGATGTGCAGGGGTGCTCAAGACCTAAACCCGATGCTGCAAATGATGGCAGATGTGTTTCTAAGCACGGTCGTCAATTTAGAAAGTGTGCGGCAACGTCTTAATCATTGAATTAGTAACTTAATCACACTTAGTATATGGTGTTTTTTACTACTAAAGGAGAGGGAAAGGACAAAATAGATATAGTAGAACACTGAGTGCTCTGGTGGCCTAGTGACAAGAATCTGTATTGTAATCCCAAAGACATGATGTTTGATTTCGCCAGCTGCTCCAGGGGAGCTCCTGTGCAATTAACTGCCTCTGAAAACCTGTCAGAGGGTCAGTTATGGTTGGTTCCAACTCAGTGGTACACAACAAGAACACTGAGAGTTTAAGTCAAAATTCTTAGGGCAACTTTCGCACAATACATTCATTGGCTTTACTTTTTATGAAGGAAGGAGTTTAAATAATTATAAATATCATTCCCTTCTATATTCATGAATTTATTCATTGTTTCTAGAACTAGTTACAACATAAAGAAGTGGAAAATTTATTTAAAGAAAAAGTATGACCTGAAGAAGTTACCGGAGAAAGGAGAGACATTAACCCACCAGAGCCACTGCTGTTGCTTCTGTTCCAAATGAGAACAACCCTCCGTCAGATTTCTTTATTGGAGGAGCCTGACCTTCTTTCTCCCTCAGAGTGGCTGGTGGATTCAGACTTCCCAACTTTTTTGGTTAGCAGCTCATTAGAGAGATGTTAAGGTATACAAATAAAGCACAATATGAGAAGTGCCTGAGGTTTTCAGATGAGAGAGAAGCCCAAAGCAGCATCTTGGGGAATTCAGATTTCACAAATGGAGAGGGTCTGCAAGCACAGTGGGAGAAAGGTGTCGCATAAATAAATGCATCAGAATGCACAGGGCTTTCTCACAGAATGAGAATTGCTGCAGTCGGGCCAAGTGCAGACTGCTTGGAGAAAGAGAATCATTAAAGAAACATAAACTGAATTTTCTCATAACAGGGAACCTCTTCTCTGAGGATATGCGTTTTTCAAATCC
This sequence comes from Elephantulus edwardii, assembly GCF_000299155.1. NCBI lineage: Eukaryota > Metazoa > Chordata > Mammalia > Macroscelidea > Macroscelididae > Elephantulus > Elephantulus edwardii. The sequence goes on from NW_006400010.1 coordinate 2,270,316, forward strand.
AGATTGATGTCTGTGCTTTCCGGTTAGTGCTGGCTCCATTCTATCTGGCAGGGCTATGGCAGAGGACAGAACCTCTTCTGATTATATCTGCATGCTACTTTTCATTTACTTTAATCCTTGTGAAGGCGCACAGATTGGGCCCAATAGTGTTTTGCCACTGTGACCCCAGATTGAATTTGAGCTGGAAAACCCTTTTTCAAGCACCCAAGATTTGGAGCTACAAGGCTTTGTCCCATCCAAAATTTGGATAGCCTCATTTGGTGAGCCAAAAGCATATAGCTGAACAATCCTGGACTCAGCTCTCACCCACCCAGCATGTGTCTCAGGCAGCTGTTCTCTCCTGACTGTCTTCACATTTTTCTATTTCTCCTGCACTGGGATTAGCCTGACTATGAAGTGTAAACTCTTTTCCCAGCAGGTCAGGGGGATTAAGAGGCCACCTGGTTTATGTTCTCATGGAATTATTGACCTTAGTAGCCCAAAATGGCCTCTGTAGTTAATTTTAAGCCAAGCATGTAGTTAGAAGTCATCACCTAGAATTTAATATGTGTGTTTCCTGGCCTAATGACAAAAGTTCGCTTGGTGCATAAGCCAGTGGATTGGCTATCCAGTGCAGCATGTGTAAAAGGAGTCTTTATGCTCATCTTGTTTCCAAAGGGAAATTGTTTCAGAGATACTTTCCCATAAGGATATTTATGATTTATCTGTATCTTTGTAGCCTGGGTGTTTTTCCCTGTTTCAGCCAGAGATGTGTAAGATGCTGACTAGCTTAGGGGCAGTTCCACAAAATCAAGACTCCTTAGCTGTCATGGCCAGTATTGCTGTGAGGGTGGCCTGTTGGACTGTTAACCACAATGTGTACTGTCCCTCTGTGCCTGTGGCCTCTAGTTCTTTATGGAATGGCCAACATTTAACTAGCAGGTGTAGCCACCCTGCCATATCCTCTGAAGTCACTAGCTGCCACTCCTTTCTTCCTCTTCCTTTTCTGGTTGCTCAATCTTCCTGTCTGTATGCTAAATCCTACTGACCCTGGAGCACCTGTCATCTTTCTTCAGTGGAGCAGTTCATCGGGCTTCTATTCCCTGGTTCTGTCTTCACATGGGCTTCACTGAATGATAGTGTCTTATACCCTAGGAGAACCTCATCCTCCACGCACCCTTTCTTCTCTTTGCACTTGGTCTATCACTTTTTCCTTGCTCTAGCTCTCTACATGCCTTGTGTGTGCACAAGTTTGCAGCCTGTGCTGGTACAGCCGACACCTATGTCTGCCTCTGTCACCTGCACAGTATGATGAGCCCTCCACTCACTCTGCCTCTCAGTGTGTCTGTAGTCAGTCACTAGCTCACAGAAATGCTCACATATGAAAAGCCAATGAGCTGATGACCAAAGGATCCCGCTGACTGGACAATAGAGGCATCACAATTTCAAGCCAAGTTTATTTAGCAGGATTGCCAGAGCCTTGCTGTTTGACAAAGACAAATAGACACAGAAGAGCAAACATTAGAGTTCAAGTTTCTTAGGACAGCAGAGTGAAATAAGAGAAGAAATTGAAAAGGTTGGAAGGCACTTTAAAGATGCCAGAAAGTAATGGTGCAGCCACTGTGGAAGGCGGTATGGTGCCTTCTCAAAAAGTTGCAAATAGAGATACCCAGCAATTCTGATACTGAGAATATACCCCAAAGAGACCATAACTGCCACCCAAGCAGATATATGCACACCCATGTTTATCATGGCTTTGGTCACAGTAGCAAAGAGTTGGAAACAAACTAAGTGCCTGTAACAAATGAATGGAAAGAGAAGCTGTGGTATATTCGCACAATGGAATACTACACTGCATCGAAAAACAAGGAACTCATGCAGTATTATTTTAAATGGGTGACCCTGGAGGACATTGTGCTGGGTGAAGTATCTCAGTCACAAAAGGACAAATACTGCCTTTGTGCCACTGTTGTAAAACAGGACTGACCTCGGGGTAGGGGGGGAGACTGAGAAAGATGGGTTCAATAATGTATACTGCATTGAAACAGATGAGGGAGAGAACTGTTTAGGAGGGATATACGATTAGGTATTTTTGTCATGATGGGAGTCCAGAGCAAAGGCTGCTAGTGGAGTGGACCTGGGAGAGGGTTTGTAAACCAATGAAAGAATTTGTCTTTTACTTTTCCCAGAGGGTGGTGTACTCGGGGGGAGGGTTGGGAGGGGAGAACGGTGCAACAATGAATGAATGGAAATAAAAAAAAAATGCCAGAAAGTAGAAATAGCCAACATGTGCTCCCTCCTTCCCCCACCACTCCCATGTCCCAAGCTCCTTTTGGATCCATAAAACTGGAGGAGATACCTTATTTCCCAGGAGCCATTCTGCCCCTGGCAATACTACTTCCCCTAGAGGGCAGTGTCTGGAATTTGTCCAAGAGCAAAGTGGATTTTTAGGGATCAAAGACTTAATTCACACAAAAAGCAAGGTTTACAGCTGAGCAAAATTAATGTTTTCTTTCCTTTCTATAATTTATTTCTGGTGTGTTAGAAAACCCTGGAGGGAAAATTAATGTGATTTTTTATATTTAATTAAGACTGGCTCCAGTAAAATTGTCGTTATACCCTCCTCATACTTCAAAATTAAAGTGATAACCGTTATGCGTAGAGAAATGTCCTTTAAAGTTCTCACTAATTGAAAAAGAAAAAGGTGTATGCTATCATTTTTGTGTCTCTAAATTGCACTGCTAGTGTAAAGGCACTCAGTTCAAATTCACCAATTGGTCCTCTTGAGACAGATGGGCAAAATCTATGAAACGTTTACTTTGAACCCAGAGAACGTGCCAACAAACAACAGTGCAGGCCATATGTAGGAACATGCTGTTTAATACACCAAACATGACATCAGCACTGAGAAAAGGCATGGCAGTGGTATTAATCCAATGGCTACATGTTACTTAAGTCAGCCCCTCTTCCAGCCTTAGGGCCTATATATCTTCCAGCCAGCTTTCTTCTTTCTTACATGGAGTGTCTGGCAGGAGGAAAAGCCAAAAGAGGCTGTGGAGGAGTTTTTCTCTTATCAACCAAACTCATGTGGAGGGAGACTTACCAGTAGGAGAGATTAGTGACCATTGTGCATACAGGATGACAACTTGAGGCTGAAGGTCAGAATGCTTCCTTTGTCCAGCTCCTGTGAACTGTTCTCGAGAGTAGAGAAGCCCCTCCCGGGTTTTAGCACTAGATGAAAGGTTTACTTTGAACCCAGCAACGGTGCCAGTAAACAACACTGGAGGTTGTGCATAGCAACATGCTATTTAATAGGAATTTATGTATCAGTGAGCTTAGAACAAAAATGGCCTCAGTCCAGGTTGAACCTGAGGATGATGTCAGCCCTGAGAGAGTGCAGGGCAACAATACTTATCCAGTGATTTTTGTGTTACTTAGGCCAGCCCTTCTTCCTGCCTTATGGCCTATATGTATTCCAGCCAGCTTTGTTCCTTCTTTTATTTGATAGCGTGTGCTGCTGATGTAGGTAGGTGGCCTTGAATCTCAGGTCTGGGCTTTAGGGGAGGAAGGGTAATTCATCCCTTCAGACTTTCAAGCCCAAGGGAAAGCTTATATTCCTGTCTTTTAGGTTATGCTGTTGTAATTGTGTACCGTCCAATACTGTTGAGGAACCAACACATAGCTGACCCTCCAGCAGGTTTTCTGAGGCAGTTAATCGCACAGGAGAAGACTGCTGATCCTTCTCCTACAGACTCCAGCCATGTGCCTTTGGGACTGCAGTGCTGATTCTTTGCCTCTAGGCCACCGGAGCTCCCGTGTCTTTTAGTTTATAGGGTTGGGGTGGAAAGGAGGTAATGGGGCGACTTTATGTGTAACAGAGGGAAGACATGAATACCCTGAAAAGAGAAGATTCCTTTTGGGGTAATTTTGGGAGACAGGTTGGTATCTATTTCATCCTTGTAGCAAAAGCATTATCTAAACTGTTTGGTGGCTTACTGTGGTTTCAGCAAGCGTTTTTATGGCTTTTAGTACCACCAGAGTAGCATGAGTAGAACAGGAGGACTATAGTGATGAATGTTACTATCTTTATTAGGATTTTGAAGTCCCCTAGATTAGAGAACCATCTTGCTAAAAGATTTTGTGGGTCACATTCTTTCCACGTTTGGACCGATACATAGGCCACCTTTCTTTTTTAAAAAATTTTATTAGTTTTAATGAACATTTACAGAGATTTTGGGTTTTCATTCATTCATTGTTGCACTGTTTTCTCCATCCTCCTCCCCAGTTCGTTCTTCTTTCCCCCCCC
>NW_006400010.1:2276475-2277721 GCF_000299155.1 Elephantulus edwardii
TTTCCACAGTGGTTGCACCATTTTACACTTCCACCAACAGTGAATAAGGGTTCCAGTTTCTCCACAACCTTGCCAGCATTTATTACTTGCTGTTCTGTTAAATTTTGCTATTTTGACTGGGGTAAGATGATACCTCATAGTTGTTTTAATTTGCATCTCTCTTAGGGCTAGGGATTTTGAGCATTTTTTCATGTGCTTGTTAGCCATCTGAATGTTTGACGTTTTTTCTAGTGCTGTTTTTTCATTATTATCTATGTCAAGATAGCACTTGGAAATACTGAATTTGTCACAGGCCCCATCCTTTTCTACTAATAAGTGGTCTAATGCTAACCTGTTCTGACAGATTGCTGCACACATTTGGTTTTGTTGGTGAGCAGCTGTAGGACTAAGGCAATTTGGTTAATAATTATTTCTAAAACTACTTGTAATCTGATAATTACATTTAGCTTCTATATAGTAGTGCAGTAGCCCATGAACAATTATTGGCCCATGTTAATGGGCCATAGTATTCAATAATTCATTGGAGTGACCATTTATCTCCCATTTCTGGCTCCCTCCTACATGTAAAGACCTTTTATCTTTGTGTAGGTCAACATATACAGAGACTCCTAGTGCATTACCTAACTGTCTGGGGTGTAGAAGGAATCCGGTTTAGTGGTGCCAAGGAAACAAGGACCCTGCCAGATATGAGGCAACCAGCAGTAAGTGTGGATCACATATATCCAAAAGAATCTGTGAGGGAAAATTCATTTTAGGCTAATATTCATAGGGTCGGCACATAGCTTGCTTAGGTTTGGGGTTAAAAACATGGGGATTAGTGATGTTACTACAGTTCCAGGTGTTTATTGTCCAAACACAGTTGAGGTGGATCACGTTAGGAGACTAGCCTCCATGAGAGAGTTTTGGCCACTACTTTGTTGTGGAGGTGATGGCTGTTATGATTTGGTGATAAGAAATTTCACCTATGGCACAATAGGTTTTCTTAGTCTACACTGTTTCTCTTGTTGGATTAATTGTCCAGAGCTGTGATTATCCTTGGGGAGTAAAAGTGAGATTGTAATTTTAGAATAGTACTAAGTAAGGGTGATGTCTATCCCATACCATTGCCATTGTACACTCATATGAGCTCTTCCACAAACCCAGCCAATAGACTCATTGAAAGTGGATGCACCCTGAGAGAGATGCAAATCAAGACAACCATGCGATATCATCTCACTCCAGTAAGACTAGCAAAATTTAACAGAAC
>NW_006400010.1:2278511-2279743 GCF_000299155.1 Elephantulus edwardii
CAACAATGAGTGAATGGAATTCCAAAATCTCTGTAGATGTTCATTGAAATGAAAAATAAACAAACTAAATTTAAAAAAAAAAAGTGGATGCAATACATTGTCCCAGTTCTACAAATAGGTTTCTTTCTCAGTGAGGGAGGGATACATCTGCCTGTAGTTTGGTAAAGAGGGATGGTGGTTTTGGAGATGGGCTGTTTGCTTTATGTAACAATTGCTCTGACAATAATTTTTTCCCAATTTATATCTTCTAACACTTGACTGTTTACTTCTCACTAGCCAGTCTTGGTGAAGAAAAGCCAGTAGTCATCTTTAGTACAAACATATCCATAATGACTGTCAGATACTCACAGATTTCTTACTTTATCATAACTTTTACTGAGTCAGCATACTTTTTTGAGTAGGGGTCCAGAGCAGGACTTTTCTACCTGGGTATGGGAAGTAAAGGGTTATATCAACCTTTTGTTGTAACAGAAAGGCTGATGGCCTTCATAACAATTTAAAGGGGATGTTGTGGATAACAGTGTGGCAGCTAACCCTAAAAAGATTGTGGTGAGGGGAGAAATACTGGCTTTAGGGCCTATCTTGTCTCCTGGGTTCTGGCACTAGATGAAAGGTTTAGTTCGAACCCAAAGAATGTGCCGACAAATACCACTGGAGGATGAGTGTACCAACACACTTACCAAAAATGGCCTCAGCCCAGGTTGAGGCCAAATATGGCATCAGTCCTGAGAAAAGGCAGAGCAGCAGTATTTATTCAATGGGTGTGTTACTTAGGTCAGCCCCTCTTTGGGCCTTAGGGCCTACATGTCTTCTGGACTGCTTACTTCTTTTTTCTGTTACTTGTTGGCATATGCTGCTAATGTAAGTTGCCTTGCACCTCAGGACTGGGATTTAACAGAGAAGGAGTGATTCATCACCTCAGGCCTGAAAGAAAGGTTACAATTTCCTCCTTTGCTATTTACAGTCTCTGAGTTAGATCTGACTTGATGGCAAATAACAAAAACAAAAATTTTAAAATTCATTTCCCAAAATATGTGTGGCAAAGGTCCAAATAGGATTTTGAACAAGTTCATTCTGGTTTGACCCTTTACTGAGAACTTGTATTTTTACCTCAGCCACCACCAACCCCCAAAAAATAAATACCTACAAACCTGCCTGCCAGTTGATTCCAACTCATAGCAACCTCCCACTGAGTTTCTGAGACTATAATTTTATTCTTATTTTTTTCATTG
>NW_006400010.1:2306025-2309125 GCF_000299155.1 Elephantulus edwardii
CTTTCAAGGGCTTGCTCCCGCCAGAAAGCCTGTTACCTTTGAGAGATGCCTGTGAGAAACGCCTGTCCTCAAGCCTCACTTCCGTCCAAGACCACGCCTGTCAGAGGTTTAAATTTCTTTTATTAATATTTTAATACAGTCATTCATAGGCATTTTAATTTATAGCATAAATTGCCATTGATTAATGTAGTTAACTAATGACCTTGCCTAACCCACCGCTCACTATACATCACAACTTTCCCTTCACCCAACTTATCTACTTATTTCTTTTTACTACTCTCTCCCTCCTTTCCCATCCAAGATTGATTCTATTTGTGTGTAAACTTTTCCTTAGCTTTTTACAATCATGATTTTATATACCATAATTTTGTCAGCCATGGCCTCATCTATGCTTTGCAGGTTCTGAGTGCAGAGATATGTCCCTTTAGAATTCTTATTCCAAATCTTTTTACTGACTGTCTTCTGTCACTCAGCATAATTTGTTCTACATACAATCAGGTTGTGCAGTATTTTATGAAATCTTGAGTTTTTTTGATGATGCATAATACTACTCCTAGAATAATGCAGGGTTCAGGTTAGCTGATCACAGGAACCTCATAGGGTCGCTGTGAGTCATACTAGACTCAACAGCACCTAACAACAACATCAATAATACTACTCCATTGTAGGACTGTACCATGGTTTTATTAGTCATGAAAGATTATTTTTTTTAGATATTAATGAAAGTTTATAAAGAACTTGGATTTCCTTTTATTCATTGTTGCACATTTTCCTCGCTGTCTCCCCCCCTCCCCAGCTTTTTCTTTGGAAAAAAGTTCTTTCACCCGTTTCATAGTTGTGTGTGCCCCCACCCCCCCACGACCACTTTACTATGCAACTCTTATTCTGGACTCTTGCATATATTTCTTTTATAAAGTTCTTTCCCTCATCTGTTTCAATGTACATTATTTATTCCCTCTTTTCTTAGTTTTCCCCAAACCCCCATTTCATTCCTGTTTTATAACAGTGGCATTATACAGTATTTGTCTTTTTGTGACTGAGATATTTCACTCAGCAATAATGTCCTCCATGGTCACCCATTTTGTATAATATTTCATGAGTTTTTGTTTTTCAGTGCTGCATATTGTTCCATTTTGTGAATATACACTTGTTTGTTGATGGGCACTTGGGTTGTTTTCAACTCTTTGCTATTGTGACCAAAGCCGCAATAATCATGGATGTGCATAAGTCATGGTATTTTCATTTGTCTCATGTACATGCAAAAGCTGGACAATAATTAAGGAAAATGAAAGAATAACTGATGCATTTCAGTTCAGGTGTTTGTGAAGAATTGTTGAATTTGAATCATGGTATTTGTTAAGAATATAGAATATAGCATTGACTGCCAATAGAACACGCAAAACTATCTTGGAAAAAGTACAGCCAGAATGCTCATTAGAAACAGGAATGGTGGAATTTTCTCTTAAGTACTTTGGACAAGTTATCAAGAGGGACCAGTCCCTGGACAAGACCATCATGCTTGTAGGGAATGAAAAGTAGGAAGTCTCTTAATGAGATGAACTGACATGGTGGCTGCAACAATCAGTTAAAACAGCAATGATTAGGGAACCTTGATGACCTAGTCCCTAGGGAATTATGTTGCTAAATAACTAACTGCACCTCCCTGGAGAAAGAAGTGTGCTTTCCTCCCTTGGAAGTTACAGCCTCAGAAACCTAATGGAAGGGTCAGCTATGAATTCAATCTCAATGACAACGAATGAGCAACTGACAATGAATTAGCGATTCTGTGGATGGCACTAGACCAGGTAGCGGGTTTTTTTCTACACACAGCATCACTCTACCTGAGTAGAGACTTTCTCATGTCTAAAAGGGAGTAGGACCCAATTCAATCTGACACCTAACATTAGCGAAAAAAAAAAAATTAAAAACTAAATTTTTTTCAATTTTTATTTCTTTTACGTAAGGCAAAATTACATCAACAATGATTCTGTGTTTGAAGGTATAGGGTCATAGTTTCATGGGACATCCTAGTTTGTTAGCCTAACAGTATGTTTAGTGCTTCTGTTCACTGCATAGTACCGTAAAAGCACGAGAGTGACCATTCAAGGCACAAAAATTGGCCTCTATTTTCCTCAAGTAAAAGAGGAAGGAGGAAAGTCAGGAATAGGAGGAAATGAAATGCCTGGCTAATTGACTTCAAGAACAACAGCCTCCTTTGCTATGAGAGCAGAAGTGGATGGCTTCCAGCTAACATTAATGAAAATTATGATCAAAGATTCTACAGAAGAATCTTAATCAAAAGGGGAAACGTGTAGAACAGAATTTCAAAATCTCTTGAACTCCAGAGTTTCTGAAGCCATGGAGGATGGAAGAACTCCTGAAACTTGTACTGGGGTAATCTTTATGCCTCAAACAAAAAATATCCCCTGAAGTTTTCTTAAAACTAGACAAACAGTTTAGCTTGATTTTTAAAGAATGCTTGCCTTAAGCTTTGCACTGTTTTAAGAACTATATATCCTGGATCAAATTGACAACTGAAACTCAGAAGATTAGATAGGAAGCTTAGGGGACAGAGTTTATATTAAAGGGGAGGAACAACTTAGAAAAGGACGGCGAGAATGACTGCACAACTTCAAGAATGTAATCAATGTTACTGAATTTTATATGCAGAAACTCTTCAGGTGGTTTATGTTTTGCTGGGTATTTTCTTAATAACTACAAAAATACTTTTTTTCCACTATAAAAGTGATCTTCATTTACTTTTGGATTAGCTAATTAGAATGTACAACTTCTGTTCAACAGGACATGGAAAAGTTACTTTAATGTGACAGCAGCAAAAAAGAATTCTGCAATTGCAAAAGTGCAAAACAGGAATTTATAACTAAGCAGTCCTCAAGTATAGGATTCTAAAATAAATACTACTTCTGAGCAGCTGTTGCCAGTTTTTTTAGGATTAATATAAACATATACACATTTTCTGTTGTGAAAGACAATATTTCATCCTGTTTTCTGAGAAGGTTTTCTTTTTTTTTTTGGCATTTAACCACATACAATTTATTTTGCTTCCCTAAAGACCAATCTAGGAAATCATGATATTTTC
>NW_006400010.1:2313013-2313934 GCF_000299155.1 Elephantulus edwardii
TGCTAGTTACTTTAGACCATGGAGCTTTCTGTGGTATATCTGTAAGAAGGACATCTCTGAGTTTCTCCTGCAGTGCTGGTCTTGTTTTTACAAACCTGAGATGGTTTTCTAACAGTCACCTAGCTCGAGTAACTGAGGTGCTCTGTCATTCCTCAAGGCAGACAGAAAAAAGTTCCATTAACTGCGGCACACAACACACCACATGACACGGGATGTACTGTAGCCTCTGCAAGCACTTCACTGTCATCCTGCTGTCTTTTTAAAAGAGAATCGTGTCCTAAGAGTTTGAGAATTTGGGTGGCCTGTTTCCTTTTTGCTAATCTGACTCCCTTGGATGGCCTAGTTAGTGAACAGGGCACCAGGAATTTGGTCACAAAGCAAGACAAGACTGAAGTAAAGAAAGCCTGTATCTAAAGTACTGTGTTCTTCTTGGAACCACACAGATTATTTCTTTTAAACATAAAACACGTAACCACAAAATGAAGTGTCTAATCAAGCAACACTAGCAAGACGGAGGCAGCTTCTCTTCTTATTAGGTTTATTAGGTTTGGCCCAGTATTCTCGATAAATAGAATACATCATACCAACTGTCATTGCTCCCACCACAAAGCCTTGGGCTGCTACCCACATGTGGACATTTTAGTATTCACCCTGCTCTTCAGTTTGTATAGTCCATATGCCACTATTGCAGCAAACCCCACCATTCCAGTGGGGACAAATGTGTCTCTTTAGCTTTTCAAATGAATTTGGATCCCTGATCTTTAGTATGATAAGAAAGAGAAACATTTGTGTTGGATGACATTGTGATTGGTTGAAGAATCATCCAAGGGCAATCCCACCTTATAAGGTCCCACAGGTTTCTAATATACTTTTGTTGTTGTTGTTGTTATGTGCCATCTAGTCACTTGCAACTCATAGTGA
>NW_006400010.1:2314944-2325187 GCF_000299155.1 Elephantulus edwardii
AGCTTGTTGTGGTCCACACAGTCAAAAGCCTTTGCATAGTCAATGAAGCACAGATAGACATTCTTCTGGTATTCTCTGCTTTCTGCCAAGATCCTTCTAATATTAGCTATAATATCCCTAGTACCACGACCTCTTCTAAATCCAGCTTGCACATCTCGCAGTTCCCTATTGACATATTGTTCCAAACATTTTTGGATCATTTTCAGCAGAATCTTGCTTGCATGTGATATCAATGCTATTGTTCGATAATTTCCACACTCTGTTGGGTCACCTTTCTTTGGAAGGGGAACAAATATCGATCTCTTCAGTTGCCCAGCTGGCTGGCTGTCCTCCAGATTTCCTGGCACAACTTAGGGCAGCGTCTGTTTGTTGCAGTAAATCAACTGGTATGCTGTAAACTCCTGGAGTCTTGTTTTTTGCCAATTCCTTCAGGGCAACTTGAACTTCCTCCTTCTTCACCAAAGGCTCTTGCTCATGTTATTTCATGAAATTCTTCTGTGTCAGCCAATTCCTTTTGATACAATGACTCTGTGTACTCCTTCCATCTTCTCTTGATACTTCCTGGATCATTTAACATTCTACCCAAACTATCCTTAAGTATTGCCACCCATGGCTTGAATTTGTTTTTTAACTCCCTCAGCTTAAGAAACCCTTTTGATTTTCTGACTCCAGCTCAGTGCACATTTCATTATAGTGTCTTCCTTTGTTGTCCCAAGCTGCCTTTTGAAATTTTCTCTTCAGCTCTTTGTTTCTTCCTTTAGCTTTGGCTTCTCGGTATTCTAATGCAATACTCAGAGTCTCATCTGACATCCATCTTGGCCTTTTCTTCTTCTTCAGCCTTTGTAATGATCTTTTGCGTTCTCCATGGACGATCTTCTTGATATCCTCCCAGAGCTCATTTGGTCTACGCTCATTGGTGCTCAAGGCCTCAAACCTGTTCCTGATATGGTTTTGAAATTAGAGTGGGACAGACTTAAGGTCAAATTTTGGTTCCTGTGGATTTGGTGGTCTGTCCCACAATCAGCACCCAGCCTGGTTTTCACTGCTGCTATTAAGCTTCTCCAGCGAGTCTGTCCACAAATGTAATCAATTTGATTCCTATGCATACCATCAGGTGAGATCCATGTGTATAGCCTGCGTTTATGTTTCTTATAAAAGGTATTTGCAATGAATAAATCATTGAATGTGCAGAACTCTATCATTCTATCTTCAGCCTCATTTCTCTCACTGAACCCGTGTTTTCCAGCTACTGATACTTCTTCACTGTTCCCATGTGTTCCAGTCCCTCATTATTATCAATGCATCTTGATTGCATATTTGATCAATTTCTGACTGCAAAAGTTGGTAGAAATCTTCCATCTCCTCCTCTTTGTCTCTAGTTGTTGGTGCATATATTTGAATGATAGTGGTATTCATTAGACTTCCTTGCATGTGTATGGATATTATCCTGTTGCTAACCACAGTGTATTTCAGGATGGATCTAGAAATAACTTTTTAAATTATGAAACTACCCCATTTTTCTCACCTTTTCATCCCTGGCATGTAAATCATATGATCATCTGATTAAAAATGTGCCATGCCAAGCCATCTCATTTCGCCAGTACCTGTTGTTGTTGTTGTTGTTGTTGTTGTTATGTGCCGTCGAGTCGCTTGCGACTCATAGCGACCCTATGCTCCGCTCTGTCCTGTGCCAATCGCACTGTCTCCGACACTCCCATCCCAATTATCCCAGTCACTGAATCAATCCACCTCATAGAGGGTCTTCCTCTCCTGCGCCTAGTATGTCAATATTCATGCGTTCCATTTCTTTCTTAACAATGTCCAATTTCCCTACATTCATGCTTCTCACATTCCACGTTCCAATCACTAGTGTCTCCTTACAGCTGTTCCTCCTTCTCTATGTTTCCATTTCTTAGATCTCAGTCTCAATTGCCATATCTGCTAGTCCAAGTGCTAGTCTAAGTGTGCTCTACTGTACATAGGGTTTTCGAAGGCCTGTCATTTTGGAAGTGGATGGCCAATCCTTCTTCCTAGTCTGTCTCAATTTTTATTTTAAAAATATACAATAGTATCTGACATACAAACATTCTACAGAAAAGAGCAGATGAAAGACATTTACCCAGTTAGAAAAGTCTTTATTCTCATAGGCTACTTGAAAAACTCTAACTTGAACCTTTTATACAAATTTTATGTAATACTCATGGTGCATTAAAAAAAAAACCTCTTTGGATTTAATGGATTTTGCTAAGTACCACAAACTAGATGGCGGGTACACGTGGTCCTTGAAATTCTTCAGCCACTTATTTAGTTATCCTATCAGTTAATTAAAAATTACTAAATTATTATCCATTCAGCTAAAAAAACCCTACAAAAGGTCAAATGCTATTATCATAGCTTTCAGCATATTTACAAATCAAAAGAAAAATTGCAGAAGTTTTAAAATGTTTCCAAAGCTCAGCAAATTGTAGGCCAAGAACATTTTTCATGGGGTAATATGCAAAAACTACATTTTTTTTCTTACCCTTTTTGATAATGCATTTGTCCACTCTGTAATAATACATAATTCCAATAAAATCTTCTGCATCCTACTTGTAGATGTCAACAAAGGTTTCATTTTCCTGGAAAAATAGGCAAAGACTCTCTTTCAGGAAAATAAAAAAAAAACCAACCCAAAAACACCTCCTTGCAAGGATAACCATTATGGCTTGTTTTCTGTTTCAAAGTTCTTAAGCAGAGATGCACATCAGAGTGACAAATCCTCAAAATAATCACTGTCAAAGTCCCAGGCTATATCTAAAAGAGGGAATTTTTAAGGATGAGGTCCAGAGATGTCTATGTTTAGAGACTCCCTGGTCTTCATGAACTCACCGCTATGTCATTTATTCCTACTCGTGACAGCCCTCAATTGGAGTCTGCAAGACTATAAATCGCAATGGGCGCAGAGTCTCTCTTCTTTTTCCTTTGGAGTGACTGGTGGATTAGAACCACTTAACTTTGGTTGCCAGCCCAACACATAATCTGCTATACCACCACGGCCTCTTCAGTAGAATTTATATTTTTGGTCACATGGCAGTCTGAATAATAAAAAAGCCTTTCTGTTACAGAACACCTGGAAAGGCAGTAAAAGCAAGTATCTTTTTATACTATGGTTAAGGTGGTTGTTGTTGTTGTTGTTATGTGCCGTCGAGTCGCCTGCGACTCATACTTAAGGGCCAAAGCAGGTGCTGATAGTTTGCTTTTGGACTTGGGTTTTAACATCTTTTGGAGTTGGTAAACAAGGTTGTGGGCACGCACAGATATAATGAAGAATTAGAACTAAGAACTTTGTAGGACTCCAAAAGTGTGTGTGGGAGCCATCTGTCAGCTAAGGTAGAAAACAAGGGAGTTTATTCTTGCTTGAACTTTGAGTGGGAAAAAATACATCCATGAGAATGAGTTACCGTTGTCCTTAGTGGTGATAATGACACAGTGTAATTAGTGCCTCTGAAATGTATGCTTTTAAAAAAGTTTAAATGGTAAATTTTTGGTATATATATTACTGTGATAAAATGGAAAAATAAAATATAACCTTCATTCTTCCTTAGGTGGTTTGCAGTCTGGATTTCTATTCCTTGTGTGGTTTTGCAGCCCCTAGATCCTAAAAGGTTTCCTAGGCTGGAACCCTTTAGGGATCTCAGTACAAAGCTAGCCCATAGCTTGCTTCCCTCGGGCAGTTACACCCCATCCCTCTCCCCGAAAATTCTCATCGCAGATGGAACCTAGCCTCTGGAGACTGTCTTTTTTAAATGCTGCTTCTCTCTCAGAGAATTTGCTTAATGGGATAAGAGTAAATAGAACAATTTACTTTGAATTTTGAAGTGTTCAGATCTGGGACTCCTCTTCACCTCTTTCTTTGAAATTTGGAGCTGATCCAGATTAGGGGCTGGCCCTTATGAACAAGAGAACACAACACTATCTGGTCCTGTGTCATCCTTGATCCATTCCATGGATCAAACTGCTGTGATTCCTCTGGGTTTTCACGGACTGATTTTCAGAATTAGATCACCAGGCCTTTCTTCCTAGCTCATCTTAGCCAAAATGGGCCACTGAAACCTTTTCAGCATCATAACAAGATGCAAGCCTCCAATGACACAGGAGTGTTGTCTGTGCATGAGAGCCATTAACTGAGAATGAAACTAGGTTTCCTGCTTGAAAGGCAGAGATTCTACCATTGCACTAGTGGTACAAATAGTAAAAACTCTCAGCTGTTACCTCAGAGACTGGAAGGCCACCTGGAGGTACCTTTGGAACAAAGGTTCAGCAATTTCTGAAAACTCAGCCACTGAAAACCCTATGTTGCACTTTTACTTTGATATGCATGGGGTCGCTATGAGTCAGAGTTGACACAGCAATTGCTCCTCAACCTTACTTTAAAGATACTGCTAAGCCAAACAGTCAATACCACCAGGGAACTAAATAACTCAGACACGTGAAGAGCACAAAAGCCTCAAAAGAAAAACAGCAAACCAAGAACCTTAAATAACTATGAAAGGATTTCCTTTTCTGGATTGTTGCTAGGTGTAGTCGACTGTGACTCATAGTGTGACTCAATAAACAACAGATCTGTCCTATCTTGTGCCCTCTTCATAATCTCTGACACCCTTAAGCTCACAGCTGTAGTCATTGTGTCAATCCATCTCTTTGAGCGTCTTCCTCTTTTTCGCTGACCCTCACTTTTTCAAGGATGAACGCCATGCTCTCCAAGAAAGAGCCTCTCCTAGCAACATGCCCAAAGTATGTGAGATAATGTTTTGTCATCTTTACCACCAAGGAGCATTCTGGCTGTACTTTTCTCAAGACATACTTATTTGTTCTTTTGACACTCCATGAGATACTCAGCACTCTTCTTCAGCACCTCAGCTCAAAGGCATCAGTTCTTCTTCTGTCATCCTTAAGTGTAACAAGTGATTGAAAAGACCATGTGGAAAGTTGCAAGAGACTGTCATTTACCCCTCTAAATAAAGTTAGAACTAATTCTGAAGTACTCCTCAGTTTGGAAACTGCTACCCTGGCCCATGACCTTCATAGCAGTAAATGCATGGATCAAAGCACACAGGTTTAGGATGGCAAGAACAGTGATCTCTGGTGACGTTGTTTACATGCTTGAGCTTATATTTTATCTAGCACTGTGAAATCTTGGAGCAGTTTAGTCTATCAGGGTTTAGTTGAGAGAGATTTAAAAAATGAATGCACCGCTGACAGAATGATATATTGCTTTGTGGCTCCCTGGAAGACCAACGATTGTTCCAACAAGCAGTGGTGAAATTTCACCTAATCCCTTGACAAGGAGGTATAACCCCAAATTAAGATTGGTGTGCCAGCAACGCAATACTATTCCAACCAACACTTTATAATAAGAGTCAGCCACGTTTTAACTTAGTGAGCTCCATTTCAATTGCTGATTTTAAAAAAATTAAAACCCCAACAAAAACCAATGGCATTTACCTGTTCAAACCCTTTCATGTAAAAATATTCCATGTGAGAAGGCTTCCTTTAGCCTGTGGGCTTATGGAGATTTTATGGAAACTCAAGTATCACTCAGAAGTAAGGATAGACTAACCCTAGTAAACAGCAGAGTGGACAAGTAAGCATGGGAATTGCCTTTCTATGCAACGTGCTGGGGAGAGGACCACTGTGAGCTCAATAAAGATCCCAAATACCTGCTATCTCAAATCTGTCTGTGAAGAAGAGCAGTTATAACACTCCTTAGAGGACTTCATCTCATATACTTTGGATATATTATTAGGAGAGGCCAGTCCCTGGAGAAGGATATCATACTTGAAAAAGTGGAAGGGATGTCTGTGTATATATCTGTGTCATGTGAGGGAAAGGGAGATGGGGAGGGGGAGGGGAGAAGGAGAGGAAGAGGGAGAGGCAGACACTGACTCTCAAGGAGTTATACTGACACAGTGACTACAACATTGGACTTAAACACAGTAGAGATTATAAGGATGGTGCTGAGTCAGGCAGAGCTTCACCCTGGTATACACAGGATCTCCAGAAGTCAGAATCCACTCACTATACCTGTTAACAACAACTGGGGGACAGAAAACCCCATGGAGTCTCAACCTCACCAGGAACTTTCTGTGAGTTTTACTAAAAGAGGAGTGTCTGTAGACATCACACTATAAGATCCTGGAATAGGAACTATTGTCAGGGACTTCGCCAAACTGCTTAAGAGCAATGATGTCAGTCTGAAGACTAAGTTGTGCCTGATCTAGGCCATGGTCTTTGCACTTACTTGCTATGCATCAGAGAGCTGGACAATGAATTAAGGATTACGGAAGAATAATTGATGCCTTTGTGTGGTTGCCAAAAGAACAACAGAGTGGTCTTTTGAAGCAAAGACAGTGAAACTTCATCTTTCCTGTAGCTAGGCGAGGCTGTTCCTTGTAGAAGGACATCATGCTTGGCAAGACAGAGGGATGGCAAAGGAGAGGAAGACCCCGAATGAGATGGACTGAAATAGTGACTTTGGCAATAGGCTCTAATGTGTCCAAGATTATAAGAATGGCACAGGATAGGGCAGGGTTCAGGCCAGCTCTTCATAAAGTCATTATGAGTCATACTCCACTCAACAACACCTAATAACAACAATGACAACAAAGGAGAGAGAGGTTTTGTCCCTTTCCATTCTCTATTTGGTTCTCCTAACCAGTTTTCTGCTGCCCATGTGTCTCAACCCAGAAAAACAGAATTAGCACTTGTGAAGGAATAACAACTAAAACAAAGTGACAAAGTCCTCACAACAGTTATACTTCTAAATAAAAATGAATCAATAAGTATATTGGTGCATATCTCTTAGTCTCTTGAGGGTTACTGTGGAACAATCAAGAGTGATAGTTAGACAAAGACCAGAGTGAACTTGTTAAGGTAAATGATACTTCAGTAGTCATTCTGCCCTCCCTTCTTGCCTACATGTACATTCTTCATTAATCTATGGTGCACATGGCAAAATGGTCTAGTCCCCACTAATGCAGACCTTAAAACCGAAGCAGTGGCAGAAAGAGGTTTATGCTTGCCAAGTGGTTTCCTAACACAGAGCTCTACTGGAACTCTGTCCTGAAAAGTCAGTAGCACCCTCCTACTGGTCTGATACATTGTCCTCTAGGTCTTCAACCTGAACCCTCTTTGGTAATCATCACAGTTTGTAGAAAAACAAGGGGAAGACCTGCTGAATAAGAGAGATGAATGCTTCAAAGAGCAGCTCAAGAAGTCAAAGCAAACTATTACAATGAAATGTGCAAAGAACTGGAGTTAGAAAACCAAAAGGGAAGAATATACTCAGCATTTCTCAAGTTCAAAGAACTGAATAACAAATTTAAGCCTTGAGTTGCAATACTGAAAGATTCTATAGGCAAAATAACGCTGAAAGCATCATAAGAAGATGGATGGAATACACAGAGAACACAATGTACCAAAAAAGAATTGGTCAACTCTGAACCATTATAGGAAGCAGCATATGATCAAGAACCAACAATACTGAAGGAAGACGTCAAAGCTGCAGTGAAGGCATTGACAAAACTAAGTCCTCAGGAATTGACGGAATACCAATTGAAATGCTTCAACAAACAGATACAGCCCTGGACATGCTCACCCTGGACATGCTCACTAGCCTATGTCAGAAAATCTGGAGAACAGTTATCTGGTCAAAGTGACTAAAAGAGGTCCATATTTGTCCCCATCAAATTGACTAAAAGAGGTCCATATTTGTCCCCATTTCCAAAACAAGTGATCCCATAGAATATGTAAATTGTCAAACAATATCATTAATCATTGGTTTGCTTATAAAATTTGTATACATTGTTTTTAACACCTGATCTTTACAATTTCCTTTACCCAACCCTCCCTCAACCCATCAAATTGTGTGACCCTATGATTTTCTGGAGGCTCATGTATGAAACAGTTGGATTCTGGAAGGTAGTTTCTCTTGTTTTGGTTGAGGGTTGGATGTGGACTATTTGGTGGTTAGTTTTGTTTTTTTATTTTTAATTCACAACTGGGTGTGAGCTGGCTGGATTTGCTGGATTTAGGAAACAATGAGCTGTGGGCTGGAAGTCTCTGGTTTAGAGTCAACCAGGACCCAGTGGGTCGGCCTTGTATTAAAAAGGAGGTTGGGCTCTTGGGCCTGTGCCCTCAGGCATGGTGTTAACTGTTTTTGGAATCAACATTCTTCTAAGTAATACAGCACTGGCCTGTCAATTTGCTGTACTGAAGTAACTTGGGGTTATTGTGATGAGAAACACTGTGCCACTGGTGTGCCAAATGCCATAATGGTTACCCATCATGGACAGTGTTTGGTGGAGTTCCCAGATTGAGACAGGTTTGGAAACAAGAGGGGCATCCACTTCCTAAAGAACATGCCTCTGGAAACTCTATGAACATAGAGAAACAATGATATAAAACAGGATTCAGACCTTTTGTTCACAGGGTCACTATGATTCGTGCTCAACTCGACAGCACTTAACAACAACAACAACATCATTAATATCACATGCAAATAAAATCTTGCTTAAGATTATTAAGAAATGACTGGAACAATACATTGATAGGGAACTGACAAAAATTCAAGCTGAATTCAGAAAAGACGGTGGTGCAAGGGATATCACTACTGTTTTAAGATGGATCTTGGCTGAAAGCAGAGAATAACAGAAAGATGTTTGTGTTTTATTAATTATGCAAACACCTTTGGCTGTGAGAATCAGAACTTTATGGCTAAAACTGAGAAAAATGGGAGTCACAGAACACATAACTGTGTTCATGTGAAACCTATACCTAGACCAAAAAGCACAAATCAGAAAATAACAAAGGAATACTGCATGGTTTAAGATCAGAAAAGTGTGTGTCAGTCAGGGTTGTATCCTTTATCTATATGTATTCAATCTGTATGCAGAGCAAATAATTTGAGAAGTTGGACTAACTATATGAAGAAGAATGTGGTATAAGGATTGGAGGAAGATTCATCAACAACCAGCATTATGCAGGTAGATGGACACAACTTTGCTTGTAGAAAGTGAGTAAGACTTGAAGCACTTGAAGACTCAAAGAATCACACTTCAATACAGATTACAACTCAATATCAAGAAAGCAAAAACCCTCACCAATGGACCACAGGCAACATTATAATAGGTGGAGAAAAGACTGAAGTTGTCAATGATTTCATTTAACTTGGCTTTTCAATTAAAATCCATGGAAGGAGCAGTCAAGAAATAAAAAGATTTATGTGGGGAGGGAAGGTGGACAGTGTCCCAGATGTACCTCCGAAGAGAGAAGATGTGAAGTCAGGTGTGTCTTCCAGGCTCTGATGTCTCCTCCTCATGGGGCGAGATAATTTTATGAAGCGACATGGCACTGAGAAGATCTCTGCCTTGGGAAATTGGGAGAAGTAACATCCATAAAGGTAAGAGCAAGGAAGGCTTGTTCCAGACACAATACCTGACCCTCCAGTGGCGTTTTCAGAGGCTGTAAATGATCCAGCGTGCCAGTTACTACAGTCTCTTTCCTCCTGCAAACAGACACCCTGCAGTCTTGGGACAGGAACAGCGACTAGGAGAATAGTTAAACAACGAAGAACATTGGTGGATAATAGAGAACGGACAAAGGGGAAGGGCACAGTAAAAAAGAAATTCAGGTGAGTGTGTTTCTGTAAGAAATAAATTGATATACTTTACTGGACAACACGCACAGAATCTACAGAAGATGCTGCTCTTCAAGGGTTTGGAGAAGACATCATCATCTTGGCAACAGGTATCACTGCAGCCTTTAAATCCTTTAGGGCAGGTGAATAAGAAACCACATTTGATTGAAGCCTGGTGAAGGGTGGCTAGGAGACAGAGTTCCGAGGCTGGCAGGAGCAAATGGACCCAGGAGCCCAGCATGCTGACACAATGCTTCTTCAGTGGGAAGGGAGAAGACAGAAAACTGACTGTGGTTGTTTTTTTTCTTAACTTCTTGTAGATGTCCTAGCTGTTTTCCCAAAACCTTGAATTGTGAAACTATTTAATTTCCTGAAAGTAATAATTCAAAGTTTCCTTTAAAAGTTACCACTACAAAACAACTATGATATATCATCTCACCCCAGTCAGAATAGAAAAATTTAACAGAACAACAAGCGACAAATGCTGGTGAGGTTGTGGAGAAACTGGAACCCTTATTCACTGTTGGTGGGAGTGTAAAATGGTGCAACCACTGTGGAAGGTGTTAT
>NW_006400010.1:2325593-2330296 GCF_000299155.1 Elephantulus edwardii
AAGTCTACTAATTTAGAAAACTATATTGGTTTTTAAAAAATTTCATTTTATTGTTTTTTGTGTGTGCCATCAAATCAGATCTGGCTGGTACAGGAGGAGACTGCCCCACCTTCTCCAGCAGAGGATCTGGTGGATTTGAACTGCATACCTCTGGGATTGCAGTGTAGTTTCTTGCCACTAGGGTACCAGAGCTCCCTTGGATTGGTTGGTTTTTTTTTTTAAATCTGTAGCTAGATAGTCCAGCAGCTGTCATGAATTCCATACACTAAAAAGTATAATCTTAAAAAGATTTTCCTCATTTTGTCATATTTGTCCTATTATCTCACTTACACAATTCATGTATGTTTGCACAGATTATTTTAAGCTCTGTTTTATTTCATTTTATTATTTTGTGTGTGTGTACTGTCAAATCAGATCTGACTGGTAGAGGAGATTGCCTCTCTTTCTCCAGCAGAGCATATGCTGGATTTGAACGGTGTACCTCTGGGATTGCAGTGCAGCTTCTTGCCACTAGGCCACCAGAGCTCCCTAAACTCTGTTTTTTATTTTGTTTTCTTTCGTTTTGGTTTTTTTTTTTTTACTTTTTTTAAATTTTATTTTGTTAATTTTAATGAACATTTACAGAGATTTGGAATTTCCATTCATTCATTGTTGCACGTTTCTCCCTGACACCCCCCCATCCCCAGTTTGCTCTCTCTTTGAAAAGCAAAAGAAAAATTCTTTCATTGGTATGCAATCCCCCTGCACTCCCCCCACCACCCCGAGTACGTGCTACTATGCAACCTTAATTCTGGACTCTTGTGATAACCATAATACCCTATCATATATCGCTTTTAAATTGTTCTCTCTCTCGTCTGTTTCAATGCAGTATACATAATTTATCCAGTTTTAATCAGACTTAACCCAACCCTGATGTCAGTCCCATTCTACAACAGTGGCACCATGCAGTATTTGTCCTTTTGTGACTGAGATATTTCACTCAGCATAATGTCCTCCAAGCTCACCCATTTTGAATAATATTGCATGAGTTCCTTGTTTTTCAATGCAGCGTAGTATTCCATTGTGTGAATATACCACAGTTTCTCTATCCATTAGTTTGTTGATAGCCACTTGGGTTGTTTCCAACTCCTTGCTATTGTGAACAAAGCTGCAATAAACATGGGTGTGCAAAAACTGTTTTGTTTTTGGTTGTTTTTCTCTTAAAAAGAAATAAAAATAGGTGTTGCACTGGGGAAAGCTGCTGTCATGGACCTCTCCGCAGTGCTAAAAAGCAGTTATGTCAGTTTAAAGACTAAGGTGTGCCTGATCCAAGTTATAATATTTTCAACTGCTTCCTATGCATCTGAAAGTTGGACAATGATTAAAGGTAACAGAAGAATTATTGATACCTTTGAATTATGGTGTTGGATAAAAGTACTGAATACCTACCTCATTGACTGCCAAAAGAATTAACAGATCTACCTTGGAGGAAGTGCAACCAGGGTGTTCCTTAGAGTCAAAGATGGTTTTGTTAAATTTCCTCTCACATACTTTGGGCCTGTCATCAGTAATCATTTCTTAAAAAGATATCATGCTGGGGAAAGTGCCTCCACAAAGAAAACTACAGAACATTTCTTCAAGACACAATAAAAGACCTAAAGAAATGGAAGAAGATGGAAACAGTACCAGAGTCACTGTATCAGAAGGAATTGGATGACACAGAAGAATTTCATGAAATAACATATAAGTAAGAGCCTGTGGTGGTGAAGGAGTAAGTTCAAGTTGCTGTGAAAGAATTGGCAAAAAAACAAGGCTCCAGGAATTGACGGCATACCAAATGACATACTTCAACAAAGAGACGCTGCCCTGCATGTGCTCACTATGCCAAGAAATCTGGAGGACAGCCAGCTGGCCAACTGACTGGAAAAGATCAGTATTTGTTCCCATTCCAAAGAAAGGTGACATAACAGAGTGCTGAAATTATAGAACAATAAATATCATTAATATCACATGCAAGCAAGATTCTGCTGAAAATTATTCAAAACGACTGGAGCAACATGTCAACAGAGAACTGAAAAATGTGCAGGCTGGATTTAGAAGAGGTCGTGGTATTAGGGATATTATACCTAATGTTAGATGGATCTTGGCACAAAGCAGAAAGTGACTCTGAAAAGGCTTTTGACTTTGTGGATCACAACAAGCTGTGGCTGACTCTGAGAAGAATGGGAATCCCAGAACATTTGATTGAACTAATGTGAAACCTATACTTGGACCAAGAGGGAGTTGTCAGAACAGAGCAAGGAGACACTGCATGGTTCAAAATCAGGAAGGGTGTATGCCAGTGATGTATTTTGTCTCCATACCTTTTCAAACTGTGTGCAGACCAAATCATCCAAGATGCTGGGCTGTATGAGGAGGAATGTGGCATCAGGATTGGTGGAAGAATCATCAACAATCTGTGTTAGGCAGATGACACAACCCTGCTTGCTGAAACTGAGGAAGACCTGAAGCGCATGCTGCAGAAGGTCAAGGACTGCAGCCTACAATAAGGATTGAAGCTCAACATTAAGAAAACAAAGAATCTCATCACTGGGCCAATTGGCAGCATCAGTATGGATGGTGAAAAGATTGAGATAGTTAACAGTTTTAGTTTACTTGGCTCCAAAATCAACACTCTTGGTACCAGCAGCCAGGAAATCAAGAGACGAATTGCATTGGAAAAGTCAGCTGTGAGGGACCTCTTAAGAGTACTGAAGAGCACTGACGTCAGGCTGGAGACTAAAGTGCACCTGATCTGGGCTATAGTCTTCACAATTGTGTGCTATGCATTGGAGAGTTGGACAGTGAATAGGGATGACTGAATTGGTGTCTTTGAGCTGTGGTGCTGGAGAAGAGTTGAATATACCATGGACTGCTAGGAGAACAAACAGGTTTGTCCTGGAGAAGGTGAAGCTGGGCTGCTCCTTGGAATCAAGGATTCTGAAGCTTCATCTAACATACTGGGCATTTTGCAAGGAGGAAATGGTCCTTGGAAAGGGACATCATGTTTGGGAGAGTGGAGGGACGGCGCAGGAGAGGAAGACCCTTGATGAGATGGATCGATTCTGTGACTGGGGTGGTGGGATTAAGTGTGTCGGAGACAGTGACGTTGGCACAGGATAGAGCAGACTTTAGGGCTTTTTTACATAGGGTTGCTATGAGTTGCAAGCGACTTGATGCCATACAACAACAACAACAGCAATTCATGGATAGGAAGATTCAATATTGTAAAAATGACAATCCTACCAAAAGTGATCTATATATTCAATGCAATCCCAATACAGAAAACAAATTCATCTTTCAGGGAGATTGAAAGGGAAATTGTCAAGTTTATTTGAAGAGGGAAGAGACCTCGAATAAGCAAAACACTTCTGAGAAATAAAAATGAAGTGGGAGGTATAGCACTCCCTGACCTCAAAACCTACTACACAGCAGTAGTAATCAAAACAGCACAGTACTGGTATAATGACAGACACATAGTACAGTGGATCAGAACTGATTACCCAGAAAACAGATCCAGCCATGTATGGTCAACTGATCTTCAACAAAGAAATAAAACCTATCAAATGAGGAAATGACCACCTCTTCAACAAATGCTGCTGGCCTGAAACAGGATCCACATCTCACACCAGACACAAAAATCGCCTCACGGTGGATAAGAGACTTGGGAGTAAAGCCCAAACACATAAAGTTCATAAGAGACAAACTGGGAACAAGCTTAGACGCTCTAAACTATGGTATAAAGAGACTGCCAAATACAACCAGAAATATACGTTCTAAACAGGATAAAACAGATGAATGGGACCCTCTAAAGAATAAATCCTGCTCCACTCTGACTTGCATGAGTTTAGAGACTATGTATTTTACCATGCTGTCCCCAGTGCCTAACAGAACCTCGGCTGTCAGGTTGCTTCCAATTCATAGTGACCCTCTCCATCAGGTCTCTGGGCTATAAATCGTGATCTGGCTGCTCACCTTTGGATTACCAACCCAGCATGCTATACACTATGCCACTAGGGCTGCTCAGCAACATAACATAAACACACTGCTTTTAAGTCAGTTCTGAATCGTGGCAACCATCCACTGGCTGTAAATCTTAATGGAAGGAGATTGCCCATCTTTCTACAGAAGAGTGGCTAGTGGATTTGAACCACTGATCTTTCAGTTAGTAGCCTTATACGTTATGCTACGCCACCAGAAATCGTAATGCAATGCCCTGAATATAGGAAGGGCTTGTTTTGTTTTAATATCCATGAAAGTTTACATTAGTCAGAACAAGTAACAGAGAACATAATTTGACTTCAGAAATCTGCTCAGAGTAATTTATTTTGAAAAGTCTAGTATATAGACTGGAAGAGATCTATATTTGTTCCTATCCCAAAGAAAGGTGACCCAACAGAATGTGGAAACTACAGAACAATCTCACTGATTTCACATCCACACAAGATTTTACAGAAGATTATCCAAAAACAACTGGTACAGCACATCAGCAGAGAACTACCAGAAGTCTAGGCTGGGTTTAGAAGGGGTCGTGGTACTAGGGATATTGTAGCTGATGTTAGATGGATCTTAGCTGAAACAGAGAATACCAGAGTAATGTCTATCTGTGTTTCATTGACTATGCAAAGGCATTTGACTGTTTGGATCATAACACACTGTGGCTGACTCTGAGAAGAATGGGAATC
>NW_006400010.1:2330406-2341538 GCF_000299155.1 Elephantulus edwardii
CCAGGCCTTTCTTCCTAGCTCATCTTAGCCAAAATGGGCCACTGAAACCTTTTCAGCATCATAACAAGATGCAAGCCTCCAATGACACAGGAGTGTTGTCTGTGCATGAGAGCCATTAACTGAGAATGAAACTAGGTTTCCTGCTTGAAAGGCAGAGATTCTACCATTGCACTAGTGGTACAAATAGTAAAAACTCTCAGCTGTTACCTCAGAGACTGGAAGGCCACCTGGAGGTACCTTTGGAACAAAGGTTCAGCAATTTCTGAAAACTCAGCCACTGAAAACCCTATGTTGCACTTTTACTTTGATATGCATGGGGTCGCTATGAGTCAGAGTTGACACAGCAATTGCTCCTCAACCTTACTTTAAAGATACTGCTAAGCCAAACAGTCAATACCACCAGGGAACTAAATAACTCAGACACGTGAAGAGCACAAAAGCCTCAAAAGAAAAACAGCAAACCAAGAACCTTAAATAACTATGAAAGGATTTCCTTTTCTGGATTGTTGCTAGGTGTAGTCGACTGTGACTCATAGTGTGACTCAATAAACAACAGATCTGTCCTATCTTGTGCCCTCTTCATAATCTCTGACACCCTTAAGCTCACAGCTGTAGTCATTGTGTCAATCCATCTCTTTGAGCGTCTTCCTCTTTTTCGCTGACCCTCACTTTTTCAAGGATGAACGCCATGCTCTCCAAGAAAGAGCCTCTCCTAGCAACATGCCCAAAGTATGTGAGATAATGTTTTGTCATCTTTACCACCAAGGAGCATTCTGGCTGTACTTTTCTCAAGACATACTTATTTGTTCTTTTGACACTCCATGAGATACTCAGCACTCTTCTTCAGCACCTCAGCTCAAAGGCATCAGTTCTTCTTCTGTCATCCTTAAGTGTAACAAGTGATTGAAAAGACCATGTGGAAAGTTGCAAGAGACTGTCATTTACCCCTCTAAATAAAGTTAGAACTAATTCTGAAGTACTCCTCAGTTTGGAAACTGCTACCCTGGCCCATGACCTTCATAGCAGTAAATGCATGGATCAAAGCACACAGGTTTAGGATGGCAAGAACAGTGATCTCTGGTGACGTTGTTTACATGCTTGAGCTTATATTTTATCTAGCACTGTGAAATCTTGGAGCAGTTTAGTCTATCAGGGTTTAGTTGAGAGAGATTTAAAAAATGAATGCACCGCTGACAGAATGATATATTGCTTTGTGGCTCCCTGGAAGACCAACGATTGTTCCAACAAGCAGTGGTGAAATTTCACCTAATCCCTTGACAAGGAGGTATAACCCCAAATTAAGATTGGTGTGCCAGCAACGCAATACTATTCCAACCAACACTTTATAATAAGAGTCAGCCACGTTTTAACTTAGTGAGCTCCATTTCAATTGCTGATTTTAAAAAAATTAAAACCCCAACAAAAACCAATGGCATTTACCTGTTCAAACCCTTTCATGTAAAAATATTCCATGTGAGAAGGCTTCCTTTAGCCTGTGGGCTTATGGAGATTTTATGGAAACTCAAGTATCACTCAGAAGTAAGGATAGACTAACCCTAGTAAACAGCAGAGTGGACAAGTAAGCATGGGAATTGCCTTTCTATGCAACGTGCTGGGGAGAGGACCACTGTGAGCTCAATAAAGATCCCAAATACCTGCTATCTCAAATCTGTCTGTGAAGAAGAGCAGTTATAACACTCCTTAGAGGACTTCATCTCATATACTTTGGATATATTATTAGGAGAGGCCAGTCCCTGGAGAAGGATATCATACTTGAAAAAGTGGAAGGGATGTCTGTGTATATATCTGTGTCATGTGAGGGAAAGGGAGATGGGGAGGGGGAGGGGAGAAGGAGAGGAAGAGGGAGAGGCAGACACTGACTCTCAAGGAGTTATACTGACACAGTGACTACAACATTGGACTTAAACACAGTAGAGATTATAAGGATGGTGCTGAGTCAGGCAGAGCTTCACCCTGGTATACACAGGATCTCCAGAAGTCAGAATCCACTCACTATACCTGTTAACAACAACTGGGGGACAGAAAACCCCATGGAGTCTCAACCTCACCAGGAACTTTCTGTGAGTTTTACTAAAAGAGGAGTGTCTGTAGACATCACACTATAAGATCCTGGAATAGGAACTATTGTCAGGGACTTCGCCAAACTGCTTAAGAGCAATGATGTCAGTCTGAAGACTAAGTTGTGCCTGATCTAGGCCATGGTCTTTGCACTTACTTGCTATGCATCAGAGAGCTGGACAATGAATTAAGGATTACGGAAGAATAATTGATGCCTTTGTGTGGTTGCCAAAAGAACAACAGAGTGGTCTTTTGAAGCAAAGACAGTGAAACTTCATCTTTCCTGTAGCTAGGCGAGGCTGTTCCTTGTAGAAGGACATCATGCTTGGCAAGACAGAGGGATGGCAAAGGAGAGGAAGACCCCGAATGAGATGGACTGAAATAGTGACTTTGGCAATAGGCTCTAATGTGTCCAAGATTATAAGAATGGCACAGGATAGGGCAGGGTTCAGGCCAGCTCTTCATAAAGTCATTATGAGTCATACTCCACTCAACAACACCTAATAACAACAATGACAACAAAGGAGAGAGAGGTTTTGTCCCTTTCCATTCTCTATTTGGTTCTCCTAACCAGTTTTCTGCTGCCCATGTGTCTCAACCCAGAAAAACAGAATTAGCACTTGTGAAGGAATAACAACTAAAACAAAGTGACAAAGTCCTCACAACAGTTATACTTCTAAATAAAAATGAATCAATAAGTATATTGGTGCATATCTCTTAGTCTCTTGAGGGTTACTGTGGAACAATCAAGAGTGATAGTTAGACAAAGACCAGAGTGAACTTGTTAAGGTAAATGATACTTCAGTAGTCATTCTGCCCTCCCTTCTTGCCTACATGTACATTCTTCATTAATCTATGGTGCACATGGCAAAATGGTCTAGTCCCCACTAATGCAGACCTTAAAACCGAAGCAGTGGCAGAAAGAGGTTTATGCTTGCCAAGTGGTTTCCTAACACAGAGCTCTACTGGAACTCTGTCCTGAAAAGTCAGTAGCACCCTCCTACTGGTCTGATACATTGTCCTCTAGGTCTTCAACCTGAACCCTCTTTGGTAATCATCACAGTTTGTAGAAAAACAAGGGGAAGACCTGCTGAATAAGAGAGATGAATGCTTCAAAGAGCAGCTCAAGAAGTCAAAGCAAACTATTACAATGAAATGTGCAAAGAACTGGAGTTAGAAAACCAAAAGGGAAGAATATACTCAGCATTTCTCAAGTTCAAAGAACTGAATAACAAATTTAAGCCTTGAGTTGCAATACTGAAAGATTCTATAGGCAAAATAACGCTGAAAGCATCATAAGAAGATGGATGGAATACACAGAGAACACAATGTACCAAAAAAGAATTGGTCAACTCTGAACCATTATAGGAAGCAGCATATGATCAAGAACCAACAATACTGAAGGAAGACGTCAAAGCTGCAGTGAAGGCATTGACAAAACTAAGTCCTCAGGAATTGACGGAATACCAATTGAAATGCTTCAACAAACAGATACAGCCCTGGACATGCTCACCCTGGACATGCTCACTAGCCTATGTCAGAAAATCTGGAGAACAGTTATCTGGTCAAAGTGACTAAAAGAGGTCCATATTTGTCCCCATCAAATTGACTAAAAGAGGTCCATATTTGTCCCCATTTCCAAAACAAGTGATCCCATAGAATATGTAAATTGTCAAACAATATCATTAATCATTGGTTTGCTTATAAAATTTGTATACATTGTTTTTAACACCTGATCTTTACAATTTCCTTTACCCAACCCTCCCTCAACCCATCAAATTGTGTGACCCTATGATTTTCTGGAGGCTCATGTATGAAACAGTTGGATTCTGGAAGGTAGTTTCTCTTGTCTTGGTGCTGTGCAGGAGGGGAAGGCCCTCTATGAGGTGGATTGATTCAGTGACTGGGATAATTGGGATGGGAGTGTCGGAGACAGTGGGATTGGCACAGGACAGAGCAGAGTTTAGGGCTGTTGTACACAGGGTCGCTATGAGTCGCAAGCAACTCGACGGCACATAACAACAACAACAACAACACCAGTATATAGACTTGTCCAGAGAGTCACGGCAAGTAAAAACATACACAACAGCTTTTTCAGTTTTTTTTTCAGGGTCCTTTCTGATTCTCTCCTTTTCCCTGCCTCCCATTCCATAACTCTTTTTTTTTTTTTACTTTTGTCATCCACATGCTACAATGCAAAGCAGCGACAGGTGACCCTTACAGTCTAAAGAGAGGCTTCAACCTGTGGCTATAATAAAAAACAACTGAGTTGATGATGTTCACAAATTCAAAGGCTGCAAGCAGAATACTTATCAGTTATTAGGACTGAGGGGCTGTCAGGGGGCTAAGGCACCTACCCCAGGAGGGATTGCTGCGACCTACCCTCCTAAGCTGAGGAGGGAGGGCCAAGATGTCACCTTGTGAGACTCAGAGCTCCAAGTTATTTGTTTACAGCCAGAAGACTGGTTTTTAATGGATGCGTTTCACAGTAAAGCACCCCAGATGTTACATGCTAATTTTCACTTTTTGAGTGTGTCAATTTATTTGATTCTGGCTTGAGGGCTGACAGAGTTTTTAGTCACACCTGACTAGCTGTAATGCATGAAAATATGAACAAATTCTCTAGAATTTGAGGAAGATAAATTCATTCAAGACAGGAACCTGTCCTAGGCTACGGTAAAAGGCAGACAAGGAGGCTGATGAAGGATTTGAAAGTTATTGGCTGGTCGGTGAGGTGAGCTAGTAGGATGGGTTTGTAGGGGTTTGTTGTTAATTGTTGAGGTGGGCTGGGAGGGTGGGTTTGTAGGGCGTTGTTGTTACTGTTATCTGCTGTCAAGTCACCTGCAACTCATAGCGACCCTATGTATAACAAACAGCTCTGAATCCTGCTCTATCCTGAGGCATCTAATACTGAGGCATCTCATCCAGAGTCTTCCTCTCCTGCACTGTCCTTCCACCCTCCCAAGCATGTTGGCCCTCTGCAAGGACTTGTACTTCTTTTAAAAAAATTTTTATTTTATTAATTTTAATGAACATTTACAGAGATTTTGGATTTTCATTCATTCATTGTTGCACTTTTTTGGACTTGTCCCTCTTTGCAACATGCCCAAAGTACATCAGACGGAGCTTCAGAATCCTTGCCTCCAAGGAGCGGCTTGGATTCACCCTCTCCAGAGGGTAGGGGGGTAAACAGGGGGTAATAATGGAAGAGAGCCAAATCTTCTAGGGGCCCAACATATGGATTTGTTTACTTCAAAAGGCAACTGCCAGCTAGGCCCAGGTTCTTGTATCTCATTTCACATTTTGACGACAGAGTCATAGTTGTGTTCTGATGCTGAGAAAATGGATCCAAGTTGTATAAGGCTTAGAAATGTCTGCAATGATAATATGCTAGATTTAAGGACATGAGATTTTATACTTAGATTCTCATTTAAGAAAAACCATCTTGCTTTATTCAAACAATCAGTCTTTTATTAGGCTGAATTGATTTGCTCTGGAGGCTTAAACCATTTGGACTCCTTTCAGGCAAATCTTTTCTAGGAGTGGGGTTCTGAAATTGAAAGAGAAACATAAGCCAGCATAATAGCATATTTAATGAATTGCACGAATGCCTTGGAAAATCCCAGCCCAGCCAAGCATTAGAACAGAAATCACCACTAGAGGTGCCAAATGGCTTCCATTTCCCTCAAAGGCTCAACTCACCCAAGGTTTTGATCCCTTTTAAAACCTGGTCTGATTTCTTTGTCTAAGTTAAGGGTATGATTGACAACACTGAATTTGTTTTTTCTTATTTAGGATCAGGAATGCCACTGGGAAGTGTGTGTGTGTGTATGAACGTGTGAGAGACACACACACTGAGAGAGAAAGGGAGGCAGAATGCTAAGACTTTGACATCCTAGTCTTTGACATCCAAAGCTCTAGACTGCATTGTTTTAGTGGAAAATAACCATGCTAGGTGTTTGATAACAATGTGGTTGTTGATTGCCTTCAAGCAGGACTCATAGCGACACTATGAACAAAAGATTTGAAGCCCCTCTGCAACTATTTGTACATTTATCAAAGTTCATAGAGTTTCTGGAAGCATGTTATTTAGGAAGTGAATGCCACTCCTGCTTCCAATGGGTGTTGAATATTGAAGTGATTCTCAAATCTTAAGGTCTATAGACAATTTACAGAAAACTTCACGCCTATCAAGTCTTCCGTTTCCCCCACTTTGCAGATAAATCTCCTTTATTATGTGCCTACAGCATAAACATCTTAAAGCAGGACAACAAACTTGTCCTGGAGCCTGAAAACAAAGCTGATTGTCTTCGTCTACATTTCTATGCTAAATTCTAACCCTTTTTTTCTAACACCTAACGTGTACAGCACTTTTCTAGTTATGTGCATATCCTGGTATGCACGCACACATGGGGCTGTCACTCTAAGAAGCCAAGAAACCAAAATGCACGGATACCCTTTGTTCTTTATCATCTTGATGTAAATGGCACTTCAATAGTATAACTTTGTGTAACTCTTTCTGTAAAATGTAGCCTCCCAAAATTTCCAGATTAGCTGGCTATGCTGGTGTTCTGATTATAACTGTTTTGTCCCTCTCACCTTTTTCCTTTTCTACAGCATGCCTGAATAAACCACCTTTTCTTGATTTATAGTAACTCTAAAGTAGTCTTTTTATCCCCCCTGCAGCAAAAATGAAGTAAGTCGTCGGCAGGTCTTTCTTTTGTTTTGAATGGAAAATGGAAAATAATATTTGTGGTGCTCATTTTAAATTATTTTCTAAATTTTAAAAGAAATAGGTTGCCTGAATCATCATTTCTGTATGTGTGATTTGATTTTTTTGTTATTTTTGTTTGTTAATTTTATATTGTTTGCATATAAAATTCATATATACTGTGTTTCATTTTAAAAAAAATAGGTTACATTATGTTAAAAAAGGTACCATCTGTACAGGCTATTATTAAGAAGACACTAACAGGACTGTATAGAGGCTTTTTCAGCATTACTGTGCCAGTATGTATCCAGTCTGTGGGCAAGATCACCATTAGAAATGGGTATTGTATTTGAAAGCCATTAGACTTCTAGGTGATGCAAGCATCTAAGAGAGGCTAATCATACTCCTAGAGGCAAATGTAGTAACATTTTTTGTTTTGTTTTTCTAATTGTTTAAACTGAATTTTCTACCAATGTTTAAAATTAATTGGATGTTAGCTTGAGATGGTTAAAGGCTGTATGGAGAGTTTATTTTAATGGTTTTGCTGTAAAAAGTGTTTCACACTCTGCTGAGATGTTGCTGAAAAGCATGGTGCTGGTAACAGTTCAACACTCCGTGGCTGCTCATTCTTGCCTACTTTTACTCTCCCTCTGAAGCAGGTTAGCATTGAAGGTGGTATGGAAGAGCCTGCATGCGTGTTCAATTCTTTGTTTCTTCTCCTGTCCTCTCCCTCTGGGCGCCCTCAACGCCCCACTCCTTCCCTTCTTTGCTCGCTCAACCTCTTTCTTTCAGTATGTGTAACTTGAAGCTAATTTGTACTACTGGATATCTGACTGGAGCCACAGATACAGAATCTGTATTGTTCTTACTGAAACACAGCATGGAATTAACATTAAACTTAAATAAAACAAACCTAAATTAAAAAAAAAAGACTGATTACTTTCTGGATGTTTGAGAGTTTTCAGTACTTTTTTTTTATTAACTATTTACTCATGAAATACAAAAATGAATACATATTTACAACGCGGCTTTTTGAAGAAACAAATCCCAAAGTGGCCTGGATTGCAGAAGGTACCATGAAACCTTTTCTACTTTCTACTTTCCTAGGTTTTTCTCAAGGCTGTGTTGGTAGACATGCTGTCTTATTAACCTGTGGATAGGAGTATTTTCTGCAAACTAAAGGGCTTGGTCTGTTCTTGAACAACTGGGTGTGATTCTACCAATTTAATCTGTAAATTCAGATGCTTTCATTTGGGGGCCCACAATGTGGGAGGAACCCCACAGGGTTTTTAGGTCTGTGAAATCATACCGCTTGGGTGGGAATCCACCATTTAGTTCAAAATTCGAAGTATGTAACAAGAGAGCTTGCTTGCCCTTTTTAGGTGGTATGCAGTAGTGTCGACCAAGTTAGAAGAAAATTCTGTTTTCAGAAAGCGCTAAGGAGCAGCTGAGGCTTGTGACCTGAAGGAATCTGAGAGAGTGTGCTCCGTTTGGAATCATTCTTTTTCTTTTTCTCATTTCTTCCTCTCCACTTCAAGTATAAAGATGAGGAATAGCCAACTAAGGAGAGAGATTCTCTAAAGTGGCCAAAATGAGGACATTGTGACTTGTTGTTATGTGCCATCGAGTCACCTGCGACTCATAGAGACCCTATGTACAACAGCTCTGAAGCCCGCCCTGAAGCCAGTCTCATTGACTCTGACACACCAACCCCCATCACCCCAGTCACTGCGTCAATCCATCTCATCTGGGGTCTCCCTCTTCTGCGCTGTCCCTCCACCCTTCTGAGCATGATGTCCTTCTCCAAGGACCTGTCCCTCATGGCCTCTTGCCAGACTAAATTTTTTAAGAAGCAATCTGGAAGCGGAAAGGGTGGAATAAGTAAAAATCAGCCGGAAGCTTTTTACAATTGATATTTTGAGTCCTCAAGATCACAACAGATGAAGTCCTTTTGCTACTATGCAAGAGAGTATCTAAGAAGATTTTAGTACTGCACAAGGAGAAGAAAACTTCTTTAAAATCTCCTGGGTGTAACAAAACCAGGAAAACCCAGAGAGGAATGCTCAGATGGAAAATCCAGGTTCTGTTGACACTGGTTTGACCTCTGCTTCTTTTCTAAATGAAATTTTATTTCCTCCTAGTGATTTGCCTACAGCTGACTCTCAGAAAACATTAGTACCTCTGATAGTCCGCCACCCAAATTACAGGAGGGTCAAGCAGAAGTTACCATAAGTCTGGTGTCCAAGGCTGAATTAAACGTTAGTGTGAAGGATTTTATAGATCTTTCTGAGAAACCGCAGAAATTTTTACGTGAGTTTACAGTTCTGACTAGCACTTCGGAGCCTGGTCCATCACACTTACATCACATCTGTTGCACATGCTGCTGAGCTCAGGCGAAGCAGCTAGGTGGATGGCAAAGGCCACCCAGACACCCGGATCCAACTGGAGTAACAGAAAAAGAGCTACGAGATGAGATCTAGTGCTTAGACAGGGAATTAATGAATGTCATTGTAAAGGTTTCCCCTAAAAAAGTCGATAGGGCAAAGGTGCAAGCCTGTAAAAAGGGAAAACTCTATGTACATGACGAGATTCTCAAAAGTGTCTGAAGAACATTCAGAACAAAAAAGCTGTTACTGAAGATTACTGGCCTGTGTTAAACTCTATGCTATTATGAGGCTTGTTGCTAGAACTAGAATTGTTAGTAAAAAGATAGAATTTAAGTTGGGAAAATATGCATCCATCTGAATTGGCTTTAGTAGGTTACAAATCAGCTCAGACAGAAGAAAGAAACATGAGTTCAAAATGAAAGAACTTAAAAAGAAGTTATTAACTCTACAGCTGCAGGAAATGCTAAAACAAAGTTAACAAGAGTAGTGTGGTAAGACAAGTGCTGGCCCTGTGTAATGGGCCTACAAATGAGAATATCTCTAGAAAGAAGGAAACACATATTTTTTTTTAAATTATTTTATTATATTTTTGCGTGTGTACCGTCAAATTGGATCTGACTGATACAGGAGGAAATTGTCCCTCCTTCCCCGGCAAAGCATCTGGTGGATTCGAACCATGTGCCTCTAGGATTCAGGGCAGCTTCTTGCCGCTAAGGCCACCAGAGCTCCCCAACACTTTTTTTTTTTTTTTTTTTAAAATGTGTGTGTGCGCGCGCACACACACACACACACACACTGTTAAATCAGATCTGATTGGTAGAGGAGGAGAATGTCCCTCCTTCTCCAGCAGGGCATCTGGTGGATTTGAACTGCACACCTCTGGTATTGCAGAGTAGCTTCTTGCCACTAGGCCACCAGAGCTCACCAGTGGTCATTTTTAACAAGACAGCTTACAGCTCAAATAAAAATCTCCAAGGCCTTCATGAGTTGCTTCCAATAGCCACAAGAGTCGCTCCAGCCCAATTTAAGTATTTAAAATTATGCCTTAAGCTCTTATCTTCATTCAGATGAACAGCATAGAAATGCTCATAGTGTTTTCATCCAGAAACCATGGAGATTATCAGAATCCTTTAGCTGCACCAAATAGCAGTTACTTTCCACATCTAAAGACAGAAGCAGCTTAGCTGGGAGAAAACACTACTGATGAAGTTTTTCCCCCCTTTCATTATTTTCTGTGTGTGTACCGTCAAATCACGTCTGACTTATACAGGAGGAGATTGCTCCTCCTTCTCCAGCAGAGCATCTGGTGGATTTGAACCGTGTGCCTCTGGGATTGCAGTGCAACTTCTTGCCGCTAGGCCACCAGAGCTCCCTTTGATGAAGTTTTAAGTTGTGAACTAGAACTGCTTGTTTAGCTTGACAGTAGTGGTTATTCTAAAAGCTACTTTGACTCAATATCTATCCACCAGCAAGTTGATTTTTAGGAATCCATCTTGTTGGCTGCAGCCAATATTCAAATACAGGTGGTTAAATCTTTCAGGTGTATCTACTATTTTCTTTCGTAATGAAAAAGGGGGTCTGTCTGTTTTGACCTAAAAGGATAGCCCTTAATATCTGGAGAAGATCTCCTGAAGTGTATTTCACATAGTTTTTCTTTAGATTCATATGTAAGTGGATCTTGTTTAAAGCCTTTGCCTCATGTAACTTCAGCACAAGACAAGGCAAAAGTCCCTCTACTGTTTGTAAAGAAGTGCCTGGAGCGGAGGTAGTTAAATACAGAGCGAGTAAAGGCCTCTTTGATGAGTTTTCTGATTTTGTTAAGGGTCAAATAATAGAACTGTCAGTCCAAGAGGATTCCTAGGCAACATGTAAAGACTTCTGTTTAAGCTTACTAACCTATTTGCAATTTTGAACCGTGCAGTGTTTCCTTGCTCTGTCCAAGTACAGGTTTTGCA
>NW_006400010.1:2342423-2343218 GCF_000299155.1 Elephantulus edwardii
GCATAACGCAGATTGTTGATAAATTGTCCACCAATCTTGACCCCACCTTTCTCCTCATAGAGCCCAGCCTCCAAGTCACTGGGTAGAACCCCTTAAATCCAGATTTCAATGCAAAGATGGTCACTGATGTGAAGATGCATTTCAATGTAAAATAACCATGCATGCTGCCTGGCAACAACAGCTGTTGAACACTACGGATTCTGAAATATTTTCATCTGCAGTCAATTCACAGAAACCTTGATGCCTTCAATTCTTCACCATCCCACCCTCCCCTCATCCTGTAATCCCGTTAATTCTTGAGTTTCATCCATCCAGCTCCTAAAAACAAAGCTGTGGCCTGCTTCGTTTACATTTCTATGCCCTGTCCATGAGGCCTAGGGGGATTCCTTTGAATCTCTGTCCCCTTTTTTCTAACTCTTGCTGTGCATGTCGCCTTTCTATGTTATGAGAATATCCTCATATGTGATAAAATGCAGACATGAGGATGCCACTATAAGAAGCCAAGAAACCAAAATGCATGGACAACCCCTGTTCTTTATTACCTTGATGTAAAAGGAACTTCAATAGTGTAACTTTGTATAAATCATCCTGTAAAATATAACCTTTGGAGTTTCAAGTTTAGCTGCCTATGCTGGTGCTTCCATTCCCCCACTCTTGTATCAATCTTTTTCCTTTTCTACAGCATGCCTGAATAAACTGCTTTTTCTTGTTTTTTAATAACTTGAGTTGCAACTGGCTTTCCTCCCCTACAACAATAGTAAGACTGTTGTTTGTTGTTGTTATGTGCTGTCAAGT
>NW_006400010.1:2343318-2349849 GCF_000299155.1 Elephantulus edwardii
AGAGCAGGGTTTAGAGCTGTTGTGCATAGGGTCGCTATGAGTCGGAAACGACTCGATGGCACATAACAACAACAACAACAACAACAAACCTTCACTCAAGTGATGCTGTTGTTGTTGTTGTTATGTGCCATTGAGTCATTCCCGGCTCATAGCGACTCTATGTACAAGAGCCCTAAACGCCGTTCTATTCTGTGCCAACCTCACTGTCTCAAAAACATTCCCATCACTCCAGTCACAGAATCGATCCATCCCATCGAGGGTCTTCCTCTCCTGCGCCGTCCCTCCACTCTACCAAACATGTTGTCCCTCTCCAAGGACCAGTCTCTCCTTGCAACATGCCCAAAGTATGTCAGACGGAGCTTCAGAATCCTTGCCTCCAAGGAGCACTCCTGCTTCACCCTCTCCAGCATAAACCTGTTTATTCTCCTAGCATTCAACACTCTTCTCCAGCTCCACAACTCAAAGGCATCAATTTTCTTTCTATCATCCCTATTCACTATCCAACTCTCCGACGCTTAGCAAAGACTATAGCCTGGATCAGGCGCACCTTAGTCTCCAGCCTGACGTTGTTGCTTTTCAGTATTCTTGAGAGGTCCCTCAAGTGATTAAAAAAAAAAATACCATGACTTGGGTCCGGTGCACCTTAATTCTCAATATGATATCTTATCTCTCTCTCTCTCTCTTTTTTAAATATACAAAGACATTTAATGGTGTTTTGTTTAAAAGGCTGTATAGTGAACATTTTTTTATTTTAATGAAAGTTTACAGAGACTTTGAATTTCCATTCATTCGTAGTTGCACACTTTCCTCCTGCCCACCCCTCCCACCCAGTTTGCTTTTCTCTTTGAAAAGCAAAAATAAAATTCTTTCTTTGTTATACAATCCCCCACCCCTGCCCCCAGTTCACTCCACTATTCAGCTTTCGTTCTGGACTCTTGTCATGACAATAATACCTAATCATATATTCCTCCTAAATAGTTCTCTCCCTCATCTGTTTCAACACAGTATACATAATTTATCCTATCATTCTCAGTCTTCCCCTAATCCCCATGTCAGTCCTGCTTTACAACAGTGGCATTATGCTTTTTGTGACTGAGATATTTCACTCAGCTTAATGTCCTCCAGGGTCATCCGTTTTGTATAGTATTTCATGAGTTCCTTGTTTTTCAGTGCAGCATAGTACTCCATTGTGTGAATATACCACAGCTTCTCTATCCATTCATCCATGGGCACTTGGGTTGTTTCCAACTCTCTTTGTCAACAAAGCAACAATAAACATGGTGTGTGCATATATACGCTTGGGTGGAAGTTCTGGTTTCTTTGGAGTATATTCCCAGTAGTGGAGTTGCTGGGTCAAATGGTATTTCTATTTTTAATTTTTTGAGAAAGCTCCATATAACCTTCCATTAAAGTGGTTGTACCATTTTACACTCCCACCAACAGTGAGTAAGGGTTCCAGTTTCTCCACAGCCTCGCCAGCATTTGTTGTTTGTTGCTCTGTTAAATTTTGCTGTTCTTACTGGGGTGAGAAGATATATCATAGTTGTTTTGATTTGAACATTTATTTCTTCATGTGTTTCTTGGCCATCTGAATGTCTTCTTTGGTGAAGTGTCTGTTCATGTCCTGTGCCTGTTTTTCTTTTGAGTTGTTTACCTTTATCTTGTGATTGTGGATATCTTTCCTTTTAAACACTTTTTAAAAGTCCTTTACAGCAGATTTATCCAATATGGATCTTTACCAGACAGACTGATGTCTTAGTCACTTTTAGATATGAGGGTCTCTCATTTTTTTTTAGTATCATTACCTCCCAGAGTCTGTCTTGACCACCTAGGGTGGACTGAGTTTTATCTCTCATAAATATATAGAAGTCCTAGCCTGTAGACAAAACCTTGTTTGGAAATAGTCTTCAGTGATACTATCAGTTAAGAGGAAGTTAACTGAAATAGTATGGGCCCTAAATCCACTCTGAATTATGTCCTTTCCAAAGAGGATAAAAAGAGGGAAAATAACTATGTGAAGATGCATCTACAAGTCAAGCAGTGCCTGCAGTTGGGTGTGATAAGAGAGGATCTTCCCTTAGCCCAGTCAATACATAAGCTCAGATTTCTAGTTTCCAAAAATGGCAAAACAGTATAATTCTTAATTTATGAGATACTATTATAGCACTCTTATCATGCTTGGGACATTGGAGGGTCAGAGAAGAAGAAAACCCAGTTACTGCAGCAAGGAGCTTGAGCATGGTGGA
Source organism: Elephantulus edwardii (assembly GCF_000299155.1). NCBI lineage: Eukaryota > Metazoa > Chordata > Mammalia > Macroscelidea > Macroscelididae > Elephantulus > Elephantulus edwardii. The sequence continues at coordinate 2,345,565 of NW_006400010.1, forward strand.
GATTGTGGGGATGGAACAGGACAGGGTAAGGGTTAGATGTGAGATGGAACAGAAGAGCAAACACTGCAGCCTTCAATGTGGATTGCATCTCAATATCCAGAAAAATAAAAATTCTTATAGTGCACAATAAGGTACAGTGCCAAGAGGACGGGGGGTGGGGGGATGAGGAGTGTAATTGCGCAACAAATGAATGAATGAAAATCTAACTTTTCTGTAAATTTTTTTAAAGCACAATTAATATTAAATATTTTCTTTAAATGAAAGTTAAAAATCTCACCACTGGACCAACAGGCAACATCATAGTAGATGAAGAAAAGATTGAAACTGTCGATGACTTCCTCTTACATGGATCCACAATCAACAGTCCTGGCACCAGCAGTCAGGAGATTAGGAGACATATTGCACTGGGAAAGTCTTCAGTCAGGGACATCTCCAAATTACTGAAGAGCAGTGAGATTTGTTTGAGGACTAAGTCTTTTCAGTCACTTGCTATGCATCTGAAAGCTGAGCAATGAATAACAGAGAAAAAAATGATGCCTTTGAACTGCGGTGTTGCAGGAAAGTAGTGAAGATCCCCTGGACTGCCAGAACAAACATGTATGTCTTGAAGTAGGTGCAGCCTAACTGTTCCTTGGAGGCAAGGATGGCAAAACTTCATCTTGCGTGTGTTGGGCATGTTGCTAGGACATCATGCTCCCAGAAGGTGGAGGGACAGTGAAGGAGAGGAAGACCATCAACCAGTTGGACTGACACAGCAATGGGCTCAAGTGTGTCAGAGACTGTGAAGTTGGCATAGCATAGGAAAGGGTTCAGATCTTTTGTTCATGGGGTTGCTATGAGTAGTACTCAATTTGATGACACCTAACAACAATTTTTATCCCACTCTCCAACCCTTCCTATCCATGGTAATGAGCTAGCTGGTGGGGGGGGGAACATTATTATATAGCTGAGTGTAAACTTTTTCTTAGTTTTTTTACAGCAGTGATCTTATATTTGTCTTTTTATGACTGTTTTCTTTCCGTTAACATAGTGTCCTCTAGATGCATCCATGTTGTGCAGTGTTTTGTGAATTCTTTTTTGTTTTTTGTTGTTGCATAATACTCCATTGTGTGAGTATATCATAGTTTCTTTATCTGTTTACCTAATGATGAGCATTTGGGTTGTTTCCATCTCTTTGCTATTGTAAATAATACTGTATAGAACATAGGTGTGTATACATCTGTTCATACCACAACTTTTCTTTCTTGTCTTTTTTTTTTTTTTTCTCAGAGATAATGCATTTATAAACACAGAAATGGTTACAACAAAGATGGCTGTGATGAACTTTTCTTTCTTTTCTATATAGGCCTAATAATGAGATTGTTGGATCAAATAGTATTTATGTTCTCCACTTTGAAAGGAAGAGCCAAACTGCTTTATACCGTGATTGTACCATTTTACTTTCCCACAAACAGTGTTAACAAAGTTGCAATCTCTCTCCATTCTCATCATAATTTGTATGGAACTGTGCTATTGCTGCTGGAAGGAGCTCTTGTGGTCCAGTGGGGAAGGAGTTACACTGCTTATTTACATAAATATTTTAACCACAACAGAAACGGTGGCCTTTGGATTAAAAGCAGAACTCTCTATGGACTCTGCTACTAGAGCTCCCTTAAAAACCAATAAGCTCCTTTTTCTTGGACTTATTTGCTAAGAAGCTCTGTCTGCCTAGTCTCTAGGAAGTTGGGCTGTTAACCCAAAGGTCCTGCTTCTCTGGAAGTTTGAATCTACCAGCAGCACCCCAGAGAAAGATGAGCAGTCTCCTCCTGTGTGATTTATAGTCTCTGAAAATCTGCTGGTGGGTCAGTTATGAGTCAGTTCCAACTGAACGTCAATGACTTTTGAGTTTCTTTGTAATAGCTATTAGTCTGTTCCTTGGGAGAAAGATGTACCATCTTCTCCTCTGCAATTTATAGCCTCTGAAAACCCTTTTGAGGGTCAGTTATGGGTTGGTTCTGATTTGATGGTACACAACAACTACAACATAACTGCCCCCAGTATTCTATGTGGTATGTTTTTGCTGGAGATTGTAAAGGTAAAGAAGGGAGATGGTCTCTGGATAATGGTTCAAGAGCAAATTTGCAGTTTCTTAAAATGCAAATATTGGCAACATATTGGCAACACATCTCAATTTTTAAAACCACTGGTCACGGACACAGAACAGAGGTAATCAATAGCACTTTCCAGGTGTCATTCCACAATGCTAAATTTACAGTGTTTATTTTTTTCTCAGCCTACGGTCTGAAAGAATCTGAGACTCTGTAGATATATTTTCAAACATCAATAAAAAATGTATCCCTTTAAACTTAGTGTACAGGGACTTTCATCCTCAGCAATATGGAATATTAGCCATAATTTTTAAAAATAAACAGCAAGCGGAAAACCTTTCCTGACACGAGAATACCTAAAATAATGGATAAAATACTGAAACAAACTTTGCGTTTGTTTTTTGTTTAATGCATAGGTAAGACAGCAGAAAGTAAGAGAAATACTCAGAGGTTTAAAATAGTCAATATAGGACAAAGCAGCCTCAGTTCAGAGAGTTGGCTTCCCTCACCTCATCTGCTGCTTCTTAGTGGCCCAGAGCACCTGTTTTAGTAGGAGGACATCAGGTCTGGCAAAGTGGATTATGAGTAAAAAAGATCCTCAATGAGCTGGATTGACTCAGTGATTACAACAGGGGCTCAAGCATAGCAACTATTGGGAGGATGGTGTAGGACCGGGTAGTGTTAGTGCATGGGTTGCTATAGTCAAAACCAATTCTATAAAGTCTAGAAATTTGGAAGATTCATCAGTTGCTGAATTAGAACAAGTAATCAGTCTTAGAGCCTGACCTTAAAGAAATTTGCCTCTCCTGGTCTTGACTATAGCCTCTGCTGAAATTTTATTACAAACTGGATTCCAGTAACCTATAAATCTTGGTAGATGCTATTATGCCTAGTTCTTTCCTGTTATCTTTTTAAAAATCTGAAAAATCAACATGAGCAATTTTTCAGGTGGAAATCACCCAATTCTGTTTTTCTCTGCCAGTTTGCCATCCTCTGGGAGTACAGCTAAGAGTTTACACTTACTTTGCTCTACCAGCTATTTTAATGTGATGACTGTGTGGCCAGGTGGGGGTGGGGTGGAGGGGGAACCTGATTGGCCAGATCCAGCCAAAACCGTGGGAAGGAATGGACTTTGCTGGGAGGGGAAAGGGGGAAGGGAGACAAAGAGGGAGGAGTAAGAGAGAGAAAAGAGTTCGAAGGCGGGAGGGAAGACGAGAAACAACAACGGTGATCCAGTCGAGTGCAGAAATTAATCTCACGCAAAAATATCACATCTTGCTAAATACTTTTCAAATATAGCTGAGGCATTACATTAACAAGGAACTGCCAGAAATTCAAACTGAATTCCAAAGATACCATGTTCTTGTTATTGTGTGCTGGCCATTCCTTGTTCAAGTATTTCTCTACCCATTTTTTTAATTACCTTAAGCAAAATTTCACTTGTGTGTGATATAAACTTTGTTGTTGTTGTTGTTGTTGTGTGCCTTTGAGTTGCTCGCAACTCTTAGTGACCCTATGTATAACAGCACTGAACCTTGCTCTATCTTGAACCAATTTCATTGTCTCCAACACACCTACCCCCATTAACTCAGTCAGTCCATCTCATTCAGGGGTTTCCTCTTTCTCTGTCCCTCCGTAGAAGGAGGAATATCTTTGCTGTTATCAGATATATCTTGACTGAAAACACAGACTATTAGGAAAAATGTCTACTTCTGTTTTATTGATTATACAAAGGCTTTGTGGATCATAATAAATAAACAGCCCAAATGTCCATCAACAAACAACTGAATTGAGAAATTGTGGTACATTCACATGATGGAATGCTATGTTTTACTCAGGAACAATAATTTTTTTAAACATTTATTTGTTAAATGAAGCATGTGGTTGTGTGCCATCAAGTTGGAAATGACCCATAGCTGACCCTCCAGTGGGATTTCAGAGGCAATAATCACACAGGAGGAAACTGAAATAGCAGCAGGTGGGCTCGATCTACATGCCTTTGGGATTGCAGTGTAGATTCTAAACCACTAGGCCACCAGAACTCCACCAGGAACAATGATTTTTAAAAACACTATATATAATTCTAGAGATGTGCAATTCAAATCTACCAGATGCTCTGCTGGAGGAGGGACAATCTCCTCCTGTACCAGTCAGATGCAATTTGACAGTACACACACACAGCCAAAAAGATAGATAGA
>NW_006400010.1:2349949-2351918 GCF_000299155.1 Elephantulus edwardii
GAGACAGTGCGATTGGCACAGGACAGAGCGGAGTTTAGGTCTGTTGTACATAGGGTCGCTATGAGTCGGAGGCGACTCGACGGCACATAACAACAACAACAACAAAATATATACTCTCTCCCATCCTTTGTATTGTGACCCTTCATCTGATTATTGAAAAAGCTGAGAAATTTCCCAATGAAACTCTCTGTAATTTGCTTGAACTTAATAATACACTTGTAGATATACCCTTTGCTCATTTTCTCAATCCTACAAGAGCGATCCTCTTTAAGATTGAGTGGGAATTGTGCCCCTAGCATGAAAGGGGAGTCCCAGTAAGAAACGAACATATTTCGCAACACACATTTCCAAAGTTCCAGAGAGAAGCTCTGGAAGGAGAATTTCATAGATGCATTTTCTGCTGACTATGTTCAGTAAACATCTTTCTGATGTTCTCTGCTTTCAGTCAAGATCTATCTGATGTCAGCAGTATATTCCTTGTTCTATGTCCTCTTCTGAGTCCAGCTTCTATTTCTGGCAGTTCTCTGTTGAGGAATTGCCTTCCATTTTTATTCTCAGCATGATTTTACGTGGCTGTGATATTAATGATATTGTTGAATAATTTCTGTATTTGGTTGGATCACCCTTTTTGCGGATGGGCACAAATATGGTCTGAATTTGAGATGAGCTGCAAGAACATGATCCTAGCTGCTATCTGCCTTTTTAAGTAGATAAATCCATATCCTGGGGCCCTAAAATATTTAGGTTTCTTACATCATTCCTCCTTCTTGCCCCCAATACACACATCCTCCTAGGAAACCTGATCCACCACATAATTATTTCCAAATCTTTAATCAACCAAACTTTTTGACGTAGAGTGAACATATTCAAGGTTACATCTGTTTGTTTAAACACTTCAACTACTATATGATCAATTTCAAGGGCGTTATTTTTCACCAAAGCCTCTGTTTGCACTTCTTTAGTATCATTTGTTCTTCATCATGTGCAGCCTCTTGAAATGGTTGCACACTGATTTTTGGTACAATGATTCTGTGCATTCCTTCTCTTCATAAAAATTTTTTATGTGTAGGTACAGCCCTTCTTTTGATGCTTTATTCCACTCAATATATGGCTCATAAAATCCTTTGGTATTGCAACCAGGAAATCAAAAGATGAATTTCACTAGCAAAATCTGCTGTCAGGGTCCTCACTAGATTACTTAAAAGCATTGATGTCAATTTGGAGACTAAGGTGCACCTGATTGAGGCCATGGTCTACACAATGACTTGCTATGCATCAGAGAGCTGGACAATGACTAGAGCTGATAGAAAGAGAATTGATGCCTTTGAGTTGTGGTGCTAGAGGAGAGTACTGAATATACCATGGACTGCTGGGAGAGAAAAAAAAACAAAACAGTTTTGTCCTGGAGAAGGTGAGACCAGTCTGCTCCTCGGAGGCAAGGATTCTCAAGCTTCATCTGACATCCTATGGGCATACTGCAAGGAGGGACCAGTCCTTGAAGAGGGACATCATGCTTGGGAGTGTGAAGGGAAGCTCAAGAGAGGAAAATTCTGGATGAAATGGATTGACTAAGTGACTAGGGTAATGGAGTAGGTGTGTCGGAGAAGATTTGGTTGGCAAAGGATAGAGCAAGGTTCAGAGCTGTTGTACATAGGGTCATTATGAGTCACAGGCAACTAAATGGCCCTTAATAACAACAACAACAACTGCAATTCAAGGCTTAAATTTATTTTGCAGTTCTTTCAGCTTGAGAAATTCTTCTCTGTCTAACTCCAGGTCTTTACACACATTTCATTATAATCACTTTGACTTCTCAAATGCCCTTTGAAATCTTCTGTTCATCTCTGTTGAGTATTTCTTCTCTTTCTTTTTGGTCTCTTTATTTATGTTCTAGTGAAAGATTCAGAACATTTTTTACATCATTCTAGTCTTGTCTATAATTCTTGCCTTTTTTTTTTTCAAAGTCTCT
>NW_006400010.1:2352430-2353864 GCF_000299155.1 Elephantulus edwardii
TGTTCTTGAGATGATCAAGAAAATTCAGAGAGTGGAGGATAGACTCAAGATCACTTCTTGGCTTTCATGGACTTATTTTCACTTTCTTTATCTTCAACTTGAACTTGATGGAAACTGACAGTATTTTTCACAGTCAACTGTTGGCTTTGTTTGATTGCTGGTAGAGAATGTCTTCACAGATGCAGCATGTCATTCTGCTTCTAAAAGGAGCACCGCATTAGGAACCCTATGGACAAGTTCTTTTCTGCACATGTGGAGCCAGCAGGAATTGGAATCAACTCCATGGCAACTAACAGCCATGTGAGTATGGCTCAATCTTCCTAAATATTATGGTCTCCTCTCCCACAACCAGTGGCTGTAACTGTAAAAACAAGTCACTCAGGCCACATTCTGCCAAACACCCATGTCCTTAGAGCAAAGAGTCACAAACCAGGTCTCCTGTTCTTGTGAGCTGAGTGAGCATCCTCCTCTCAGTTTGTCATGCATTCACACAGGCATTTGACCCCAAATGCTTAGTCTCAGGCGGACTGAACAATATTCTGAAGATATGTGAGCAAGCATTTTCATCAGTTCAAGCACTCTCTCCTTTGTGAAGGGAGCCATGTGGATTCAATCCACCACAGATGCATAGCACCAGAACACATCACCAGAGTTCCCAAAAGGCAGTTCAATTCCACCAGCAACTCTAAGGGAAAAAGACTGAGTAGTCTCTTCCCAATAAGCTACACAGCCTGGGAAAACTGAAATGTGGGTCCTGACTCAAGGACAGTGAGTTAAGTTTTTCTCTCCCTCTGCCTATCCCTATAAGGACTATTATAAGCTGCATTCATGGAAACAGAAATTTTAAAAAGCCAATAAAATTCCTGCCATGCAGTGAGCAAATTAGTAAGCTGAATTCCAAGTATTTCCTTGTGATTACAGAGCCTGGCACTCTGCAAGTCTCATGTCAGCTTTGCCAGCTGTTCCCCCATGGCTCTACCCCAGGGCCACTTGAGAGACTGCAAGGCTGGAGGAAGAAAGGGCTGCACTTATCTGTTAGCATCAGCCCAGCTACTGGACTCCTCTTTGACATCAGAAGTTGGTGCCACTTTCCAGGTTGCTTTTAGCACTCCTGGAATCAAACTGCAAGGTATTCTCATGGCGTAGTATGTTAAAGGATGGAAAGTATTCTCTCATGAAGTATTCCAGCTTGGAAACCTAGTGGAAACCAAACTCTTCCTTCTCTCCCCAGGGTAAGTGGCTGCTCTCAGCGTTTGCTTTTCCTTCTCAACTTTTTAGCCTCCAACATCTGTCTTCTTAAATCTCTAGCTTAAATTTTCTCAGTTAAAATATTATTTTTGATGCTCAAAATCCCTAGCCCTAAGAGAGATGCAAATTAAAACAACTATGAGATATCATTTCACCCCAGTCAAAATAGCAAAATTTAACAGAACA
>NW_006400010.1:2353964-2355561 GCF_000299155.1 Elephantulus edwardii
TATATATATATAAAAGTTAAACCAAAAAAGAAACACTATATAATGTGGGAGAGACTAGAGATCATTATGCTGAGTGAATTAACTCAGACACATAAGAACAAATGCTACATATGACCATTATTTTTTTTTTCTTCTTCTGAAGCTTTATTTTTTAAATAATTTTAATGAGCATTTACAGAGATTTTGGATTTCCATTCATTCTTTGCTGCACTTCTCTCCCCACCCAGCCCCCCTCCCCAGTTCGCTCCTCTCTTTGAAAAGTAAAAGAAAAACTCCCTCCCTGGTACACAATCCCCCCCACCCTTCCCACTGCCCCAAGTACACTCCACTATGCAACCTTAATTGTGGACTCTTGTGATAACCATAAGACCTTATCATACATCCCTTTTAAATTATTCACTCCCTCATCTGTTTCAGTGCAGTATACACAATTTATCTAGTTTTTCTCAGTCTTACCCCAACCCTGATATCAGTTCCATTTTACAACAGTGGCACCACGCAGTATTTGTTCTTTTGCGACTAAGATATTTCACTCAGCGTAATGTCCTCCAGGGTCACCCATTTTGAATAATATTGCATGAGTTCCTTGTTTTTCAATGCAGCATAGTATTACATTATGTGAATATACCACAGCTTCTCTATCCATTCTTTTGTTGATGGGCACCTGTGTTGTTTCCAACTCCTTGCTATTGTGAACAGAGCCACAATAAACATGGCTGTGCATATATCTGCTTGAATGTCAGTTATGGTCTCTTTGGGATATATTCCCAGTAGTGGAATTGCTGGGTGAAATGGTATCTCTATTTGCAACTTTTTGAGAAAGTGCCACACCACCTTCCACAGTGGTTGCACCATTTTACACTCCCACCAACTGTGAATAAGGGTTCCAGTTTCTCCACAACCTTGCCAGCATTTGTTGCTTGCTGTTCTGTTAATTTTTGCTATTCTGAGTAGGGTGAGGTGATATCTCACAGTTGTTTTGATTTGCAACTCTCTTAGAGCTAGGGATTTTGTGCGTGTTGGCTATCTGAATGTCTTCTTTGGTGAAGTGTCTGTTCATATCCTGTGCCCATTTTTCAATTGGATTATTTACCTTTATCTTGTTGTGGTGCTCAAGTATTTTATAAATTCTAGATATAAGTCCCTTATCTGACATGACATATGACCATTGTTGTAAAAACAAACAGATAAGCAGTGAGATCTGTATGGATATCCAAAGAGGGAAGGGGGAGTTGGGGAGGGGGGAAATCACAGAATGGCAGAATTTGGTGGGTGGAGGGAGGGGGCAGGAAACAAACCCACAAAACAGAAACCGCTTAAGTGAATGAAACTCAATGTAAAGAAAGTATTGTATGCAAACCAATAAAATAACTAAAAGAACACTACTGGCTAGCTTTGGTGGCCTAGTGGCAAGAAGCTGTACTGCAATCCTAGAGGTGAGAAGTTCGAATCCACCAGATGCTCTACCAGAGAAGGAGGGACAATTTCCTCCTGTACCAGTCATAGATGGTATACCAATTGACATATTTCAGTTAACAGATGCTGCCCTGGACGTGCTCACCAAGTTGTGCCAAGAAATCTGGAGAATGACCACTTG
>NW_006400010.1:2356801-2363213 GCF_000299155.1 Elephantulus edwardii
GGATTGATTCAGTGACTGGGATAATTGGGATGGGAGTGTCAGAGACAGTGCGATTGGCACAGGACAGAGCGGAGTTTAGGGCTGTTGTACATAGCGTCGCATATAACAACAACAACAACCAGTCAGATCTCATTTGACGGTACACAAACAAAAAAAAATATGAAAGTTTAAAATTTTTTTAAAAAGGACACTACCAAGCTTCCTGTTGTTGTTCTAGTTGTTATGTGCCATTAAGTCTAAGTAGGACTCATAGTCTGACCCTGTGAACAGAAGACCTGAACGCTATTCCAGCCTGTGCCATCCTCACACTTCCTGACACACACAGGAGCTCATAGTAGCAGTCACCTTGTCAGTTCACCTGGTTGAGGATCTTCCTCTCCTTCTCCAACCAAGCTTAGTGCACACGGAAGTAGCAAGATTTAATAAGAGTGTCCCTCCCATTCCCAGGAGAATGAGATCTTTGTAAAACTTTTTCTTTGTGGTTTGACTAAGTTTACAAAACAAACTGGATTTCTTTTCTGTTTTTTTTATTTTAATGAAAGTTTGCAGAGGCTTTGCATTTCCATTCATTCCTTGTTGCACACTTTTTTCCTCCCTGCCCACCCCGCCCCCCAGTTCGCTTTTCTCTTTGAATAGTATTAAAAAAAATTTGTTTCATTGTTACATAACTCCCCACCCCCAGTCCACACAAGTATGCAGCTTTCATTCTGGACTCTTGACATGATAATACCTAAATATATATATCCTAAACAGTTCTCTCCACCATCTATTTCAATGCAGTATACTTTATTTATCCCTTCTTAGTTTCCCCCCAACCCCCATGTCAGACCTGCTTTACAACAGTGGCACTATACAGTATTTGCCCATTTGTGACTGAGATAATTCCATTCACTCAGCATAATATCCTCCAGGGTTCCTTGTCTTTCAGTGAAGCATAGTATTCCATTGTGTGACTATTCCAGAACTTCTCTATCCATTTGTTTGTTGATGGGCACTTGGATTGTTTCCAGCTCTTTGCTATTGTGAACAAAGCTGCAATAAACATGGGTGTGCATATATCTGCTTGGGTGGCAGTTCTGGTTTGTTTAGGGTAAATTCCCAGAAGTCGAATTTCTGGTTATTTCTATTTGGTATTTCCAAATGGATTTCTATTTCCAAGTTTTTGAGAAAGCATCATTCTGCCTTCCATAGTGGTTGCACCATTTTACACTCCCACCAACAGTGAATAAGGGTTCCAGTTTCTCTGCAACTTCGCCAGCATTTGTTGACAAACTGGTTTTCTCTTCAGCAATTCAAACACATTTTTATTTGATAGATAAGTTGGAACAGATAAATAAAATTCTTATTTTTTCATTTAGTGAAAAAAAGGGAGCTTTAGTAGTGTAGTCCATATTAAATTGCACCGCTAACCCAAAAGCTATACATCTCTGGAAGAAAAATGGGCAGTCTCCTCTTGTCATGATTTGCCATATTGGAAATGCAATGGAGGGTCACTTTGAGTTGGAACTGACCTCACAGCAGTTCAGTTTGAGTTTTTAGTGCAAGAAAAGGGTCAAAGCCTTTTCCATGATTTAATAATTGCTTCAGCAGCAAGTAAAGCTGATTGTGATGAAGTATTTTTTTTTGAGCAGGGGTTAATTCTGTCCTTTCAAAGTTAAGGCAAAATTGCCTAACACTAAAGGTCAAGTACCAATTATCTGTAAATTCATTTACTCCAGGGATTTACTGAATACCTTATAAAACTTCTATCTAAAAATAACAGAGAACTCAAATGGCTTTAGATAAAACTCAGGTGTTTTCAACAAAGTGACACTTTCCAGATTCCTAAAATACACAATTCAAGAACACAAAGTATCCCCAAAACAGAGCTTGAAATATAAGACAGAACTGTGAGGAAACAGTAAGCATTTATTAGGGACAATGTTCCTTTAATGTCCGTTAACTTTTGAAAAATAAAAAGTTTATTGGACTTCGTTATGCATATTTTACAGGTTTTTATTGCCTTTTTTGTAAATGATGTAAGATAGAGGATGGGGCAAAATAATAAATGTTGAAGCTTCCTATTGTTGTTAAGTGCTGTGGAGTCACATATGACTCATAGCAACCCTGTAAACAACAGACCTGAATTCTTTCCTATCCTACACCTTCCTGATCATCCTCAACACATTTGAGTCCACTGCTGCAGACACTGTATTAATACATCTTGTTGAGGGTCTTCCTTTCCTTAACTGACCTTCCACTTTCCAAGCCTGATTTCCCTTTCTAAGGAATAGACTCTCTGAACAACATGCCCAAAGTATATAATCCATAGCTTAAACATCTTTGCCTCCAAGTGGTTGTACTTTCCCTAAGACCTATCTGCTTGCTCATTTGGTAGTCCATAGGACAGGAATTCAGCACTCTTTTACACCACCATAACGCAAATGCATCTATTCTTCTGTCATCCATATTCACTCTCCAGCTCTCACGTGCATACCAGGTGATTAGAAAGACTGTGGCTTGAATTAGGTGCATCTTAGTCTTTAAATTGACTTTATTGCTCTTCAGGACTTTGGAGAGGTCCCTGACAGCCAGCTTTCCTGATGCTATATGTCTCCTGATCTCCTGACTATGAGTCCAAACTAGGTGAAATTTTGACAATTTCAATTTTTTATCTATCATAACATTGCCTATAGATCAAGTGGTGACAAATTTTGTTGGTTTTTAAAAAAATATATATTGTGATTTTATTGAAAGTTTACAGAAAGGTTAGACTTTCAATTCATTCATTTTTGGACAATTTCTTCCCTCCTCCAGTCCACAATTTTTTTTAGTCCACTTTGAAATGTACCTGTTATTCTGGATTGTTGTCATAAAAATAATGCCTATTCATAGTGTTGTTGTTGTTATGTGCCATCAAGTCGCCTGCTACTCATAGTGACTCTGTATACAACAGTCCTAAAACCTGCTCTGTCCTCTGCCAAACTCATTGTCTCTGACATACCTACCACCATGACCCGTATATTCATCCTTTTTTTTAGAAATTATTACATTTTATTAGTTTTAATGAACATTTACAGAGATTTTGAGTTTTCATTCATTCATTGTTGCACTGTTTTCTCTACCCTCCTCCCCAGTTCGTTCTTCTTCCTGCCCCCCAAATGTCTGTTTTAATTGTCCAATTGCCACAGTGCTTGTCAAAGCCAGTTCTGATTAATCTCTTTGTCAGTGTCTCCCTTACCATTCCCTATCACTCCTCCCTGAGAGAGACTTCACCCTGATTCGTAAGGAAAAGGGGACGATGTTTTCTCTTAGCTACTTCCTGCTGAAAAGGGACGCTGTAGGTTTCAGGGTGAAGATCTTCTCTCACTACTCTAAAGGGCCCCTTTGGCAGTAGGAAGCACATAGACTATTATGGAGATTGATTCTGGAATTTAGATGCACAGTTAATCAGTTGTGCTTAGCCGTACATGTTCATATCCTTGAAGACGTATCATGGAAGTGTTGCAGCCTAGAAGCCACAAATTTAACTAACAAGTTAAAAGTACATGATTCAAAAATGAAAAAGCAATAATATTCCAAGTAGAGGTTCTAATAGTGGCACAGATCAAGTTACAGAGGGAAGGTGGTTCTTACAATAAAAGGCTATAGACTAGCACTTTGTCTATTATAGTGTAGAGGTTAGGAACCACAAGATGTAGAGGCTCAGCTATGTCATTTATGGTCCTTAACTCCTGGAGCAAATTCCATCTACCACTGGGTTGTTTTACATCTCGGAAGTTCGTATGCAAGGTAGAGGTGAAGTACAGAACTGCTTATGAGGTTTTCCATCCATTCCAACAACTAAGAAATATTGAGAAGAGTTGGGACCTCAGAAGGCTTTTAGGGCCAATTAGTAGGCTCTGTGTCCAGGAGAAAACGAATATACTTACCAGTAATGTTAATGCTCACCCACAGCTCTTCTGGGAGGATCTAAATCACTGAAGCGTCCTCCTTTGTTTCAAGCTGGGAGCTGGGGCCTGTCAGTCCTGTCTGCCATGAGGACCTGAAGTGGGCCACTTTGGCCAAGTGTCCTTCAGAGCCACACTTAAAGCAAGTGAGTGGGAGCTTCCTCTCTACTCTCTTGCCTATCTGTGTCTCTTGTCTGTGACACTGTCTACTGAAGTGGCCAAGCTTTCCACAGTGGAAGCAATTCTGACCTCCTTTATTACCTTTGGGTGACACTGTATATGAGTAAGACTTCCTTTTCCTGACACAGGCCCTAAACTGGCAGCAATAGCTGCCCCAATAATTTTGACCATTCTCTGGTCTTTTTCTCTTCCCTCTAGATCCCATTTGTTAAAAGAGGGAAAAATTTAAGCAAATGTATAACAAATAATTTTGAACATTACAATCTTTTAAGCTTGAGGCTAGAAGTATTAACAATATCATCATTTCCAATCCAGAGATACATGTTCCAATGCAGTACCTGTTTTCCATAAATGGTTTTGGTAAGAGGAATGTTGTAAATGTGGATACATTTCCACTATTCCTCCTCCATGCCACGACATACCATATATTTGTCTTAAACAGATCTTTACTTCATCTGTTCCAAATGCAGTGTTAATTATCTGTCCCCTCTTTTCTTCGATTCCTCGCAACCCCCGTATCAGTCCTGGTTTATAACAGTGGTGTTATGCAGTATTCATCTTGTTGTGATGAAATATTTCACTCACCAAAATGTCTTCCAGGATCACCTGTGTTTTTTAACGTTTTACAAGTTTCTTGTTTTTCAGTGCTGCATAGCATTCCATTGTGTGGGTGTACCATAGTTTTTCTATCCATTTGTTCGTTGTTGGGCACTTGGGTTGTTTCTATCTCTTTGCTATTGTGAATAATCCAGCAATAAACATAGGTGTGCATACATCTGTTTGAGTGGTAGGTCCGGTTTCTTTAGGGTATATCCCCAATAATGGAATTGCTGAGTCAAATAGTATTTCTATTTACAATTTTCTGAGACAGTGCCAGACCATAGCAGCTATACTATTTTACATTCCCACCAACATGAACAAGGGTTCCAATCTCTTCACAACCTCACTGGCATTTATTGTTTCCTGCTCTGTTGAACTTTGCTATTGTTACTGGGGACCTTTTTTTTTTTCCCCGCCTCTCTAAAAATAAGGAACCATTCACACATTTACTTGTCATCCTTGTGCAGGGGCCCTGCTAATCTCTGTATCATTCCAACTTTAGCATAAGTGCTACTGAGGCGAGCATTAACCATTCTTAATTGAACATCCCCATTTTTCAAAGTGTTCAGTTCCTTTTCCTCATTTCCCTCCAAAAAAAGTGGAATCTCCATTTTCCCAGAGGATTAACCCTGAATCGCCCCTTATCTACCTCTTCCCAACTCTTTTTATCACTTTCCCAGTTTTATTCTACTACTAAGTAGTTCTCAATTTTTCTCCATCCTCTTTTCTATTATTTAAAAATCTTTGTGGAATGACCGTGGTTTCATCTCATTTTTGTTTCTTTTTTATTGGTTTGCATATATTGACATACATTATTTCTCATACATGTACTTTGTGTTTTATACAATCATACATGTACATTATACGTTATACAATTTATTACCACTGATCTATGCCTATTATTCCTCCATCGTTTCAAGCCCCCTTTTAACCTTTCTCATTTATTCACCACCCCTCAACCACCAACCTGTACTATCCCAGTGTTTGTTTTTGTAGTTTGTTTTAGTAGAAGAAACACACAGGGACTTTATCATTCCTAATATGGCACAGGTCTGTAGCGGGCAGGAAGTGGCTGTGACAGCGCTGTAGAGGCAGGAGTCACTTGTCAGTGATGGGTTTCCTAAGACAACAGTGATGAGTCCCCACACAGGAAGATCTTGAAGATGAAGCTGTCCTTGTCAACAGACAGCAACAGCTTCTTGCACTTGCCACTCTTGGGGACCTTGGTCCACATCTCACTTGCATTCTCCAGCACCATGCTAAAGTTACTTGTCAAAGTTTCGTGGAAACGAAACCCAGGAGCTTCTTGTTGTGACAGTTGATGAGCACTTGCGTGTTGTCCTTGACTGTATACCGGAGCATGGAGAGCGGGCAGGTGTTAAATTACTCTTCTTCCTGCTTCTGCAGGAATTTTGGGGTCCTCTCACTCTTGGGCTTGTTGGTGCTGGCCATAGTTTTAGGTCACACCCATTTCCTCTGTGTTGCTTCTTCCGTTCAGAAAAGCCAAAGTGATTGTTTTCCCTTCCCCTTTTACTGTTTACTCTTCCCTCCTTCCTCTCTCTCTTTTGAACATTTATACATATCTTGCTCAGTTATCCTCCCATTTTCACAGTAATGGTCTTTTGTCTTTATGTGACCGTTCTTTCACTCAGCATAATGCTGTATTGACTCTCCCATGTTGTATTGTATTTTAGAAAATTGTT
>NW_006400010.1:2364413-2377084 GCF_000299155.1 Elephantulus edwardii
ATCTCTAGTACCACGACCCCTTCGAAACCCAGCCTGGACTTCTGGTAGTTCTCTGTTGATGTGCTGTTCCAGTCGTTTTTGGATAATCTTCAGTAGACTTGCTTGCATGTAAAATCAATGAGATTGTTCTGTCGTTTCCACATTCTGTTGGGTCACCTTTCTTTGTAATGGGAACAAATATAGATTTCTTCCTATCAGTTGGCCAAGTGCTTGTTCTCCAGATTTCTTGGCACAACTTGGTGAGCACATCCAGGGCAGCATCTGTTAGCTGAAATAACGTCAATTGGTATACCATCTATTCCTGGGGACTGATTTTTTGCTGTTTCTTTCAAAGCAGCTTGAACTTCTTCCTTCATCACCACAGGCTCTTGCTCATATGTTATTTCATTAAACTCTTCTGTGTCTGCCAGTTCGTTTTGATATAGTGACTCAGTATATTCTTTCCATCTTCTTTTAATATTTCCTGGACATAAGTATACACATCATTTGTATC
This sequence comes from Elephantulus edwardii, assembly GCF_000299155.1. Taxonomy (NCBI): domain Eukaryota; kingdom Metazoa; phylum Chordata; class Mammalia; order Macroscelidea; family Macroscelididae; genus Elephantulus; species Elephantulus edwardii. The sequence goes on from NW_006400010.1 coordinate 2,364,907, forward strand.
CTGCTTCTGATTTGCCTCAGGTAGATTCCTAGTTGAATAGTTGAGGAAATCCTAAAGTGCCTTCCAGAGTGGTTATAATATTTTACTTTCCAGAGTGGTTGTACCATTTCACAATCCCACCAGCAGTGCAATCGCGTTCCAATCTATGCATCCTCTCCAACATTTATTGTTTGCTGTGTTAAATGTTGCTACTGCTGCTGGTGTGAGATGGTATCTCATAGTTGTTTTGATTTGCATCTGGCTTATTGCTAGAATTTTGAACATTACCTCATGTGTTCCTGGGCCATCCGAATGTCCTCCTTTGTGAAGTCTTTATATGTCTTTCTCCCATTTTGTGATTGAGTTATCAGTCTCTTTCTTGTGGAGGTCCTGTAGTATTCTAAAAACTTTAGTTATGAGACCTTTGTCAGAAATGCTGTTGCCAAATGTGTTTTCCTATTCTGTGGGCTTTCCTTTTACTCTGTTGGAGAAAATTTTTATGCACACAGTGATTTCATTTTAAGAAATTCCCTTTTATCTTTCTTCTTTTTGTATTAACAGTAAGATTTATTGAGCTGTGTCTTAATACATATGCTGGTGCTTGCCCATGGGGCTCTTTATGTAAAAAGCCAGAATTATACCAATTCTTCTTTAGCAGTGAAAGCAGAAAGTTGACAGCCAGATGGATGTTGTAAATGAGCTCATTATCTTTCATCTTTACATGGTCAACAGACACTGCCAGATACAGGACCTCTTTCATTTGGAATCTGATGGTGTACTTCACCTAATCTACTTTTGCCACCATATTTTTATTGTGAGTCAACAGAGAAGGGAACTTGCCAGCCTTATTCACGTCTGGACCTAGGATTATTGGAATCTGCTTGATCAGGGATTCAGAGGCCAGAAAGGCATCATGTCTCTCTCTCTCTCTCTCTCTCTTTTTTTAAATAAAATGCTTATTTTATAGTAGTTTACTTAAAAAGTTTCTATACATTGTTTTTCACACCAGATCCTTTCAGTTTCCTTTACCTATCCCTCCTTCCACACATCAAACAGCATCATACTTCTTGGCCAGCTTTTTGAGCAGTTTCTTATTCTTGTTGAGTTTGTTCAGCACTTTGAAGTCCATTTGGGGGATATTCATTCACAACCTTGGCTTCTTCACAGTGCTGCCGATCCCCAAGAATACACACCGGAGAACTTGGGTTGTGAGATGGACTTAAGCCTGATGGTCCCCGAGAAGCATTTGTCCTTCTGAGGGTCATAGTTCTTCAAACTGAAGTGCAGCTCCACTGTTTCCAAAAACTGTCTGCATTAGTTCTGGTTCCTGAGCAGGACTTCCTGTACCATCTCACACATGGTGTTGGGAGAGACTTTGCGCCTTAAGGTTCTCAATGTTTCATTAACTGGAAAAGAGGCCTTTCATATATTTTATCCTTTCCTGGTTGTTCATTCCTGACTATATTTGCAAACCTATTTATGTCATAGACCGAGGCTTCTAAATTTGTTTCCATTTTGTCTCTTAGGATCTTTATGGTTTTGGATTTTACCCTTAGGTTTCTAATCCACTTTGACTTTGTTATTGTATATGTTGTAAGATGTGGATCCTGTCTCAGTTTTCTGCAGGTAGATGTCCAGTTTTGCCAGCACCATTTATCAAAGAATCTGTTGTTTCTCCGTTTTATAGGTTTTACTACCTTGTCAAATATCAGGTGACCATAGGTTGATTGTTTGGTTTCTGGATTCATGATTCTATTCCATGGATCTGTGTATCTGTTCTTGTACTAAACACTGTATTGTTTTGATTACTATGGCTATGTAGTAGATTTTGAAATTAGGGAGTGAGATTCCCCGTACTTCACTTATGCTTTTCAGAAGAGCTTTGTTTTTTCTGGGTCTCTTTCCTTTTCAAATGTAACTGGAAATTGTCTTTTGTATTTCCTGGAAGAATGAATTTGTTATCTGTATTGAGATGGCGTTGAACTTGTAGATCACTTTTGGTAGGATTGTCGTTTTCACAGTATTCAGTCTTCCTATCCATGAACAGGAAATATTTTTCTTGAAAAAGAAAAGAACTTTGTTGAATTTTTTTTATGTATGTGTGTTTTAATATATTACTGTGGTTTGTTGGAAGCAGGAGTGGTGTCCACTTCTAAATAACATGCCACTGTAAACCCTGTGAACGTTGATAAATGTTGATAGTTGTAGAGAGGCTTCAGTACTTTCGTTCATAGGTTCATTATGAGTAGTGCTCCACTCGAAGGCAATCAGCAACAACAGTTGTGGTTTGAGTAAAAGTGTACAAAGCAAATCAGTTTGCCATTCAATAGTTTATATACATTTTGTATCATGAGATTATTTGGAATCCCCTTAATGTTTTCCCCCCCTTGCTCCTTAGAGGGAGGTTCATCTTCCAGTACTATATTGGATAGTATACTATTGGGTTCCATAGCAAATTTCTGAAAGTTGAATACCAGGCCTTTAGTCTGCCTTAGTATGGAAGTTCTGCTAAAACTTTTATACCCTGCATGACCATGCTGATAAATTGGAAGCCAATAAAAATACAAAGTGGCTACAACAATGAACTGAAACCCACTAAAGAATGACAATGACAGCTAGGACAGGACCTTAGTTTGTTCTTTTGTCACTGTGAGTGGGAGTTAAGTCAGTGGCAACTAAAAATTATATTTGGTGTTATTATTGCTCATAACAGATGCTATAAAAAACAGAACTCTAACTTTTAAAGCTTTAATCATCAAGAGAATGCCAAAAAGCTCTAAATAATTTTTTTAAAGCACTAAATAAACATTCTCCCTTTTCCCCTATTAAATATTTACCTCAGTGGTTCTCAGCCTTGACTGCATAGTGGAATGACCCGAAGATTTTACAAAATACTAATGTGTAGGTACTACCAGAGATTCTGATTTAATTGGCCCACAAATCTGTTTTCCGTATGTTTGCTATGAGTCTTAGGCAACTTGAAGACACAACAACAGTGGAAGCCATGTTCTTTTCAGTTGTTTCCAATGTGTCTGAAAGGTGGACAATAAATAAGGACAGAAAAATAATCTCTGCCTCAAGACTTTAGATGATAGTGTTGGGTTGTTCCTCTTCCGAAGCTGTGTATAAGTATTCAAAATGGTCTAGCATCTCACTTAAGGTACCTTACAATACAGCGACTGATAAAACTAGTCTGTCCTGAAACCCCAGTAATAAAATGATTTCCATTTGTACCAAGAAGGGTTGGAAAGCACCAAAATCTGCATGTGATGTGTGTCCATGCCAACTAAGAGCAGTTCATGCTGGAAGACCTGAAGTCATAAAAAAAATAAATCCCAAAACATGCCAACAGAGCTTATGGTGGTTCCAAGTGTGCTAAATGTGTCAGTGAGAGCTTGAAGTGTGTTTTCCTTATTGAGGAGCAGAAAATAGTTGTTAAAGTATGGATGATGTTTCTTTAATTTAAAAAAAAATCACATGCTTTGTTCTGTGTTAACAACAACAGCAGCAGCAGCAAAAATATATTGAAGACGAGTTCTAGACTATCACATATATTGCCAAAAGATAAACACGTTTGGTTGTAGGAAATGCAACCAGGGTGCTCTGTACAGGCAAGGACGGTGAAATTTTGTTTCACATACTTGGGGCTTATTGCCAGGAGAGGCCAGTGCTTGGAAAGAGACATCATGGTGGATGCTCAGTTTAAGACTCAACAAAATGTATTGACACAGTGATGTAACAGTGGTCTTGAGTATATCAGATGATGAAGATCTTGCAGGATAGGGTAAGGTTCTGATGTGTTGTTCCTAGGGTTGTTTTAAGTAGTAATGGACTCGATGGCACATAACAGTAACATGGAAGATGCATTAAGAACTTTCAAAATCCTCAGATGTTAGACCTAAATGTGTAGCTGCAGTTGAGAACCGGTGCTGTAATTCAATTATAGAATCAGGTATCTGTCAACATAAAAATATGGGCAGGGTGGGAGAGTGAAGGAATTAGGAAAGATCCGGTGTGAGAAACAATGTATTCGAACTCTGTAAATAAATGAGTATAAAAAATATTTTTAAAAAGGAGAAAAAAAAATATGTGCAGATGTTGGAACTGGTACCAACGTCACATCTTATATAATGAAAGAGTTTGGGGAAACCGCATGAGTTACTTAATAATATGGACAATTCTACAAAATATGATGGTAAGTGAAATAAGCCAAAAGAGTTTTGTATGATTGCATTACCATAACATTCGTTTTAAAAATCAGAGAACTGGTGTTCGAGTGTGATTGGGAAGCGGCAGGAAATAACTTCCTGGAAGGAAGAATAAACTTGAGAAGAACGGTTGAGACCTGTGCTAGTGTTTTCTCAAAATGTAAATTATACCTCAATAAAAAAAGCATGAACAAATGAAGCCTAATTAACAAATCTTGCTAAATGTGACCAGGTGGAGAAGGGGTGTATTTATTTTAGACGGCCCCCACTAGATTAAACAGAACAGCAAATATCGGGGCAAAACCAGTGAGCATGGGAGCCCACAGCAGGTGTAGACAAAGATTAAGAAATCTGAAAGAAAGCAAGCGAATCGCTCGCGAGCTGGAATCTGAGTACCACCTGACGTCACAGCTGCGGACCGGGTGTGCAATGACACGGTAAGTCCCGCCTCTTCCTCCGGCGGGCCTGTTCCCTCGTGACCCAGCGGAAGGGGCTTGAGGAGAACAGAATCACCGTGAGAAAGAAGTCGGAGGCCGCTTGGGTTCCTTGCGGATGCCCGGCGTGTAGGCGCCGCTTGCCGTCGGCTGGTTGCGGACAACGGTGAGGAAGACCACGGCTCGCCTTCGCTCGCCTGCCACCGCTATGATTCCGATGTCGCTGGTGGTGGTGGTGGTGGGCGGTTGGACTGCCGTCTACCTGACCGACTTGGTGCTGAAGGTGAGGGCATCGGTCCCGAGGTCTAAGTGCGCAGGGTCCCTGGGTAGCAGGCGTTTGTCGGGGGCTTTTTTTTTTTAATTTTTTTTTCGGGGGCTGGAAGCAGCGGCCGGTGGCCCACGTGCGGCCTTCGGCGGGTGTGGTTCGTGTGGTAAATGGAGCAAGGTCCGTAGCGGGAGAGGTGTGGTGGCCAGTGTGGCTTTTGCCAGATCCTGCTTGTTGTTTGTTGTGGCGTGCGGTCGAGGTCGAGTCGGAACCGACCCACAGCCGACCCTACGGCGGGTTTTCCGAGGCAGTTAATTGCACGAGATTAACGAGTTAATTGCACATCCTTCTCCCGCGGGGCGGCCAGTGGCCTCGAACTGCGTGACTTCGCAGCAGCTTCTTAGCCCGGGAGTTCTCAAGGGTCGGCCAGGTGGGTGCTTTTGGCGAACTCCGGAGGGCTAAGGCTCTGCCACACTTGGAGTCATCGTGGAGGAAAACGAAACGTTTGTTAAGTAAAGGCATCGTTTTCCTTCTTTGTCTTAGGGTCGCGATGCTCTCTACGCACTCTTGGTGGAGTTAATCTGACCCAAGTGATTTCTTTGGTGCAGTGGTTTCTAACTTGAATATGTTAAGTACTGTCGAGTCGGAACCAAGCCATAGCCGACCCTCCGGCGGGTTTTTAGAAGCAGTTAATCTAACGCGAACAGGTCATTTAGGCTTACGGTTAAAAGCATTTTCTGGGATTGGAAACTAAAATTTTTCCTTTTCTACTAGTTCCCAAGTGGTAGCCCTCAGACTATACTTAATTAAGTACCAAGGATTTAGCTAACTAGTTTCTGATGATTTAAACTTCTAAGTTTGTGCACCCTGCATCTGAAACTCACTTTTTTTCTCGCCCGCAGGTTTGTTTTGTTTAATTTTATTCTGTTTTTGTGTGTGTACCGTCATACCGAATTTGACCGGTATAGGAGATTGTCCCTCCTCCAGCAGAGCATCTAGTGGATTCAAACGGCATAGCTTGGGGATTGCAGTGCAGCTTCTTGCCACTAGGCCACCAGAGCTCCCTTGCCCGCTCTTTCTTGTGCCGGTTCGCACATGCTCCAAGCAAGCTTCTGGGGTCATATGCGGGTGTATGCAAATCTTATTTTCTCTATTATTTAGTACACATTCCAATTTGAAAAAGTGCAGTCATGGGAATAACTTTAAATGTACTATAGCTTGGCACCGTGTATTTTTAATTAAAGGTCTAATGAGGTGACACTTATGCTTGTTTTATTGCCTTTGAACTTGTAAAGTGCAGGAGATTTTACAGTGTGAGTCTTTAAAGCTTGGCCTGGACTCTGCCACTGCCTAGTCACTGGAATTTTGGGCAAATTACTCTCGGTCAATTTTCTTTTCTTTAAAACAGGAGCAATTAATACTAAAAATCGCCTTATATTGTAGAGGATTACATTACTTTATCCACATAATGCCTTGCTGCTTGAAGTTCAAGGACTAGTAGTTTTGCTTCATCTGGGAGTTTAATGAAAATATTGAGCTTTGAAATGCCTTACCTCTAAGTTGGAAATGTGGAAAAAAATCCAAAATAGAAAGGACTTTATAAACCTTTGGGACAATCAGAACATCTCTTTGATTTCAGTGTCAGCCCCTGATCTGAAAAGCGCAATAGTCTGTTCTGTAAACATTCTTAAAATATTTTTTAAACTGCTTTAGTTCCGGTGTGATCTGTCTTTTCACCCCTCATTATTCTAGGATTTCCTTAGTAGACATCTAATGAGGACATTCTCTTTTTTTTTAACTCTCAGAGAGCAAGCAGATTTACTATGCAGCAAAGAGGAAGGCACACTGGGTAGGGAGGAAAATATGCGACAATGAATGATTGGAAAGCCAATTTTTCTGTAAATTTTCATTAAAATCACAAAGGAAAAATTATTTAAAAAAAGAAAGTTTTACACGTCAGGAGACTGAGGGCAGAAAACATAGATTATAGTTCTAAAGGCAAACTAACACTTATATTCAGACTTAGGTTTGTTGTGGGTTTATTTTTTTTTTTTGCAGTCTGTGATGGTTTTTATTGAAATATTTTATCTGAAGGTACACAAAAATTACTTTTACCATGTGACTCTGAAATACCAACTCTACTGCCTCCCAATAAAGAGTCAGTAATGACTTTTGAAATACTACGTAATCAAAGTCATCAGTGAAAAACAGTATCAAGTGAGGCTCCCTGAGCACTTATGACCAATCCATTGTAAACAAATACCAACCTTAAAACCAAACTCCAGCAGTGGTGGTGTTAAACCGAGAACAGAAAACAAAGTATGACAGGGGTCCACCAAAGGGATAAGAAGGAAAGCTGACTTCATATTACAGGTCGACACACAGAAATGAATCCTGCCGTTCCTTTCCGTGCATATGCTTAGATTTCTTATACCCATAACGGAAAGCTCAGCTTCAAAAATAAGCGCTTTAGAAAAATAGATTGAAAAGGTCTGATAATCAACTCTCAAATTTTATGCTTAATTTTTCCACTTTTCTCAGTTTCCTAGTATATTTTAAGTGTAAGCAGGTAAATCTTCTCTGTAAATTGCATGCTTGGAAATCTAGACAGATCTTGAAGAACCCCAGCAGGTTACATGTAGCCCATGTTGATTTTGGTTTCCCATCTCTTCTTAGCTTCAAATCCCCATGCAAGTTTCTTCTTTTTTCGAACAACCTGCGAGTTTTCAGCATTATTTTTGGCTTTTACAAAGTTGTGACAGGCAATAGCTTTGGTAATTTTCACGCCAAGCTCTCAAGTAGCAAGCTGGTTACTGAGCTCCTCAGCCTTCTCAATATTCCACTCATCCAAAGCCTGGTCTATTTTCTTTTCAAGACCCAGCTTGTCAATCTTTTTCTTTTTCACAGGGGAGTCATAGCGATCATTGACTCCAAAATACTGAGTAAGCTCCTTCTACTGGGCTTCATTTGGGGACTGTTCACTATGAGTTGCTTCTTCATTCTTCAGTTTACCTTTCCTACAGCCTCTTCCTCATCTCCGCCTAAAGCCTGAGGCTGAGGTTTTCTGTTTTCAATTTTTTTTCTGTTGTTCTTGAAATTTATTCCACATGTTTAAGGAAATTCCAGAAGGGCACTTTTGAAGGGCATTTACACTTGCCTCTGTTTCTAGTTTTGGTCCATTTGTTGGGAAATCAGAGGTTTCTGTTTTTCTGGTCACTTTGATTCTCAGCTTCCTGTGAGGGAAGTGCAGAGTTTTCTGGAATGGCTTCATCTTTGGAATTCTAGTCAACATCACTTTCATTTAGGCCAGGAGGCAGTAGTCCACTTGACATCTCGCCCCGGAACCATCCGCCCGGCAGCCATCTTAGGACCCTCAGACTTAGGTTCTTTTAAAATGACTAATAGGCTTGGTATATCCTTCTAGAGACAAGTAAGTGGTTGACTGGGCACCAGGAAGACAGAAAACTTAGTATACATGCTCAAACTGGAAACAGGGATCAGCGTCCAGTTATCGAAAACCCTATGTTAGTCGCAGAGCTCCGACTCTCCAGAAGCTAAAACCTTTATTAGGGCTGCATGTAAGCAGCTATGCTCCTAGCAATGGATATTTTTAGAGCGAAGTCATGAGGACAAAGATACGTTCAGAAGTATTATAACATGATTAAAGTCTGCCTAATTTATTTGGGTTGTTGCTTAGAAGTTGAAAGCACTAATTCCTAACTTGACCCTTCTGTTCCACTGGTTGGGAACTTTTTTAAATTTCAATACAAAGTTCCTTTTTTCCTGGTAACAAGGTTTCTAGACCTGTGCTGTGCAGTCATGTAGCTCCTGAGCACTTGAAATGTAGCTTGCCTGAATTGAGAAGTACTATATAAGTATTAAATTTACCCCTATGTATAAAACTTGGTTGCTCTTGGTATGTGCGACACACAGAAAATGCAGTGAATGGCCTCAATTGGCCTCATATGTTGATATGGTAGTATCTAGGGAGTTGATGCAAAAAAAAACCCCCAACCAAACCCAATTATTAATTAAAATTAATCTCAACTATCCTGTTTCTTTTTTAGAATATAACCACAAGAAATAAATTACATAGGTGGTTTGTACTAGGTTCCTGATGGATGGTTTTGTTCTAAGCTAGATGGACAAACTGTTTCTATAAATATTTTTGGTTTTGTGAGCCATTAAGCAATTGTCACTACTACATATTCTTAGATTGTTAGTTAGGTTTGATGTCTTTTTACTTTTAAATGTAAGAACTGAGTGAAAATGTCAGCGGCCATCGACCCCCGAGACCCATGCTAGGGACAGACAGCAAAGGTTTTCCAAAGGCTTGTCATAGGTGCCCTTAAAAATGGTTCTCATTCATGGTTCTCAACATGGTTGTCAGTTTGCAGAAACCCTGATTTGGGGTCTGTAGCCCTCTCAACCAGTGCCAAACCAGTGGTGAAGCCTGAAGCGAACTCTGTGGACAGTGGAGTGGTTGTCCCCCAGTTCACGAACTGGAATCCACAGAATCTGGAGATCTTGGCTGTGGCCAGGAAAGAGCAGGGCTTGTGGGACCCTGTGGCACAGGTTGTGAGTTATAAGTACTCAGCATCTAAGTGGCAAAATTGTGGTTTCAGCATCCACTTGTGAATGGGCTATTAAAAATCACCTTTATAGGACTGCAAATATGGTGGTATGCTTAGGACAAGTATTAGCAGAGTGATGCTTACAGGCAAGAATCAACTTCATGGTCTACCAGCCCACCCCTGGGAGAGTGCAACCTCAGAATGAATCAGATGACTACAAAATGCTATGACAGAAGGTGGTGTCATGCTACTGGAACCTCAGAGAATCTATCAGTAAACTGATTGCTTTGAATTTGCCAATAAAAATGATGAGCTCTTATATCCATCAGAAGAAAACTTCTAGACAAAAAAGAGCTTGGGAACTTTTTAACAGTAATCTGATAGTACTGTACTCTGAAGTAAAGCTCACTTCTCCTACCCTTTTGTATTTCTTTGCTTGCTTTTTATCTGAGGACTGGATTCTTCTTCCTTCTTGGACATGAGAGTAGTATCTGAGAAAAGTTGTCAGCTATTTTTATTAACTCTTACGGGACAAATTAAGATTATGTTTTATTTATTTGTTTTTAATTTAAAGAACAGTGGCATGCTGAAACTAACTCCTAAAAAAATATGTAAAAACCATCCTTAGCTCACAGGCTGTATAAAAATGGGCTGTAGGCTAGACTTGGCTAATGGGCTGTGGTTTGCTAAACTCTATCCTGAGCAAATTAATTTAACCTAAGACCCTCTCTATAAGACCCTCAAGAATGAACAGAAAACTGTTAAGAATATAAGTATCTGAACAGTCTTGATTACCTATAGAAAATACTTCTTTTGCTTCTTTAAAACATTACCAATTCTTCAAAACTGAATGATGTCTAACTCTTTTTCTCTTTTAGTCATCCATCTACTTTAAGCGTTCTTATGAAGACTGGCTAGAAAACAATGGTGTGACCATCTCTCCTTTTCACATAAGATGGCAAACTGCTGTTTTTAATCGAGTGTTTTACAGTTGGGGACGACGGAAAGCGAGGATGCTTTACCAATGGTATTTATCTTCTCATTTTACTTTAAAATAGTTACTGTGATGTTGAGTTAACTTAATTTTCAAACTGTTTGGCTGTTGAGTTTCGGCTAGCAGTCCAGCATGCTTGCCTGTGCCCCTTAGAGCTTATGTCAGTCTACAGAGTTTTAAAAGATTAACTGTAAAGAAAGAAATTTCTAGTTTTATAGTTCTTAAATAAATTTTATCATTGTGATTTTGCATGGATTATAAATCAAAGATTTTGGGGAAAAATATATAAACATTGTAATTAAACCAGTATGAAATAATTTTTTTTAAAAAATGGAAGATTTTATAGTGTTTCTGTTGTTGTTAAGTGCATTCAAGTACAATTCATAGACTCTATATACAGCTGTTCTGAACCTTGTCCTATCCTGTACCATCCTTATCTCTGACCCACTTAAGCCCATTGCAGCAATTGTAGGTTATTAAAATGATGTCTTTTAAAATAGAAATAAGATGATCTCTGGAAAAGATAACACCATCATGTTCTATGGTTAAGATGATTTCTGGTATGTTGTTGTTAGGTGCCTCTGGGTCAGCTCTGAATAATATGTGTATACCTATGACAAAATAAAACCATGCTTGATGCGTGCTCTCTCACAGTCTCTGCTTAAGCCCATGGTTACACTCACTGTGTTGATCTATCTCATTGAAGGTCTTCCTCTCCTTTGGTGGCCCTCTACTTTTCCAAGCGTAATTTTTTTTCCAAGGGCTCACTCCTCCTGATAACATGATCAAACTACTTAAGATGAAATGTCACTATCCTTGCTTCCAAGGCATGTTCTTTGTTCTTTTTGTCATTGCATGATACAGTCCTTATTCCAAAGCATCACAATAGTTGAAAGGCATCAATTCTTTGTTCTTTTTTCACTCTCCTGCATTCATATGCATATGAAACAATTGAAAATCCCAAGGCTTGGGTCTGGTACACCTTCATCTTTAAACCAACATCGTTGCTCAGGAGCTTTTTTTTTAAAAAAAAGTACTCATTTATTAACAAACTTCATAAACATTGCTTTTTACACTGTATCGTTCCCATTTCCTTCACAGATATGCTTCCACCCATTAGATTGTGTGACCTGACTCTGTGACTCTCGTCCTCACCCGTCTATTTCTACTCTTCCCCCAGTCTTAAATCTTCATACTAATTCTACTAAAATGGTCTTATGCAGTATTTGACCTTGTGGGACTGATTTAGTTCACTCAACTTAATCCTCCCCAGTTAGGTAGTAATTTATAAAATCGTTGTTCCGGCACGCTGTTTAGTAGTCTAGGATAGGAATGTACCCTAATTTCTCAATCCATTCGATTGTGGTCGGACATTTGGGCCGTTGCTCTGTTCTTTTGATGGTGAATAACACTTCTGTGAATATTGATGTACAAGTCTCCATTTGTGCCAAAATTCTCATTCTCTTGGGGTATATTCCAAGAAATGGAATAGCTGGATCATCTGGAATTTCTATGTTCAACTTTTTGAGGAAGCACCAAACTGCCTTCCAGAGTACTTGTACAATTTTACAGTCGCACCAACAGTGTATAAGAGATCCTGCCTCTACATATCCTCTCCAACATTTATTACTTGCTGTCCCGTTTAGCTTTACCACTGCTACTGGTCTGAAAACCCTATGTACAACAGAACACATTTAGATAACAGAAAAAGGCAAAGGAGGTTG
>NW_006400010.1:2377884-2379149 GCF_000299155.1 Elephantulus edwardii
AGAAAACCAAAATATGACTTTGAGTATATCCTACCTGAATTTCAGAACCATCTCAGGAACAGGTTTCAGGCTTTGAACACTAATGAGCGAAGGCCAGATGAGTTGTGGGAGGATATCAAGGGTATCATCCAGGAAGAGTCCAGACGGCCATTACAAAGACAAAAAGGAAGCGAAGACCAAAATTGATTTCAGAAGAGACTCTGAAAATTGCACTGGAGCGCGCAAAGAAGCCAAAGCACAAGGAACAATTCAAGATACTAAAAAGTTGAATAGAAGATTTCAAAAGGCAGCACGGGATGACAAAGCTAAATATTACAATGAAATGTGCAAGGAGTTGGAGTCAGAAAATCAAAAGGGCGAACTCGCTCAGCGTATCTTAAGCTCAAGGAACTGAAGAACAAATTCAAACCTTGAGTTGCTATAATCAAGGATGCTTTCGGCAGAATGTTAAATGATCCAGGAAGTAAGTATTCAAAGAAGATGCAAAGAGTATACTGAGTCACTGTATCGAAAGGAATTGGAAGACACAGAAGAATTTCATGAAACAATATATGAGCAAGAGCCTATGGTGATGAAAGTAGAAGTTGAGGCTGCTTTGAAGGAAATGGCAAAAAATAAGGCTCTAGGAATAGACGGTGTACCAGTTGACATATTTCAGCTAACAGATACTGCCCTGGATGTGCTCACCAAGTTGTGCCAAGAAATCTGAAGAACAACCACTGGCCAACTGACTGGAAGAGGTCTGTACATGTCCCCATCCCAAAGAAGGGCGACCCAACTGAGTGTGGAAACTACAGAACAATTTCATTGATTTCACATGCAAGCAAGATTCTACTGAAGATTATTGAAAAACGACTGGAACAGTACATCAGCAGAGACCTGCCAGAAGTCCAGGCAGGGTTTAGAAGGGGTCATGGTACTAGGGATATTGTAGCTGATGTTAGATGGATATTAGCTGAAAGCAGAGAATACCAGAAGAATGTCTATCTGTGTTTCATTGACTATGCAATCACTGTGGCTGACTCTGAGAAGAGTGGGAATCCCAGAACACTTGATCGTTCAAATGCGAAACTTATACTTGAACCAGGAGGCAGTCGTCATAACAGAGCAAGGGAACAGTGCATGGTTCAAAATTGGGAAGAGCGTACAACAGGGATGCTTCCTATCTCTATACCTTTTCAACCTATATGCAGAACAGATTATCCGGGAGGCTGGGCTCTATGAGGAGAAATGTGGGGTCAAGATTGGTGGACGATTTATCAACA
>NW_006400010.1:2379464-2380112 GCF_000299155.1 Elephantulus edwardii
CAGTGCAATTGGCACAGGACAGAGCAGAGTTTAGGGCTGTTGTACATAGGGTCGCTATGAGTCGCAGGCGACTCAACAGCACATAACAACAACAAAAACAAGTATAATTAGCATTCCCCACCTGGCCATTTATGACAGCCATCATAGCCAGGAACAAATTAGCAGGACTGAGAGGCTTGCTTGTTGTCTTCAAAACTATTTCAGCTTCTTGGGCCAACCTCTTTACTTGCCCCCAACTTGGGGGAGAAGCTTGGCGTGTGCTCATCAGAAAAGTATGTTTAGTAGAGAGGTTATGGAACTCTCTCAGGAACTCTTCATTCGGGTATCTGTTGGCCATCTATAATTTTTAAAGGTTTAGCTGGCACCCATGTCTCTCCATTTTTTCTTTATATTAGGGCATAGCCTCTTCCTAAGACCTTCAATATCCCATTATCCCAATTTCCGTCCAATGTTTTATTTAAAACTGGCTTAGAATCCTTAATTTCTTTTTGCCCTTCTAAATGTCCTTCTGCCGGTGTAAATCTTTGAGTATCCCATAAATTTAAAACATTTCGGAAGCAGTCGTCACAACAGAGCAGGGAACACTGCATGGTTCAAAATTGGAAGGGTGTACGCCAGGGATGTGTCCTATCTCCATACCCTTTCAAC
>NW_006400010.1:2382511-2383572 GCF_000299155.1 Elephantulus edwardii
GGGATTTTGAGCATTTCTTCATGTGTTTGTTAGCCATCTGAATGTATAAAAATTATACAAATAATTTTTATGAGTATGAATGACTTTTTCTATAATAGCTTGTCCTTGACTATTAAATGTGATACCTGTAATATGAGTAATACTATATTTAGTAAAAAATTGAGATAATTTCTTGGAAGTATAGGCTGGTACATTGTCAGTATTTATAGGTCTTGGAATTCCCGTAACTGCAAAACAAGCAAGAAGATGGTTAATAACATGATCAGCTTTTTCTCCAGTTTGTGGCATAGCATATTTTAAATGTGAGTAATTATCAATATAATGATGTAGATAGTTTAAATTCCCAAAATAAGGAAAATAAGTAACATCCATTTGCCATAATTGATTTACTTCATTTCTTCTTGAATTCACACCTGTAGGTAACAGTGGCATTACAAAAGTCATACAAGAAGGGCAGCACCTCACTATATGTTGAGCTTGCCATCGCGAAATATGATATCTTGCTCATAAAGATTTTGAATTGTTATGATGAAATAAATGTTCTTCAGTGGCTTGAGTAGCATTACCAATAAGTAAGGAATCTAATAGAATTACCTGAAACTAAAGGTTCTGGCAGTTGAGAGTGGGATCAAATATGAACTATATATAAAGGGCATTTTCATTGAAATATCATTTGCTGAATTTTTAAAACCAAATCGTTCAAATCATTTTTTACTATAGATGATATATAAGCTAAAGGCAAAGCTTTAATAGTATATACTGCATAGGAAGAATCATTAGTAATATTAACATTTTCGTCAGACCATTCTTTTAAAGCTAAAAAAATAGCATGTAATTTACTTTATTGTCAGAAAGCAAAGAATACCAGAATAATGTCTATCTATGCTTCATTGACTATGCAAAGGCTTTTGACTGTGTGGATCACAACAAGCTGTGGCTGACTCTGAGAAGAATGGGAATCCCTGAACATTTGATTGTGCTAATGCGAAACCTATACTTCGACCAAGAAGCAGTAGTCAGAACAGAGCAAGGAGACACTACTGTATGGTTCAGAATCAAGA
>NW_006400010.1:2384067-2390859 GCF_000299155.1 Elephantulus edwardii
AGTTGGACAGTGAATAGGGTTGATAGAAAGAGAATTGATGCCTTTGAGCTGTGGTGCTGGAGATGAGTGTTGAATATACCATGGACTGCTAGGAGAACAAACAGTTTTGTCCCTACCCACGAGATTTAGAATTTCTATATATACTAACTTTATATTTGTCTTTATTCTTACGCTTCACTGAAACTTTCAAATTGTATGAGCTCTCAATTATTATATTAAAGATAAGACAAAAAGACAACAAACACGGAGACATTAACAGTAAATTCAGACAAAAAATAAAAACACAAACATTTTGATACCTCTGTTTTAAGTTATAACACTTTAATTCTTCTTTTCAACTTTTCTTTATATTTCTTTATTAACACTTCTTCTTATGTTTTATATTCTTTTTCTTTCTTCTTAACTTTTTCTTCTTAGTATCCTTAACTACATTTTATGCTCTTCTTTTTCTTATTATCCTTAACTATGTTTTATACTTCTGAGTTTTAATATTTTTCTTATCAATAACAAAGACAGGAGCATTCCAGAGGGAGTTGCAGGTTTTATATGAGTTTCACATGACTGTTATTCTACTAATAAGTGCAAGGCTTTAGAAGTAAGAGGCCATTGTTCAGTCCATACAGGAGTTTGAATTAACTAGACAAGAGGTAAGGCTGCTGAACAGTGGCTGTTAGTTTAAAGGATTATAATTCATATTTAACATGATACTTTTTATAGCATCTGGGAAAGCAGGGATAGATAAAAAGCTCCAAGTTGTTATGATAAATCTCTTCCCTATAATTTAGCACTAAATTTTACCACCTAAAATTGAATCTGCGCCTTTTTTTTTTTTTTTTTTTGCATCTTAGCCTTTTGTCCATCAGGTCCTGTACAATCATAAATATTTTTAGACTGCCAAACAGTGGAAGAGTTTCCTAGTCCAAAAGGAGTTAATGTTAATTTTTTGCAAAGGCCATTTGAGGCTAACTATTTTTACTAATAATAGACACATTAGCTCTATATCCACAAGATCTGTAAAAGAAATCTGATTAACAGAAAGAGTAAGAGAGGCCTTTGATCATTAATGATGGTTTCCCAAAACAAATATGTTCCAGTACTTCCAAATCGTCCTACTCTTGATCTATTAATAGTAGGAAATACATGACAAGGTAGAAGCAAAAGTTGAGCAATTAACCAGTTTGTAGGAAAAGGAACAATAATTTCATTAGTAAATTCTTGATTTATACTTCTAATATGAAACTGGAAACTTTGACTAATAAGACTACTACGTTCAATAATCATTCCCATAGTTCCTTGAGGTAAAGGATCAAAGACACCAGTTCCCAATTTATACACTCCTCCTGAGGGGGATAAAGTATAACATTGAGTAACAAATAAATCAGCAGTAGCACTGCCTTTAAATCTGACACTTTTAGTTTTGCTCAGGACTCTCCTGTTGATGATGGAAAAGATCATTGCTGACTTGATATTGCTGAATTGGCTTGGTATTGTTTATGGAACTCCAAGGCCATTGGCAGAGATGGGAGAGGAACACTAGCCTTGGTTGTGGTAGAACGACATTTATTTGTCTAATGATACTCTTTCCCACATTTTCTACATAAATTAGGGGGCTGAGAGTCTTTAGATCTACAATCTTTTCTTAAATGTTCTCTCTTCTTATATTTATAACAAACTTTATTATCTTTTACCTGACGAACAGCTCCTGCAAAAAGCTGTGCATTATAGGCAGGAGTTCCCACACCAGAACAAGCTCTAATATATTTTATTTATTAATGGAAGCCCCTTTACTTTTAAGGGGTTGCAGAATTTTTGACCTTTTACATTAGCATTTTCAAAACCTGAAGAGTATAAAACAATAGTGACAGCCTGACTTTCTCCTAATCCTCTGGTAATTGTATCTTTAAGTCTAGAAAGAAAATCAGTATAAGGTCCATTTGGTCCTTGGAGAGTTTTGACATATGAAGGAGACGCAAAACCAGAGGCTTTAATATGATTTCATGCTTTCAAAAAAATAATCTTTACCTGAGTTAAGGCATAACGGCTTGTTGGGGAATATTCGCAAAAACTCTGGTACCTTGAAGCTGATCTTCAGTAGGTCCAGGAGGATTCCTCTGTGCATTTATCCTAGCTTGAATACGAGCTTCCTTCAGCTACCAACTTCTTAACATCATCCATTGGAGACCTTTTAATACTGCCTGCCCTAATGTTTCCGAGTCATGGGGAATAAGAAGATTAGTGCTAGAGAAAGAATCTAACATTCCCCAAACAAAAGGAGATTGAGGTCTGTAACTTTGAACAGCTTATTTGAATTTTTTTTTTTTTTTAGTTTATAAGGCAAAGGTATGATCAACAAAAATCTGCCCTTTAGAATCTGGAGGTTGGTGAAGAATTAGAAAAGCAAAAATGGAATTATCAACATGCTTGGTTGAAGGAAAAATGTGCCTTATTCAGTAAGTGGGAGGAACCATTTTATTTAAGAACTCTAAATTTATACTTAGGTTGAGCACTAGATGTCAATCCAGGACAAGAAATTTCTACTGGAAAAACTTCAAGGGTATAAGGCAGTGTGGGGGGTTTTGATGGATTTTTTTTTTGACCAGTCTTACTAACAATCTCATTAACCATCAATTTTAAAGTATTTAATTGAGCCACGGCAATATCCTCTTCCTCATCTGTTGGTTTGAAAGGATGCTTTTGGCAGAATATTAAATGACCCAGGAAGTATTAAAAGAAGATGCAAAGAATATACTGAGTCACTGTATCGAACGGAATTGGAAGACACAGAAGAATTTCCTGAAACAACTGATGAGCAAGAGCCTATGGTGATGATAGAAGTAGTTCTGGCTGCTTTGAAGGAAATGGCAAAAAATAAGGCCCCAGGAAAGATGGTATACCAGTTGACATATTTCAGCGAACAGATGCTGCCCTGGATGTGCTCACCAAGTTGTGCCAAGAAATCTGGAGAACAACCACTTGGCCAATTGACTGGAAGATACCTATATTTGTTCCCATCCCAAAGAAAGGTGACCCAACAGTGTGGAAACTCTAGAACAATCTCACTGATTTCACATGCAAGCAAGATTCTACTGAACATTATCCAAAAACGACTGCAACAGCGTATCAGCAGAGAACTGCCAGAAGTCCAAGCTGGGTTTAGAAGGGGTCATGGTACTAAGGGTGCTGTAGCTGATGTTAGATGGATCTTAGCTGAAAGCAGGGAATACCAGAGAAATGTCTGTCTGTGTTTCATTGATTATGCAAAGTCTTTGGACTGCGTGCATAGTAACAAACTGTAGCTGACTCTGAGAAGAATGGGAATCCCAGAACACTTGATCGTTCTAATGCGAAACCTATACTTGGACAAAGAGGCAGTCGTCAGAACACAGCAAGAAAACACTGCATGGTTCAAAACTGGGAAAGGCGTATGCCAGGGATGTATCCGGGAGGCTGGGCTCTATGAGGAGAAATGTTGGGGTCAAGATTGGTGGAAGATCGATCAACAATCTGCGTTATGCAGATGACACAACCCTGCTTGCTGAAACTGAGGAGGACCTGAAGTGCTTGCTGCAGACAGTCAAAGACTGCAGCCTCCAGTATGAATTGAGGCTCAATGTCAAGAAGACAAAGATTCTCACCACTGGACCAATTGGCAGCATCAGGATGGATGGTGAAGAGATTGAGATTGTTCACAGCTTATTTTGCTTGTCTCCACAGTCAACAGTCTTGGCACCAGTAGGCAGGAAATTAAAAGGCGTATTGCCATGGGAAAGTCTGCTGTTAGGGACCTCTCTCCAAAGTACTGAAGAGTAAACTCTCGAAACTAAGGTGCATCTGATACAGGCCCTGGTCTTTGCAATCACTTGTTAAGCATCGAAGAGTTGGATAATGACTAGCGACGATAGAAGGAGAATTGATGCCTTTGAGCTGTGGTGCTGGAGAAGAGTATTGAGGGTACCAAGGACTGCTAGGAAGATAAACAGATGAAGCTCTCCTTGCCAGAAGGCAGGAGCGTGGTTTGGGGAGTGCAGGAATCGTGGCAAGCTTTTGGAGTTGACTGCTTTTTCGGGAATGTGTTTGACGTGCAGGGTTGCTCTGTCCCTGGAGTGAGGCTAGCCAGCCTTGGCCTAGGGTTTGAACCAGGAGGCGGCCTTAAGCCAAAAGGGCCCTCTGGCCTGCGGCCGTTGGCCAGTTTCAAATTGTCTTCCTGTTAAACATTCTTCTAGGTGGTATAGCACTGGTCTGTGCGTTGCTGTACAGAGGTAACTTGTGGTTGCTGTGATGCTGAAGACTGACAGTGATGTGCTAATTGTGGTAACAGGTACCCATGGTGGACAGTGCTGGCTGGAGCTTCCCGACTAAATCAAGCCTGGAAGCAGGAGGGGCATCCACTTCCGAAATGGCTTGCCTCCGGAAACTATGTACAAACAGTGCTCAGGCCGTTCGTTCATAGGGTCACTATGAGTCATCTACAACTCAACGGCATCAAACAACAAGAAGATCCTGGAAAGGGTTAAACTGGGTGGCTCCTTGGAGGCAAAGTTTCTGAGGCTTTGTCTAACATACTTTGGGCATGTTGTAAGGAGAGACCGGTCCTTGGAGAGGGACATCATGCTTGGGAGGGTGGAGGGACAGCGCAGTAGGACAAGGTCCTCTGTGAGGTGGATTGATTCAGTGACTGGGATAATTGGGATGGGAGTGTCAGAGACAGTGCGATTGGCACAGGACAGAGCAGAGTTTAGGGCTATTGTGAATAGGGTCGCTATGAGTTACAAGCGACTCGATGGCACATAACAAGAACATCTGTGGGCTCTTTAGAAGAACTCTCATTCCCTTCCTCAGATTGTTCAATGTTGCGATAAGGGAGGAGGAGGAGGAACAACTTAAGGAACTTTGTCAGAAATAGGCTCCATACAATCCTCTAAAGGATCCTGTTCAGATGATGTCTCTAACAACTTTAATGCTTGAGTTATAGATGAACACAATGCTCATTGCTTCACATCTAATGTTCTGCCTTGCTAATGAGCTTTCCTTAGCTGTTTAACAACCTGCTCCCCAATCTTTAAGATTTAACTGCACTTTATCTTGACAGCGGAACCAGTAGCACTCATTATTAACATTTTCAAACAATTGTCTAATAGATTTCATGCTATATGTTAATCCAATAAAATCTAACAGTCCCATAATAATCATTAAATAACATTTATGTATTGACAGGTTACTCATTTTTATAAAATCCTTGAAAGTCCCCTCACGAAAACTTTATTCGGGGGCGCTCCCTTTCAAGGTTATTGTAACAAAATTTCCAAAAGTTCCCCTAGCAAAGGTTGTCACCTCGTGGGTCACTTTCCCTTTCGGTTTCTCCCAGAGCTCTCCCCATGCCCCATGACTGTGGCGCCAGATTTTGCAATCCGCAACCCTTTTTCCTGGGAGAAATGAACATAAAGAGACAGACACACACAGAAGACAAAACAGGACTGCAGCAGAGAAACACTCACTCACACAGATGGGACAAGAACTGCAGACCCCTAGTCCTGGCTCATTTATTATTTTATAATCATCCAAAAATAGTCTACGTGCAGGCACTCATGATTTGCAGGAAAACTTATTTACCAGAAACTAGACTTGTTTAGACTTGCTTAGCACAGAATATGCTCACGAAATCTTTCTTGCTTCCATATCTCTGTTTACTAGAAGGAATAAGACTATACCTTGGAAAGAGGAGTATTCTTGGACCTTGTATGCAAGTGTCCAAGGTCCCCATCTGTATGTAGACTCAAGGACACATTCCTCTCCCATACCCCATCCAGATTGAGGAAGGCCAGAGACAGCTGTGTGCAGACTGTTTCCTTATTAACCCTTCTAGCTCCTGCAGAATGGTGTTTCTGCTATTACAGTAGACGATACATTATAAGCTAGACCTGACAGTGTTAATGCTGCATTTTCTAAGAATTTCATAGTTTCAGTTTGCACAGGTCTTCTGTTTGATTATCTGCTTTCAGGTCTTTTGCTAGAAACCTAGGAGTGAAATGGCTGGGCCTTATTGTAACTGTTCTTGAGGAATCACTACACTGTTTTCTTTAAGAGCTGTACCATTTTGCATTCCCACTGATAATGAATAAAGGTTCTCGTTTCCCCATATCCTTGTTCCAACTCTCTCCTCTCTGTCTCTTTGTCTTATCCAACCAGGTAGAAGTGTATGACATTGTAGGTTTGATTTAAATCTCTTGAAAAGTTAATAACTTTCAGCATCTTTTCATGTGCTTGGTGCCCAATTGAATGTCCTCTTTGCTAAAATAACTATTCAAAATCTTTGTCCATTTTGTATTTTAGTTATTCTCTTTTTGTTGCTTATTAATATTTTACATGTATTTTGGCTATTACATAACATAGTCTCCAAACACATCCTCCCAATTGATAGCTTATCTTTTAACCTTTTTTTTTTTTTAGTAAAGCCTTTGGATAAAGGTTTTTCATCTTTATGAGATTGTTTCTTACTCTCTTTTGCTATTTGTGCTTCTGTTATTAGCTAATTGTTAATAACTAAACAGTATTGCTGCTGCATTTTCTAGTAGGAAATTAATGGTTTCAGTTTGAATAATGAAATCTTGAATTACTTTGGAATTTGTTTTCATGTGTGATGTAATGAATGAGTCCTGTTTTGGTTTGAAAGTTTACAGAAAGGTTGGATTTTTATTTATTCATTCATTCATTGTTGCATGTTTTCCACACTCCCCCAAGAGAAATTTGAAATGCATCTCTTACTCCAGATTGTTGTGAGATATATATATATAT